>NC_052355.1:19025630-19160362 GCF_009727055.1 Benincasa hispida | reverse complement strand
ATAATTATTATTATTTATATTTGTTTTAAATTTAAACTTCAAATTAAAGGGAAGGAGTTACAACTCCCTCCTTTTAATTCTCTCAGTTAATGTGGAAGTGGGAAGTTTGTTTACATAGAATGAGTTTTTTCAGTTTTAATCAATCTTCTTCTTCACATACTTCTCCAAATAAAAAGAAAAAAAAAGACGCTTTGGAAGTTTTCCCAGAATCCTTTTTTCCTCTCTAAAAAAGTATTTTCTTCCCTTTTCCAAAACCTTAGAGCCCACACATTCCTGAGAGATTTCTCATCCCAAAAGAGAATACAAAGATCTCACTTGTGGTGGTGTTCATTGAAATTTTGTTCATTGGATCATGACTGTTCGAGGCAATCTGTGAAGAAATTGTTGTGATCTTCAAGGTTATGATTGCTTCTTCCCTTCATCTTTATTTTATGCATGTTTTAAATTTTAGAATTAATGCATAATTTTCTATGTTGGTTCTGTAAAATTTGTGTTTTGTGAAAAATTGGAAATTGGGCCAATCTTCGCTTCCGCTATGGAACTTCACAACTCATTCAATATGTATACATATTCAACCAAAATATTTAAAAATAAACCACTCATAGTTAACTAGCAGGTGTTTTCCTGTTTTTGTACTTCATGGTTTTCCTGGTTCTTCCTCGAGCCTCGGGCATGCATTAGCCTAATTTTAGCTTAGAATCCTATGTTTAGGGCTAAAGTAACTTTAGAATACCTTCTTGGCCCTGAATTCAGCTTTCCAACTCCAATTAACATGAAAACAGACTTCAGATAGCCTCAGGATAGTTGTGGACGCATGATGACCTTCCTCAACACCCGTTGGACGAATGGTTGCATTGACAGACAAGTTGGGCGCATGGTCCACCCTCTTGGATGCATGGCTTGCCTTCTTAGCTCAACTTCAGACTCCATTGGTGCATGGAATCATGATCAATGCATAGACACACCTTCATTAACGCATGACCTCTCCCCGAAATCCTAATTCACTTCAACTCTCTCCTTTCGAGTCTCGTTTAAGGGAATTTGAGTTATAAGCTGAAATGAAGCTCTCCTGGGTATTTATAAGCCCTCAAGAGTGCCCTCTTCATCTTTCATATGCCATTAACGCATGACACCTCCCTTCTTGAGTTTCTTCACCACGTTGAGTCATCATCTATTTCCATGCCACCACCTACTTGCATGCAAGCCTGAGGTGTCTTCACCATGCATAATCCAACGTATATCCCCTCCTTGAGCTATCATTCCGACCTTTTGCATATCCTACTTGTTGGGTTTTATGTCCTAAAACTTGTGGTTCGTAAACAATAAACTTATTATATTAATCAATATAGATGATACTGAAGTTTGATTCAATAAAGTTGTTATTGAATGTTTGAATTGCTCATTCCATTTTAGAAATAACCTAAATCTAATAAACTAAGATCCATGGCTTTTACATGAGTACTTAAACTTTATATGGTGACATAAGAGTAGATCAAGTCTGAGTAGACAACCAAAATGGTCTATAGTATATGAATAAGGTTGAGTACCTTATTCTAAGGACACTATCGGATGCGACCTGCTTTGTAGATGTTACAATTTTCGTAAAGTGCTACAAACGAAGTGATCCTAATGTGCTCATGAGAAGAGATGCGAATGAGGATGTCCTATGCAAAGAGTTTATATAAGATCAGACCAAGAAATAAAGTCACTCTTACTTTATAACATTGTTTACTATTTAAGACTGACTATTTCAAAGGGATGACCTAGGTAATTTGACCTTAATCCTGAGCTAACTATGAACTTCTGTTTATTCGAGATTATCTTTAGATTTGTATGAGTGAGGGTTGACTCAACAACCCCAGCTCAATAATCCTCTCATTTCAAGGGTAAGACTAAGTAAATAGCTGGGGACATAGAATGCAAGATGAAACTCACTCCTACCTGCTTTTAGGGATGGTAGAGAGGTTGTTCTCTTAAGTGTTGACTTTGAGTCTTGAATAAGGGGCTCCACCCTCTCATTAGTCCGAGAGGCACTCGGTTTAGTGATTGGGTCATAAACCAAGTTATTCATTAAAGGATCAGTGGGACTTAAGGAACAAGATGTAATCTCGGGGGTAAAACAATTTTTGATCCAACCGTTATTACGAACAACATGTGAAGGGTTGACTTATTGATTATGGTTATATCGAGTGGACACAATTATATCTACAGTGAGGGAAGTACAACCACTGGGCTTTAGTGGAGTGACCCGGTAGTTAACGAATATTGAATAATTAGAATTAAAGAGTTTAGTCGGTTAATCTCGTATTGTTGGAGCCCATGATCTGTAGGTTCATTAAGTCCCCCTACTAGCTCACAAATGGAATAAACCTTAGAGTGGTGAGTAAATTTGAAGGAAATTGGAGAATCATAAAATATTTAAATATGATTTAAATATTAAAAACATGATTGGGGATTCATGTTTGTGGAATTAGTGGTGTAAATAATTTAATATTGGATATTAAATTATTTTAATTAATTAAATAATTTATTAATTATTTGAATTAATTTTATTTAAAATTAGAAATTTGAATTTTTAGAAAATTCAATTATTAAATTCCATTTTAGTTCTAATTAAACTTTCTGAAAATTTAATTAAAGAGAAATTGGTTTTATTTTAATAAAATTGGAAAAATAAAAAAAATGGACTAAGTGGGTTTATCCCTCATAAGACACCCAATTTCCACTCAAAATCAAAGTGTTTGGTGTCATTCTCACATCAATTTAAGATTGCATAATGGAACTGAATAAAAACTCAGTTCATTTTGCTGAAGAAAGGACATGCACAAGTGTTTTTTGCTAAGTTTTGAATGAGGAAGAGTTCTTCATTTTGAAACTAAAAACCAGGCCTTTCACTTCTAAATTCCCTCAAATTTCTGTTCATCTTGGGTTCCACCACCAATCTAAGGTCTTAGAGAATAGTAGGGAAGATCAAATGGTAGTTTACATCCTTTTGAAGTGAAGTTTGGAGCTGAATTTGTAGATTGAAGTAATTCTTCAAAGGTATATCATCAAACCCTATTTTTATCTTATGAACATGCTTTCTTAGATGCTAAAATTGGTCAATTAGAGTGCTTAATGATTCTGTTTACTTCCGCTAATTGCATACTAACTCCAACAATTGGTATTAGAGCATGGCTTAAGCACTCAATTTGTAATTTTAGCTTGGTGGGTGATTTTCATAGTATGTATGAAAATGGTTGTTGATATGGATAAATTCAGTTTTGGCATTTAAATTTTCTTCAATTAACTGTTAATTGTTGTAATTGGCTCTTTGTTTATGAGCTTTAATGTGTGATTAAGAGTCTGTAAATTTGTTAGAGTCAAATGATTTGCAATTAGGTTGTAATTGAAAAAAGAAACAAGAAAGGCCAGCTGAAGAAAACCAACTTTGAAGCTATTGTCAGGAAGCATTGCAATACTGCCCATAGAGCATTGCAACGCTATTCTTCAAGAGACCAAGACGTTGCAACACTGCTCGTCTCGACCTTGAAAGTGAGCGCATAACCCGACCGGCAATTCAAGTGAACTAGTTCAGCTAGTTTGGGTTAAGAAGGTCTGTTTTAGCCTCATTTTGGCCGGTTCAACTGTTTTGGAGCTTTAGAGATCTGGTTCGACAGTTCGGGTCTAGTTTGGGTCGGTTTGTGAAAACTAGAAGCTCTTTGAAGAAGTCATTGTTTATTATTGTAATAATTTAGCCCTTTGCTTGCTTAGAATGCCAAAACTAGTCCATATCAGTATGTATTTAATTATTTTTGCATTGTGAATGTACGTTATAATTAAATAAATCTTGTATGTGCATATAGTATGCCATGTAGATTTAAAATCCCACCATAGAAAGCATGAAGCATGCATTGAAGGTATGTTATAAAGAGCTATAATATATAGTATGCATGTTTAGGGTTTCAAGTATTTAATATAAAATGTTATATTAAATCCCAAAATGCTTGATGAATGTTATGGGTGATCAACATTCTATTGTTTTATAATTGTTATAAAAACCGGATTAGACATTTAAAATTCATAACAAAGATAAGATGCATGCTCACCTAGATTTAACAATTAACTTGTTCTAATAATTAAAATAGTTTGTTATCTTGTCAAATTTGGTTACAAACTCAACCGGTCTATAATCCTGTCTAAGGCTAGAAGTATTTAAGTTGATAGTTTACGGAACACCTCCTACTTGGGGATTATAACCAAATAATTGAGCGTTGTTAACCCAGTTTTATGAGTATGCGTGAGCAATGTAAGGTTTTAAACTGGTTTATCACTTAGACATCGTAGATTAAAATCCAAATATAAATGTTATACTTGGATAATCACCTAGACTTGGTTGTTTTATTAGCCGGAATATACCTAAGTAAATGTTTACCCAAAACAAATAACACACTTCAGTGGGAGATTAATAACATATACGATATGTTGTCCTTAGCTCTCACGTCCCTAAGAGTTCACACCTTGAGATTTATACTGAAGGAACTCGTTTTATAGAACCTTTAAGCGGAAGCAGATCATCCAAATCCCATTTCGATTGAACACATAGACATTTACAGTTAACAAGAATAGATTGTGCATAGAAGATAAATTACAACATGCTTTCTAACAATAAATAAAAGGTTAAGAGATTATACCTTTGAGTGGAAGTGGATCGTCCAAATCCCATTTCGATTGAACACATACATTTACAGTTAACAATAACATATTATGCATAAAAGATAAATTACAAAATGCTTTCTAACAATAAATAAAAGGTTAAGAGATTATACCTTTGAAGAACCGTTCTTCAAGTTAATCCCTCAAACGTACTCGTTGACGAATGCATCGAACAAGTCACAAACAACCTTGAACAACAACAAACAACAACACGATCCTTGAACTAAAAAGGGACACTACCACTTAGTGACCTTGGTATTCTCGGTGTGAGAATCCAGGAGTGGTGGGCTCTGGCTAAATTTGGTTAGAGGAAAGTTTTGAGTTGGAGGAGGAAGACGATCGAGAAGAAGACAAAGTTATCGTATAGAAAAGTCTGTTGATCATTTAATGAAACGAGTCTATCGCATAGGCTATCAAAGTTATTGTGTAGTTACTTAATCGCTTACTCGATCATGAGTTCTGATCACACGGAATAATTAAAAACTAGTTTTCATTTATCCCATTTTGACACACAACCGAATAACTCTCCATTAAGGGTGATTATGGAGAAAAAGGATTTAATTATGAAATAATTAATAAGTATAAATAAATATGATGACAAACTTATCATATTATATTTATAACCTATAGTTTTAATATTACATTATATACAATATATAAAACATAGTTCTTTTTCTCTATTTTATGGCATTTAATATAAATAATATAAATAATATTTATATTAAATTTAATCACTATGAATCTAATTCATAGAAAATATATTTGAATCATATTCAAATATTAGTTCCTTCAATCAAACAATAATGTATCAAATACGTTATGTCAATTATATCATATATAATTGAATTAATTTAATTATATCATATATAATCAAATTCCCTCTTGTTAATTTGAACCTTTCAAATTAACCCAAAAACTGATTCTAAACTTAATCTATTGAGCTACCAAGGGGACCTTATGGACTTGTAGCTTGAAGCTTCAATGGTACGGGAATAATTAATTAAACTCTTTAATCATATTATCCACCATCTGTTAACTGTCGGACACTCTACTAAAGACCGACAGCTGCACTCTTCTCACTACAGATATATTTTTGTGTCCATTGGATATAACCAATCAACAGTACGATAACCCTACACAAATCGCTTGTAGTATAGCTGGGCCAAATTACAGTTTTGCCCCTGTAGTTACATCTAACTCCTTAAGTACCATTGATCCCTCTAATGAACAATAGATCATAGTCCCACTATGATTAAACCCCTCTTGAGCCAAGAAAGGGTGTGAACGCCACATTGTTCAAGACCCGGAATCAGCCCTTAAGGGGGCAATTTATCTACTTACCCTTGCTTCGGGAAAGGAGCGAATTCCTTCTTGTGTAGCTAAGTTCCCAACTCTCTAATCAAACGAATCCTCAAAATGGTAGGCTTGTTGAGTCGGCGATCTGGCCACTCTCACCCATGCAAATTAAAGAACCGCCCTCATAGGCAGGAGTTCACAACTCACTCAGGATTAAGGTCATATTACCTATGGTTATCCTAGTGAAATGAAAGTCTCAATTATGAATAACGTTATATAACAAGACTAAACATTTTGTGGTTCGGTTTTATACAAACTTCTTTATATAGAATATCCCCACTCGCATGTCTAATACATGAATGATCGGGATTAGATCATTTGTAGCACTTTACAACATTTGTAACACCTACAAAGAGGGCCATACTCGTAGTATCACTAGGATAAGGTACCCAACTTTATCCATATACTATAGACTATTTAGGTTATCACTTAAATACGATCTACCTGTATGTCTCCACATACATGTTTAAGTTACAACGATAACCATGGATGTTAGTTTATTAGTTTGTAGTTAATGCAACTAAAATATCATATATTTCATAGATAGGAGTGAATAAAATATCATATATTATTAATTACTGAAATGTTTGTTCATACAAGTGTTTACAAACTATAGGACCCTACGAGATTTAAGGCATCAATCCCAACACATGCTGGCCTTCGTGTCACTTTGGGAGTGACCTTCATTTGAAAAATGTTTGCATGGGTCAATAACAAGGTAAATAAGGGAAGTAGTTCTTAGTAAGTGGACGAAGGATGTGTGTCAACATGTCCTATGGTCTCTTCCATTTGTTTGGACTGTGAGATTCCTATGTTGCACCTGCTTATTAACTTTATGTAACCTATGCTAGTCGTTTTACGACGGGTATCCTCTCGGAGAGTTGTAAAATGGGATTCAGAACAACTCAAACTCCACAAATTGATAGGATTTCTTAGGTTGATTCCTAACCTCGACTCTCCAATTTCGTAGCATCATTAGGGCCAACCTCTGAGGTCTGAAAATGAAAGGTTGCATTTACGAGAATTACTAAATGTTAGTAAGTTCTTGATCGAAAACGATAACTAAATGACTATAGGAATATGAGTTATTCTGGAATTAGTATTTAGTCAAGAATATCTTGCTTTAGTGAAGAAGTATTTGATTTCCCCACAGTAGCATCTATTATGACTCATTAAAGTATCGTTTCAAATAAAATAATGAAAATTGGGTACATTATTACTTTGCTAAAACAAGATTGGATTTAAAGAAACTCACTAATATAATTTTTTTTATACTTACAGCGATGGCTAGCTCATTAATACAATTAATGACTTCTGAAAAACTTAATGGGGATAATTACGCTACATGGAAATCAAAGCTGAATACAATACTGGTAATAGATGACTTGAGGTTCGTTTCAACTGAGGAACGTCCTCTGAACACCAGCTCAAACTCAAATCGAACTTTTTGGGAAACATATGACAAGTGGACAAGGGAAAATGAAAAAACTCGAGCTTATATTCTTGCTAGCATATCTAATGTTTTGGCAAAAAAAATATGATTGCATGTATATCGCAAAAGAGATTAAAAAATCTCTGCGAAGGATGTTTGGACAGCCATCTTTCTCCCTTAGACATGATGCTATAAAGTACGTTTAATTGACATATGAAAGAAGGGACCTCTGTTAGAGGACATGTCCTTGACATGATGGTCCATTCCAATATAGCAAAAGTAAACAGAACTATCGTTGACGAGAAAAGTCAGGTCAGTTTTATTCTAGAATCTCTTCTGAAGAGCTTCTTATAGTTCCGCACAAATGCAATGATGAATAAGATAGAATATAACTTGACCACTCTTCTCAATGAGCTACAGACGTATCAGTCCCTCTTGAAAACTAAGGGATAAGAAATATAGGTAAATGTTGCCACTGCAGATAAAAGAGGATCGTCCTCTATGACAAAGTATGATTCTTCTATCGTCCTCTAAGATTAGGGTTGGCAAAAATTCCGCAGGGTCGAGTCACTTCCTCGATCGAGGCGGAGAATCCCTAGTTTGATCAGGGATGGGGATCAAACTGGGGATAAAAAATAGGTACCCGATCGGGGACGGGGCAGGGACGGAGATGACCTCCAAATATATTATAATATATATATATATATATAATATATATATATATATATTGTGTTACTTTTTAACCTTTGTTTACTTTTTTCAAATTTATTTCATAATATAATTATATTAAACTTTTTACTAAATCTAAAATGTTTTAATTATTAATTTAAATAAAATAAAATAAAATAATAATAATACTACTTTGTTATATTAAATATTTAAAATTTGAATATAAATACCAAAATTTAATTGATTTTAAATAAATAATTAATTAAAAATAAAAATATAAACGGGAAATTTCCCCATGGGGACCCTATCCCCGAACGAGGATTCCTCGACCTCGACCCCAACTCCACAAAACGGGGAATGGGGCGGGGACGGGGATTATATATCCCCACAAGTGTAGGGACGGGGAGTGCATCCCTGGCCTTGCCTCACTTTGTTGCCAATCCTATCTAAGATAAAGTCTGATTCTGTTTCTTCTAAGAACAAAAAGTTTAAACGAAAAAGAGTAAGGGGAAGAGAAAGGCTCCTATGACTACAATGGCAAGGCTAAAGTTGCAGATAAAGGAAATTGTTTCTACTGCAATGAAGATGAGCACCGGAAGAGAAACTTCTCAAAGTACTTTACAGAGAAGATAGCGAAAAAAGCAAAAAAGAAAATTAGTTTTTGAAGAATGCTTGTAGATGAAAAGATAACTCTCAATGTTGTGAACAAGGGAGGCTATCTCAGAAAAATCAGTGGGAGTTCCTTAAGTTTTTTTCAAAAGATAGATCCATTATATTAGATAAGGTACTTATTGTTAATGTAATAAAAAGTCTTATATCTATCTTTTGTAAGAACGATTTATAAAAGTATCTTGTGTATAAATGAAGTGTTCATTTGCAAAAGACATTTTTTATTTGTTATATTATAAAACAACTTCTATGTTAAGGCCGACCAAAGCAAAGGCCATTTCAAACATTCAGATATTTAAAATGGCTAAAAAACAAAAGGTAAAGGTTTCTTCATGTACTATCTTTGGCAATAAAAAATTTGGTCATATAAATCTTAATATGATTAAGAATGATTAAAAGTGGTCATCTAAATCAGTTAGAAAGACAACCTTTTAACATTATGTGAGCCTTGTTTTAAAGATAAGATAACCAAACGATCTTTTATAAGAAGGTCTTAAGAGTCAAAGAACCTTTAGAGCTCGCACATTTAGACTTCTATGGTCCAATGAATGTCAAGGCATGAGGAAGGTATGGATATTTCATTAGTTTTATTGATGATTATTTAAAGTACAGTTATATTTACCTAACTTGATCATAAGTCTAAAACACTTTAAAAGTTCAAGGTGTATGAAAACATGTTAGGTAAAACAATTAAGACTTTGATCAGATCGAAGTGGAGAGTACATAAAATCTGAGATTTTCAGAACTATTTGATAGAACATGGAATCTAGTCACAACTCTCTCGGGAAGAAAAACAGAACCCTGTTAGACATAGTTTGGTTGAAAGATGAGCTATGCTCAAATTGCCTAAATTGTTTTGAGAATATACAATAGTGACTGTTATATACTTTTTGAATATTATTCCATTAAAAGGTTTTTTGAAACTCCATATGAGATGTGGAAAGGTCATAAAATTTGTCTATGACAAGTAAAAGTTGTTTACATATTTCAGAATTTGGGAAAGACTGACACATGTGTTGGTGCCGAACCCTAAGGAAATGGAATATCATTCAAAACAGTATGCCTATCCATAGGCTACCTAAAAACAATATACTTTTTCAACCCATAAGAAAATTAAGTATTTGTATTGACAAATGTTACTTTACTTGAAGAAGTATACATGAGAAATTATAAATTATTGTATCAAGTTTCCATAATAGTTATAGAAAATCAACAAGAGTTATTGATTAAGCTGGCCTAGAAGCAAGAATTTTTAAGACTGGTTAGATGCATCTTTTTTCAAAGAGTTAAGAGTGCTTCGATGTAGTGGGAGGGTTGTGTGGCAACCTACCCATAACATGGGTTTAGTAAAAACTCTAGTTACCAATACTTAGTAATAGCGTCGAGAATCAAGAAGTTGAGGATATAGGATACATTTCCTATTTGTTAATTAATTAGAAGTCTACTATATACTGAAATGTTTACAGAGGTTCTCTCGGCTAAAGTGTTTGAGGGTCACCTAGTGAGTCTAAGACTACTGGTTATTTAATCTAGGGCAAGTGGGAGAAAAGCCCATAGGTATATGTTAGCCAAGGTATATGATACCTAGTAAAGACAAACTATGGGTATGTGAAGCCCTAGTTTATTGTATTTCTCTCTAAAAACTCAAAAAACTCAACATTATGTGTAAAAATGTGTGTTACTACTGCAGTTTTAGTCCAAGTGGGAGCTTGTTGGGTTTTATGTCCTAAAACTCGTGGTTTGTAAACAATAAATTTATTTTGTTAATCAATATAGATATTATTGAAGTTTGATTCAATAAAGTTATTATTGAATGTTTGAATTGCTCATTTCGTTTGAGAAATAACCTAAATCCAATAAACTAAGATCCATGGCTATTACATGAGTACGTAAACTTTATATGGAGACATAAGAGTGGATCAAGTTCGAGTAGATAGCCAAAACAGTCTATAATATACGGATAAGGCTGGGAACCTTATTCTAGTGACACTATTAGATTCGACCCGTTTTTTAGATGTTACAATTGTTGTGAAGTGCTACGAACGAAGTGATCCTAATTCGTTCATGTGGAAACATACGAGTGGGGGTGTCCTATGTAAATAATTTGTATAAGATTGAACCAAGAAATAAAGTAACTCTTACTTTATAATGTTGTTTACCGTTTAAGACTGATTATTTCAAAGCGATGACCTAGGTAACTTGACCTTAATCCTGAGCTTACAATAAACTCCTATTTATTTGAGATTATCCTTGTATTTACATGGGTGAGGGCTGGCTCAACTGCACCAGCTTAATAAGCCTCCCATTTCAGGGATAAGATCGGGTACACAGCTGGGGACATAGGGTGCAAGATGGAACACATTCCTACCTACTTTTAGGGATAGTAAAGAGGTTGTTCTCTTAAGTGCTGACTTTGGGTCTTGAACAAAGGGTCCCACCCTCTCGTTGGTTCGAGAAGGACTTGATTTAATGATTAGATCACAAACCAAATTGTTCATTAGAGAATCAGTGGGACTTAAGGAATAAGAGGTAATCTTAGGGTAAAACAACTTTTGACCTAGTTGTTATTAGTAACAACCTATGAAGGGTTTAGTTACTTATTATGGTTATATTGAGTGGACACAACTATATCTACAGTGAGGGAAGTGCAACTACTGGGCTTGACCGGGTAGTTAACAAATGTTGGTTAATTCGAGTTAAAGAGTTTAACTAGTTAATCTTATACCGTTGGATCCCATGATTTGTAGGTTCATTAGGTCTCTCTACTAGCTCACAAATGGATTAAACCTTAGAATATCGATGAGTAAATTTGAATTGTTCAAATTCGAATTGAGGGAATTAGTAATTATATGTGATATAATTACATGTTTAATTAATGAATTAAATGAAATTGGAGAATCGGATAATATTTAAATATGACTTAAATATTAAAATTACATGAATGTGAATTCATGTTTGTAGAATTAGTGGTGTAAATAATTTAATATTGGATATTAAATTATTTAATTAATTATATTTAAAATTAATTATATGAACTAATTTTATTTAAAATTAGAAATTTGAATTTTTGGAAAATTCAATTATTAAATTCCAATTTAGTTTNATTATATTTAAAATTAATTATATGAACTAATTTTATTTAAAATTAGAAATTTGAATTTTTGGAAAATTCAATTATTAAATTCCAATTTAGTTTTAATTAAATTTTTTGAAAATTTAATAAAGAGAAATTGGTTTTATTTTAATAAAATTGGAAAAATGAAAAAAAAAATGGACTAAGTGGGTTTATCCCACATGAGACACCCAATTTCCACGCAAAATCAAAGTGTTTGATGTCATTCTTACATCAATTTAAGATTGCATAATGGAATTGAATAAAAACTCAGTTCATTTTGATGAAGATGGGACATGCAAAAGTGTTCTTTGCTGAGTTTTGAATGAGGAAGAGTTCTTTACTTTGAAACTAAAAACCAGACATTTGCCTTCTAAATTCCCTCAAAATTTCAGTTCATCTTGGGTTTCACCACCCAATTTAAGGTCCTAGAGAATAGTAGGGAAGATCAAGTGGTGGTCTACATCCTTTTTGGAGTGAAGATTGAAGCTGCATTTGTGGATTGAAGAAAGTCTTTAAAGGTATATCATCAAACCCTATTCTTATCTTGTGAACATGCTTTCTTAGATCCTAAAATTGGTGAATTAAAGTGCTTAATCATACTGTTTCCGCTAATTGCATGCTAACTCCAACACTACTATGTGTCCACCTTATCCTTTGCTTGGCCAAGACTTCACTTGGTTGAGCCATGTACCCCACATTGTTGTCAATCCGACCTTGTTCGCAAGTTTTCAAGTTAACACATAGTAACCTAAGTTGGCTACAAGGTTGCTTCATCAACCATCCTCCATGCGTCTAACATCTCCTTTATGCATCCATGATGGTGCTTCCAACACATGCTCACTTAGGTTTGGATGTATGGTTCCTCAACTTGGCTCTTAATCACCTCATAGCTTCCTCTTAGAACTTAAGCAAAAGTATGCACCCATCTTCCCTCCAGCATGCGTCCAACTAGGGTTTTTGGTTTCCTTGGTGTAACTATCTCCCAAGAATTTGTCTTATGCTTCCATCTTGCTCCTCCTAGAGTCCAAATAGAATTCACAAGACTTCCTATGCACCAACCCTAGTCCTATGCACCCATCTCACCTTCATGTGCCAATCCTTTTCTTCTTCCTTCTCCATTTGTTTCTATTATCCTTCTCAACACATAACCTACTTCCTCAACTCAAAGACTTAGCCACGTGTCCTCGTTTAAAAGATTTGTGGTGAATATTTATTTTTAAGTTTTTTTTTTTTTTTTTTTTTTGAAAATTCTAGACTTAGATTAAAGTTGATTCTAGTCTTATGGAAATTACACAAACCTTTTTTCTTTTTCTTTTATTTTATTTTCTTTCCATTTTTATCCCCAGATTATCCCTTTAGGCCTTAGTCAACTGTCTTTTTTTTTTTTTTTTAATTGGTGTTTATTATGTAATGTGCAAGATATATATTTTTTTTTGGGTGTGCATAATCTTTTTAGGAAATTTCTTGAGAAAACATTTACAGGAATTCTTTTTAATTAAATTTACTCATAAAACAACGTTTCTGTCCTTTTCTCCGTAATGATATAGTCGATTTCTTACGGAAAAAGATATATAAAATTTATGAGAAGTTCTTTTTTTAATTAAATTTAACCGTACTCTTTTTTTTCTTTTTTTTTTCTCAATAAGATCCTAGTCAATTTCTTATGTAAAAAATACAATAAAATTCTACAAGAATTTTGATTTAAAAAGAAAAATGATTTCAAATAATAAAACGATTAAAAATATTTACAAGATATAACAATATTTTAGAACTATTAATGATAGATGTTGATAGACGTTGTTAGATATCTATCAATGTCTATCAATATCACCGATAGACACTGATAGATGTCTATCAGTGTCTATCAACATCTATCATTGATAATTCTAAAAGTTTACTATATTTTATAAATATTTTGATATATTTTTCTATATTTAAAAACAGTTATTTAAAAACCCCAACTTTGTTTTAGAAAAAAAATTCTCATTTTAAATTGAATCCTTAGGAGATTTTCATGTGGATTTCAACGTCCATCTAGAAATCATCACTTTCTCTTCTCATCAAAAACATTTTTTTTTGTTTCTTTTTTCTATGGTTCTACAAGAAATGACACAAAACCCCCCAAATAAAAGTTGAAAAGTAAGAGATTTCAAATTACTAAGAGGAATTAAACCCAAACATTGCTTTTTATGATATTTATGCAACGTCATTATGTTGGTTCTCCCAATCAAAGTTGAAAAAGTAAGGAAGGGGTTAAAAACTAGTTTTTAAAAAAGAGATTAATTTTGAAAGGTAAAAAGTTTTAAAATTACAATAAAAAATTTCCATAATAATTATAAACTAAAATTTATTTTAAAAAGTGGCATTACGAGAGAGATAAAAAATAATAAGAAATGATGTGACAAATTTTTGAACCAATCAAAATTCAAATGAGTTTACATATATTTGAAAAAAAAGGTCTATATAAGTTTAAAGTTTAATGGTCACAAATTTACAATTAAACAGCTAAGATTACAATTAATTACACAACTCATATATTTTAAGTTGGTTTACGTAAATTTTCTCCTTTTCTTTTATGAATTTCGATAAAATATAGAAATATTTTATATGAAACTATGGGCTAACACAAAGGTAGGCAATACACAAATTATGTGGATATTATATAATTTTTTTTTCTTAAATAAAAAAAGAATGGTATACATCTCAAATTTTTTAAAATCAAATCATGTTGATTGACTATTATAAAGTAGATAACAAAATCTTAAATATAAAATTAAATGTATGGATAATTGTTTGAAATATTTACTAAAAAGAAATTATTTCAAATGGTAAAACTGTTGAAAATATTTATAAAGTATAGCAAAATTTTAGAACTATCAATGATATACGTTGATAGACACTGATAGATTTCTGTCAATGTTTATCAATGTCACTGATAGACACTGATTATAAGTTTACAATATTTATTAGCGTCTATCATTGATAATTCTAAAATTTTGCTATATGAAATATTTTGGTTAATTTTTCTATATTTAAAAACAACTTTTTACTAAATCTAAAAAGAATATGATGAAATAATTAGTTATTTCAACCATCTTTTAACATCTTTATATTAACATTAATTATTTAAAATCACTTGGTTGTTATTTTGTTTTTTTTTTTTAAGAGGAAAACACATGTTTTATTATTTACCTATCTTTTTTTATGTTTCTCCCATGAACAAAAATTTATGAAACTATAGACTAAAAAATATAGAAATTATGTGGATATTGTCTGAAAGTCATTTCTCAAGTAAAAAAAAGAAATAAACATTTCTCAAATTTGCCACAATCAAATTGGGTTAATTATTAGAGACTTAAAAAACCATCCATTAATGAAATTTAATTAGTAAGGTAAAGATAATTTGAATAGTTAACTTTTAGATTCTTAACTTCATTATGCAAAATCTTACAATTTTTTTTTTTTTTTTTGAAAAAAATACAGGTATTATCCTATTTTTTTTTTATGAATACATGACATGGTATTATAATTTAAAATGGTAAATAGATATTTCATATATGTTTTTTTTTTTTTGTTAAATCATAAGTTTTTTTTGATCTGTGAGAGAAAGTTAGAATTTAGTTATAATTAAAATTTAGTTCTATAGTTAAATTTGTACACTCATCAAGTTATTTTAATGTAAAATTTTATTTATCGAAATCAATGAATTTATAGAAATTTTTACAATATCTCTTTTTTTTTTCTTTTTTTCTTTTTTAATTAAAACTACTTAACTAGATAATAAAATTACAATACTTATTTAAGTAAATTATTCTTAAAAAAAACAAAAGAATTCATATTATAAATTTGAAAGCTTAGGGCTAAAATTTTGACACAATTTCAAGTTTAAGGTCAATTTTTTAATTATTATTTTCTTTCAACATTATTCTAATGTTATCTATATATTTTCAACACTCATTTGTGCTTTTCAATTTGCTTCTATAAGAGAAAAACAAATTGACTACTTATGCAAATATTGCTAGTCATTTTCCATGTCCCAAAGCTAATAATGAAGTAAGTCTATGTAAGAAGTGACACTTGGTGCAAAATAATGTACAAAACTATGCTTCTCGACATGTGGCTATTGAAATTGTGGAAACCGGTATTTGACTGAATAAATTCTTATATTTAACTTGATATTTACCTAGGAAATTTATAGAAAGGACGATAAGTTAATTATACTCCAATAGCTCAATTATAGCTTAAATACATAATTGAGGCCTAAATATCTCAAAGAAATATCGAAGGAGATAATGAAATTACAAGTCGAGCAAATTTCAAGATGATATACAAAAATATGATTTGCTTTCACTGATAGAGTATATTAACATGCAGTGGAGAAAATCAGAATGAATAAACACTCTAATTATACTTAACTTGAGTTTAAAACATGCTTCAAAGTAACTATTACGGAAGAGAGTTTGCTTAACAGAATACCTTTGATGAAACCTCTGCAACACCAGTTGAGCTCCATGTAAAAATGCTTCAATCCACAAGTAGACCACCACGAAGATCTTCTTTACTATGTTCTTGCAAGGATTGTATGGTGGAATCACTAAATTAAGCTGGATTTGATGAAGATGTGAAGAGGGTTTAGAGGGTTTTGAATTTTGCAGAGTTCTTGAAGAAGTTCTGAATGCTTACCTTAATCATTCACCCAACACTTGAATTTATAAATCTTTCATCATACAAATTTAAAGCTTGCATGAATGCCAACTTCTTCTTCATGGATTAAGTGAAATTGGATGAATAAGGTGCTTTGCACCATAGTGGAGATTTTCAACTTTTGGAAATTTCCACTTTGAATTTTCAAAATTTAATTTCCAAAATTTGTTTTTGTTTTCAAATTTAGTTTTCAAATTTTTTTCAAAAATGATTTCTAAAATCAAATTTACAAATAAACCAATTTTTTTGTTTATTAGTTTTATAAAAAATTAATTGAATTAACTAATTTTAAATAAAACTAATTAATTAAACCTTTTAATTAATTTTGTTAATTAAATATCTAATATTAAATTAATAAAATACTAATTTCACTACAATAAATTTAATTTCATATAACTAATATTTAAATCATAATTTAAATATTAATTGATTCTCCAATTTTGTTTAATTTCGATAAAATTAAACATTTCAATTGTATCTAATACAATTAATAGAAACACTAATCGGATTTGTACTTTTCAAATTCTAAAACCTGACTTTAAATCTCATCAAGATTACTCAATTTACTAATCCAAATTACGAGCTAGTAGATGGACCTTATGAACCTACAAATCATGAGCTCAAACTATTTGTAATTAATTGGTTAAACTCTTTAAACCAAATTAATCACTATTCGTTAACTACCAAGACATTCCACTATAGCTAGATAGTTGCACTTCCTCACTGTAGATATATTTCTATATATTTTAACCATAATCGGTAAGTCAATCCTTCATAGGTCGTTCATATTTACAGTTGGGTCAAAGATTACCATTTTACCCTTGTAAATACATCTTGCTCCTCCAGCTCCCACTGATCCTCCATTGAACAATTGATTTATAGTCCAACTTATAAATCACGACCCTCTCTTTCATGAGAGGGTGGGGCCCCATTGTTCAAGACAAGGTATCAATGCTTAAGAGAACAACCTATCTACTAACCCTAAATCGGGTACGAGTAAATTCCATATTGCAAAGCTATGTCCCTAGCTATCTATCCGGTCTTATCCCAAAATGGGAGACTTATTATGCATTGTTGTTGGACTACTATCAAGGATAATCCCAAATAAACAAGAGTTCATAGTTAGCTCAAGACTAAGATCGAGTTACCTTAGGTCATTGAGTTTGAGATAGTCAGTTTTAATTGTAAACAGTTGTTATAAAGAAAAGTGACTATTTGAGGTCCGGTCTTATGCAAACTCATTGTACATGATGCCTCCACTCACATGTCCCCAAATGAAAGATTTTTTAATCACATCATTTGTATTAGTATACAAAATAGGCCGCATCCAATAGTGTCACTAGGATGAGGTACCCAATCTCTTCCGTATACTTATAGACCACTTTGGCTACATATTAGAACTTGATCCTCTCTTATGTTGCCACATAAAGTTAAAGTAGTCATGTTATAGCCATAGATTTGTTTATTGGATTTCATAAAAGGATGCAATCCCAATAGTAATTTATTGAATAAAATACTTAACAAAATTTTTATTGATAAATAGAATATGTTAACAACATTTACGAACTACGAGTTTAGGACATTCCCAATATTCATATTATCCCAATTTTCTTCGTAAGTAAATAAAACCCTTGTGGCACACTATTTATCTTTGAGGTCTACTTTTTAAGGTTAGATTGATGAACGATAACTTGCCTAGAGTGGTTTTGATTAAGGATCTCATGTTACAAAGATCGAAAGACATAACATATGTGTACTATTCATCTCATTATCAATTAGATTTGAGATGAAACCTCGTGTTTATCAAATATAGAATCCAGAGTTCATGAAGTTCAAACAAGGATAAATATTTGTCATTATGTCGATATATCCATAAATCAAAGGACGTAGACTTCGACCTCAGTTTTAGGAATGTATTCAATTTAACCAAAAGTTGAGCAGACATCGAGCTTAGCTTTAAGGCTAGATTCGATAAACAATGAACTTGATAAACAAAAGTTTTGACCTCAGCTCCAAAACTGGGTTCGTTAACCAAAAGTTGTAAAGATATCGACCTTAGCTCTAGGGCTAGGTTCGATAAATATTAGACTTGATAAACACAGCTTCGACCTTAGTTCTAGAACTGTCTTCAAATTTTTGGTGAGATTCTGACACTAATGAACATTATTATATCAACAAAAGTGTCAAGGGAAAATAATAAATGAATGCCACATTACATAAATAAGGTATGCGTTGAGGGGCCAGTAGTAAACCATCACTGCTAAAACAAAAGTTACAAGTTGGAGGTTAGGGATAAACAAGTTAAGCATTGTTACAACAAAAGGAGTTCGGTTAGGGGTAAACAACTATTAGGGTTGATGCCCTAAATCTCGTAGGGTCTTATAGTTTGTAAATGTTTTAAACAAGGTCCTATAGTTTTTAAATGTTTTAAACAAACTCATTGTGTTTTTAATAAAATATGTGATTCCATATTTTAGTTGCATTAACCCCAAACCAATAAACTAACATCCAAGGTTATCTTGTAACTTAAACATGTATGTAAAGACATATGGTGAATCATGTTTAAGTGATAACCTAAATGGTCTGTAGTAGATGGATAAGGTTAGATACCTTATCCTTGTGACACTATGAATATGACCCGCTTTGTAGGTGTTACAATTGTTGTAAACTGCTACAAATGATCTGATCCTAAATTCACGTATAGACATGTGAGTAGGGATATTCTATACAAAGGAGTTTGTATAAGATCAGACTACGAAATGTTTAGTCTCATTATATAATGTTGTTCATAATAGGGACTTACATTTTACCATGACCATAGGTAACATGATCTAAATCCTAAGTGAGTTGTGAACTCCTGCCTATGAGAGTGGTCCTTTGATTTGTATCGGTGAGAGTGACCAGATCGCCGACTCAACAAGCTTGTCATTTTGGGGATTCTTCTGATTGGGGAGCTGGGAACACAGCTACACAAGGAGGAATTCACTCCTTCCCCGAGGTCGGAGTAGATAGATAAATTGCTCACTTAAGGGTTGATTTTGGGGCTTGAACAATGTGGCATCACACCCTCTCTTGGCCTGAGAGGGGCTTTAGTCATAGTTGGACTAAGATCTATTGTTCATTAGAGGGATCGGTGGTACTCTAGAAGTTAGATGTAACTACAGGGGCAAAACGGTAATTTTGGCACAGTTGTTCTTACGAGAAATTTGTGAATGGTCATCGTACTGTTGATTGGTTATATCCAATGGATACAGAAATATATCTGTAATGCGAAGAGCGCAACTGTCGGTCTTTAATGGAGTGCCCAACAGTTAATGGATGATGAATAGTTTAATTGAAGAGTTTAATTAATTATTCATGTACTGTTGGAGCTTCAAGCTACAGGTTCATAAGGTCCTCTTAGTAGCTCAATAGGAATAAATGAGAATCAATTTTTGGATTAATTTGAATTTTTCAAATTAATCAAGGGATTTAATTATATATAATATAATTAAGTTATTTTAATTATATGTGATATAATTATTATGATGTATTTGATACATTATTGCTTTAGTGAGAGGAAATATTTCAATATGATTCAAATATTAATTATATGAATTGGATTCATAATTGTTAAATTTAATATAAATGTGATTTATATTAAATGCCATATGAGAGAGAAAAGAAACTATAGGTTATATTGTATGTGATACAATATTAAAACCATAGGTTATATGTTATATTTGATATAACATATAATTTAATATATATATTATAGATAAGTTAGTTATCGTATATATATATATATATATTAAATATTATTTTTTAAATGAGAGAGAGATTACAACTCCTTCCCCTTTTTTCTCTCCACCCATGTAAGTGGGTAGTTGATATTTTTGGCATTTTTGAAAGAGAGGAGATAATCTCCTTCTTCGGAAAAAAAAAAAAAAAAAAAACTGTGTGAAAGACAGAAAGTGTTCTGTGAGTTTTGAATTGTTGGTGAACAATCTCAACTCTTCCTCCTCTCTACTAAAAAAAAATTCTCTTATTCTAAAATAGTCAGAGCCCACCACTCATGGATTTTATGCTGAGAATACCGAGGAAGCCATCGTGGTAGTGTTCAGATCTCGATCGAGGGATACTTGAAAAAAGTCTTCAAAGGTAAGGGTTTCTGAATCCTTAAGTTTTCATTTAATTTAGCATGCTGTAATTTATGTAAATGCACATCTTGTTCTTTCTTTTTTGTAAAAATTAATTTTTTTTTAAAGAATGGTGTTTAGGACGATCTGCTTCCGCTCAAGGTTCCTTTCAATTTGGGATCCTTCAACAACCATTATACAACGTCATTAAGTAAACATTGAGGGTAGATGTAAACCATAACCATTACAAAAAAAGTGACAAGCTAGAGGCCTGGGTTAAACATGTGTCACAACAAAAAGACGTCAAAAGTCAAGGATAGACAAACATTACATGACATAATTAAGGTATGCACCGAGGGTAAGAGATAACACCGTGACAACAAAAGTAATAACTAGAACTCAGGGTTAATCAAAATTTGAAACTACCTCTATTTGGCAAAGGTTCAACCTCAATCTTGTATTAAGTTGGATTCAATGGATCGAGGCTTTAATTATGCTTCAACTAACAACTATTGTCCTTGCCTGGAAAAGTTTTAACCTCGATTAGGTTTGGTATAATGAACCTAAACTTATTATAGGCTTCAACCATAGTTTTGGATTGGAATGAATTTAACCAAAATCGAAATGGTCTTGCTTAGAAATGGTTAAACAAAAATTTGGATAAGGTTTGATTTAAACCTAAATCTTAGATAAGGTTCAATCTCAGTTGAATATTTAATCAAAATATGAAACCAATGTGAAGACATAATATCTGAATTTGATAGACTTGGGCTTGACATTGTTAGAGAGAAATCTAAGCTGGAAGAAGAAGAAGATGAAAAGACAGTGGTTGCCAAATCATAGCCAACTCAGCTGCCAAATCACAATGAACATTTATATTTAAATTACCTGATTAGTTGGAGTTGTTATTCCTCTCTCATTCTGATTGGCTATGTAAATTCTCACCCATTCTCTCTCCAATTTGTTATAGATTTGTTTATTTCTTTTTTGCTCTCAATGATGGAAAATCAAGTTCATAAATGGGGCTGATATAGCCCTTTATAAATATGTGAAAATTAATACAAAAAAGCATTCCTTCAGCCATCTGTCTCTTCAAAAGCTTAACTTGGTATCAGAGCCTCCATGGCCAACACTTTTCCCACTGTAGTCTTCTCAGGTCCTGAGCTTACTCGATTCAGTCACCCACCTCTCAACCAACTCCTTAATCAAATCACCAGCATCAAATTGGAAAGAGGGAACTATCTCCTGTGGAAAACGCTTGCTCCTCCCATTCTGCGCAGCTACAAACTCAAGGGCCATTTATCAGGTACAAATCCTTGCCCATCCATGTTTCTTACTTCCTCTAAAACCCCCTCATCGTCCTCTGGTGTCAGCACACAAACTGTCTCCGAAGACTCTGTCAGCACTACGGTTGAGCGGAGCATCAACCCTCAATATGAGACCTGGAAACAAGTTGATCAGCTTCTACTTGGGTGGCTCTACAACTCTATGTCCCCAGAGGTAGCCATTCAGTTAATGGGTTGTAATAACGCCAAGGACCTGTGGCAAGCCATTCAAGAGCTGTTTGGTCTACAATCAAGAACCGAGGAAGATTATCTCCGACAAATATTTCAACAAATAAGGAAAGGAAATCTCAAGATGAGTAAATATCTAAGCCTGATGAAGACACATTCAGACAATGTAGCCCAAGTTGGCAGTCCGGTTACAACTCGAGCCCTAATCTCCTAAGTACTTTTGGGACTAGATGAGAAGTACAATCCTGTGGTGGTAGATATTCAAGGCAAACCAGGCATATCATGGTTAGATATGCAATCTGAGCTTCTCTCGTATAAAAAGAGACTCGAGCATCAAAACTCTGTGAAGGCCAGTAGCTCCTTCCATAACCCAGTCACTGCTAATGCTGCATTCAGTAAAATACAAAATGGCTCAAAACCTCAGGGACCTCCAATCTTCATTCGACAACAGTTTAGAGGATCTCATGGTGGTGGAAATCAGGGACAGAACCATTAGTACAATGGTATGAACAATAGAGGACGGGGAAGATATCGTGGCAACAACAACAGACCAATTTGCCAAGTATGTGGTTATGGACACATTGCCATGGTCTGTTATCACCGTTTTGAGAAAGATTTTACTCCTAATGCACCTCAAGGATGAGGAAACACTGGTATGTCCGCATCACTAATCCAAATGCGTTTTTGTCTTCATACACATCTAATCCATTTGTTGTCACACCCAAAATTGTTGGAGACTTCTCCTGGTATGCAGATAGTGGTGCTACAAATCATGTGATAGCTAATCCCAACAACATTGGCAACCAAACCGAATATGGAGGTACTGATTTAGTAACAATTGGAAATGGTGACAAATTACAAATTACTTACACTAGTGATTCTTGTTTATTTAATGGACAAAATGAGTTTTATCTTCGAAATATGATGTATGTACCTACCATAGCTAAGAACTTACTAAGTGTCTCTAAACTTGCCAAGATAACTCATTTTTTCTTGAATTTTATGGTGATCATTGTTTGGTTAAGGACAAAGCTACAAGACACACATTTCGGGGGGGGGGGGGGGGTTACTTAGTGATGGGTTATACAAATTGAACAATGTCAGAATAGTAAAGAGTACGAGTCCACAACGCTGTCACGAATGGAAAAGTTCAGATAAATGTTGTTGAGTCATGTACTGTTTGGCATAGGCGCTTAGGTCACCCATCAGTGAAAACTTTACGTTATTTACTCAAGAGCTGTAATGTTCATACAAAAACTAATGAAGAAAACTTGTTTTGTGAATCCTGTCAACTAGGCAAGTCTCACTCTCTTCCCTACCTAAACTCTGACTCTCATGCCTCTCTTTGATATTATTCACTCTGATGTATGGGGTCCAGCACAATTACCATCCTCTAATGGTTATCGATTATATTATCATTCATTGATGACTTCAACAGGTATCTGTGGATCTATCCTCTCAAGTTAAAAAGTGAGGATGTGAATGCATTCAACCACTTTCTTAAGATGGTGAATGAATGTCAGAACAGTAAAGAGTACGAGTCCCACGATCGCTGTCATGAATGGAAAAGTTCAGATAAATGTTGTTGAGTCATGTACTGTTTGGCATAGGCGCTTAGGTCACCCATCAGTTAAAACTTTACGTTATTTACTCAAGAGCTGTAATGTTCATACAAAAACTAATGAAGAAAACTTGTTTTGTGAATCCTGTCAACTAGGCAAGTCTCACTCTCTTCCCTACCTAAACTCTGACTCTCATGCCTCTCTTTGATATTATTCACTCTGATGTATGGGGTCCAGCACAATTACCATCCTCTAATGGTTATCGATATTATATATCATTCATTGATGACTTCAACAGGTATCTGTGGATCTATCCTCTCAAGTTAAAAAGTGAGGCTGTGAATGCATTCAACCACTTTCTTAAGATGGTGAAGAATCAATTCAACAAAACAATCAAGACTATGCAAATAGATAATGGCAATGAATGCACCAAAATCTTTTATATTTGTGAGTCTGAAGGAATTACCACAAGATGATCGTGTCCTTATTCTTCAGCTCAAAATTGAAGGGCTGAAAGAAAGCATAGGCATTTGGTAGAAACTAGATTAACACTTCTTGCATAGGCATACATGCCTTTATCATTTTGGTGGGATGCATTCTTTACAGCCACCACCTTAATTAATGGACTACTTACCCCTGTTCTCAGAGGTAAATGTCTTATTGAATTACTATTTCACACTAAAATTGATATTTTTGCTCTCAGGGTCTTTGGCTGTGCGTGCTATCCCTGCCTCCATCCCTACCAAGGCAGTAAGTTCCAACAACACTCTGAACAGTGTGTCTATCTTAGGCCAAGTCCAATTCATAAAGGTTATCGCTGCTTAAGCTCGTTAGGAAGGATCTATGTCTCGAGGAATGTTAAGTTCAATGAAACTGTATTCCCATTTGCCTCCAAACCACAGGTGGAAACTAGTACCAATCACATACACTAGTCAATACAACTTAATTGGCAACCTTTGTTACAAAATCTACCATTTCCAGCTGCCCACTGTCCTACAATCAACCCTCCAATAAAAACTCCACCTAGTCCACATACCTCACCTATTGATACAAATAAGATCCCACTGTCATAACCAACAACAACATCCTCCTTTTCCTTACCAGACTCATCACTCCACACCAGGCCAGAAGCCACTTCAGAACAGCCTACCTCTTCATCATCTGTCCCAATATCCTTGCTTAAACTTATTGCCTCTTATCCAACAACCATTAGTCCCCATTCCTCACCAAACATCAACTCAACCTCCAGTTCAATCAGCCGCTCAAACACTCCCTCCCCCACTTCCCTTACATCCAATGGTACAAGAGCCAAAGCTGGAATATTCAAACCAAAAACCTGGCTTGCACAGAAAACTGACTGGAATCTCATCGAACCAACTAGAGTAAAGGATGCCTTATCTAATCCACGTTGGAAGCAAGCAATGGATGATGAATACTTGGCTCTTATTCAAAATAAAACATAGCAGCTTGTCCTGCCTATAGTATTGTATCAGTAACAGCGGCATAAAGATCATCAAGGCATTCAAACTCACTAATTTTGGCAAAATATTAAGCATGCTCTTGCAAAAAAAAAAAACAAATGAGTTTCAAGACATACCTCTTGTAGAACTTTTTCAATGCTCCTTCTCTAGTTGCTATCTTCTCCAAATCTTATTGTAGACCACCTCAAGATCTTCCCCACTATTCTCTTGGTGCTCTAGATTGAGTTGTGTGACTCAAAACAAGCTTGAATCAAGGGATAAAGGAGAAAAGCTCATTGTATCAACTTTGTTGAAGAACCTTTCTTCAAACCCGAATTTTCTCTAAAATTCTCTATAGATTGCATATCCGATTTTCACTCCAATCTTTTCATTATATTGAAGATCAACATGTAAAGGAGAGCTTGCATGAGTTGCAGCTCATGCTTGGAGAAGACAAGGCAAGGTTGAATGCATTTTGTGTGAGCTACTTGAAAGATGAATAATGGAAAAACCAATTTTTCCATTTGTGTGTTTTGTCTTTTCCTTTTCAATTTTATCTCAAAAAACAAAATTTGATTTTATAAAATCTATTTTTATTTTAAAAAATAAAAAATTTAATTAATTTCATAAATTAATTATTAAATAAAACTTAATTAATTTAATATCAAATATTACATTAATTTTAACACATATCCATCTTTATATATTTAAAACATATTTAAATATATTCTCCTATTCCGGTTAATTTTTAAATTAAACATGTAATTATATCTCATATAATTACTAATTTCCTTAATTCTAATTTGAACGTTTCAAATTAGCTTATCACGTTATTCTAGAGTTAGTCCGTTACGAGCTAGTAGGGGGACCTCGGGGACCTACAGATCATGGGCTCCATCGATCCAAGATTAATTGGCTAAACTCATTAGACCAAGTTAATCTCCATTCGTTAACTAATGGGTGACTCCATTAAAGCCCATAGTTGCACTTCTCTCACTGTAGATATATTATGATCACAAGATTTAACCATAATCAGCAAATCGACCCTTCATAGGTTGTTCGTAATAACGACTGGGTCAAATCTCTGTTTTAGCCCCGAGATTATGTCTTATTCCTTAAGTCCCTACTGATCCTCTAATGAACAACTGGTTTGTGATCCAATCACTAAACCAAACTCTCTCAGCCTAGTGGGAGGGTGGGGCCCCTTGTTCAAGACCTGAATTCAGTACTTGAGAGAACAACCTTTCTCCTTTCCCTAAATTGGGTAGGCGTGAACTCTGTCTTGTACCCTACGTCCTCAGCTATCTACCCGGTCTTACCCCTGAAATGAGAGTCTTATCGAGCCGGTGCTGTTGAGCCAACCCTCGACTATGCAAATCTAAGGGAAATCCCGAATAAACAGGAGTTCATAGTTAGCTCAGAATTAAGATCGAGTTACCTAGGTCATTTAGGTGAAATTGTCAGTCTTATATAATAAACAACATTATAAAGTAAGAGTGACTTATTTCTTGGTCCTGATCTTATGCAAACTCATTGCATAGGATGACCTCACTCCTCATGTCATAACATGTACGAATTAATATCACATCGTATGTAGCACTTTACAACTCTTTGTAACAACTACAAAGTAGGCCACATCCAATGGTGTTACCAAAATAAGGTACCTAACCTCATTCATGTACCATAGATCATTTTGACTATTTACTTGAACCTAATCCACTCTTATGTCTCCACATAAAGTTCAAGTACTCATACAATAGTCATGGGTCTTAGTTTATTGGATTTAAACTTTCATACAATTTATAAAATCAATAACAAGTATATTGATTATAGAAAATATTTATCATTTTACAAACTGCGAGTTTTTAGGACATAAAACCTAATACCACTATCCCCCTCCTACAATGTAATTGGAAACAAGTGGATCTACCGGTTAAAGAGGAATGCTGATGGGTCAATTCAACACTACAAAGCCAGACTAGTAGCCAAAGGATTTCATCAACATCTGGGTATTGATTTCTTTGAAACATTTAGCCCAGTTGTCAAAGCATCAACCATTCGAGTTCTACTCAGCATTGCTGTCACTCATCATTGGCCTCTTCGACAATTAGACTTCAATAATGTCTTCCTCAATGGAACTCTCACTGAAGATGTATATATGTCTCAACCACCAAGATATGTAGATGCAAGGTATCCAAACTATGTCTGCAAACTCACTAAGGCCATTTACGGACTCAAACAAGCCCCTCGGGCCTGAAACACAGTTCTAAAAATAATTCTTCTAAATGAGGATTCAACAATTCCCGTCGAGGCACTTTGTAGGATCTAAAGGCAACACTAGAAGGAGAAGGGGGGGGGGGGGAGAAAGGAGGGGAGGGAGGGGGTGAATAGGGTTGACTACAAATTTTTTTTTAAATAATTTTATCTTCAAACAATGCTCAATAAAGTTAACGCACTAATTTGATTAAAGAAATTTATGCAAGACAAAACTTAAATCATGCAAGCTATGATAATTTCAAATTTAAAGACAATTTAATCAAGGATAAATTTAAATAAACACACTAAAAATTAAATCATGCAATTTGGAAAGATTAAAAAAATAACTAAGACAAGAAGCAAAAAATTTGAAAACAAGAAATAAAAGAGAGAGAGGAAGAGAAAACACCGAGAATTATAGTGGTTCGGAAAATTGCCTACTCCACTCTCCAAGATTTCTTCTTGGGTATTTCATTAAGTGATCCTCTTGCAGGTGAGGACCAAACCGACACATGACCCTCTTTTTCCTAGATTAAAAAGAAACCCAAGATCCTTTTTACTGGTTCAGGATCAAACCAATTTATTTTTCTCACAACCCAAGGTGTACCCACACCTTATTACAATTCCCAAAAATTAAAAAAAAAAATCTCACAATATTACCTCTTGAAGGCTAAATACACAAGTTGAGCACTTAGAAAAAAACTCACAAAAATAACTCTAAGCCAATTTAGGAGCAAGGAGGACAAGAATTTGAGAGTAGAGAGAATTGAGAGCTTAAGACTTGATAGTTTTTGGTGTGTGTATATGAAGAGTAAAATCAAGTCAAATTTATAGGCGAGGGGGATAAATTTTGGCCATTGGATATGATTGCAAATGAAGGGTGGAGATTAAATAAAAATAGAAAAGGAAAGGATTTGAAAAGAAATTTTGAAATATTGGAATTATTGAGATTTGGAGAATAAAAAGGATTTGAAGGATGAAAATTTAGGAAGGAAATTAAATTTGAAAAGGCTAAAATTTGGTGAGAATTTGGAGAAAATTGAATTAGAAAATTAAAGAAAAATAAGAAAATAAAAATGAAAATAAAAAATAGCCAGATGATATGAGCACCACGCGCACAGGGGAGGAGATTGAGCGTCACGTGCCACATTCTATGAAGAAACTGCAGGCACGTGCGGCGCACACGCGCGTCCGCGCGTGAAACTGGGTGACCGCCATTTGTTATTATCTCATTCGTCCACGGCTGCCACGTCATTGCCATGTCATGTGCCATGTCAGCAAAAAGTGATCGGTTGGAGCGTCACATCATCCGCCCTGTCATCAATATTGGCCATTTGTGTGCCACGTCAGCCGCCACGTCAGATGCCACGTTGGATTTCCTCTCCAATCTTCTTTTGCTTTTAACTTTCTCGTTTGAACTCCGATTTGAGTGATTCAAATTGAGTTGGAATCATTTTTCTGAGCTCTACAAGACAATGACTCTGAAGTACAAAAAATCTGAGTTTTTTTATCATCAAAATACTTGGTTTGATTGAAGCCCTAAAGGTAACACACTTCTCTATTCATACTTCACAAAGATCATCTACAATTTTTCTCCTTGTATATGTTGATGATGTAATAATAACATGGAATGACTTGACACTCGTTGAGCTTTTGATCAAGAAATTGGATAACATCTTTGCCTCAAGATTTGGGCTGACTACACTACTTTCTGGGCATTCAAGTGACATATGTTGACTATGGGATCATTCTCAATCAAACAAAGTATATAGATGATCTTCTTCACAAGCTGAATATGGAAAGTCTCAAACCTACTGCATCTCCTAGCATTCAAGGCAAACATTTTTCCAAATCAGAAGGCATACTACTTGAAGACCCCTTTTTATATCGCAATACAGTTGGAGCCCTACAGTACTTGACGCATACTCGACTGGACATTGCCTACATAGTCAACACATTGAGTCAATTCTTTCAAAAACCCATACACGCTCAATGGCAAGTAGTGAAACGTCTCCTTCGATATGTTGGTGGCACTAGGAACCTTGGTCTTCTATTCTAACCAAGTCAGGATCTCCAAATCTCAGCCTTTTTCGATGCTGATTAGGCAGCAAACCTTGATGACAGAAAATCAGTGGTTGCCTATTGTGTATTTGTAGGAAACAACTTGGTCTCATGGTCATCTAAGAAGCAAACAACAGTTGCTCGATCGAGTACTGAATCCGAGTATCGAGCACTTGCTCATGGGACCTCTGAAATTGTGTGGCTGCAACAACTTTTCAAGGAAATGGGGATGGCCTCATCTTTCAAAACGGTGTTATGGTGTGATAACTTAACTGCCAATGCCCTTGCAGTCAACCTAGTCTTTCATGCCAGGACCAAGCACATTGAGATTGATGTGCACGTCATTCGTGATTAAGTACTTAAAGGAAATCTTGAGGTACGTTATGTTCCTACTACGGATCAACTAGCTGTCTGCTTAACAAAACCATTATCTCATTCACACTTCTACTGCTTACGTGACAAACTTGGACTCGTGGAACTAGCCCCAAGTTTGAGGGGGGATGTTAGAGAGAAATCCAAGCTAGAAGAAGAAGATGATGAAAAGACAGTGGTTGCCAAATCACAATGAACATTTATATTTAAATTACCTGATTAGTTGGAGTTGTTATTCCTCTCTCATTCTGATTGGCTGCATAAATTCTCACCTGTTCTCTCTCTAATTTGTTACAGATTTGTTTATTCCTTTTTTGCCCTCAATGATAGCAAATCAAGTTCATAAATAGGGCTGATATAGTCCTCTGTAAATATGTGAAAATTAATGTAGAAAAGCATTCCTTCAGCCCCCTGTCTCTTCAATAGCTTAACTAACATATGCTTCAACTAAAAGCAATTGATATTGCTTGATGAGATTCCTACTTGGATCTTGGATCGAGTTCGGTGACCTAAGCTTGGAGTAGGTTTCAACCAAAAGCAAGTGATCTTACTTGGCAAGGTTTCTATCTTGATCGGGTTTGGTTTAATGGACATAGAGTTGGGGCTTCAATGACAATAAATCAATCTTTGTTGACAATGTTTTTACGTTGATTGAGTTTAGTTTGATGGACCACTTGGAGTATTAGACTTCTCAACCAAAATCTTGAATTAAGTTGAATTTAATCAAAATGGAATAGGCCTTGCTTGGTAAGAGTTCAACTTCAATCTTAGATTACTACTACAAAATTTGCATTACTTGACACTTGCAATTTTTAATTATTTGACGTTTTTGGAAAAAAAAGTCAAGTAATGACATTTTTAAGAGAAAACGTCAAGTAACTTGTTAAAAAGGTGAAGATTTCGCGGATGTTTTCAAACTTTTTTACATGAACTAGAACTTGATGTTTTAAAAATGATGTTTAATAAGATTTTACTTACAATGTATAGATTTCAAGCATAAATTTGATTATTTAGATTTTTAATTGACATGTTTTGAATATGAAGAAAAATATTAACGTTCAATTAAAAGTATATATTATATTGTTTTTAGATTCTCCAACCCCAAATTGCAGCCCACTTCAGGATTTGTGCTTGTTGCTCCCACTTCGCGATTTCTCAGCCCCAAATCGCAGCCCCGACATCGAAATTGCAGCCCTTCCATCGAAATCGTTCGTCCGTCGAAAACGATTTCACTTCCATCGTTCTCACTTCCATCAAAATCGTTCGTTCGTCCTCTAAATCGTTCTCGGCCCTTCACAATCGTTCGTCTGCCCTCCAAATCATTTCTCAGCACCAAATCTCAGGTTCTCACTTCCGACCGCAACTTCAAGTGGTTTCACTTCCGGCGGCGACATCAAGTGGTTTTCACTTCCGACGGCGACTTCAATCAATCTGCACATCTCTCAGTTCTCACTTCCGGTCCCGACTTCAAGTTCAATATCGTGGTTTCACGTTCTCAGTTCTGGGTTTTCAGTCTCGTGGTTCCTTCAGTGGTAGCATAAGCCCATGTATTATTCAATTCTATCCTCCGTTCTATTATTTGGGACTATTAAATTTTGAATAATTGCATTATATGATAAATACATTTTAAAAAATCAAACTATAATTTCAACTTTTTTGTAATCATTAGATAGTATCAAATTTTAGATGGAAGTCATTTGTTATGTTTGTAATAAAAAAAAAAAAAAAAAAAACCTAAGGATACACATCGAGTTTTTAATAATTTATTTTTTATTAAAGTTACAATTGCCCCTTAAATTTTACTGTTAACTTATTTATGGATTGAGAATAATGGTCATGTTTTGGGAAATCACCGCTATTTTGTCTGTGTAATTTTTTTTTTTTTGGGACTCTAGATATTTCAACTGTAGAATGATTTGGTGTACTATTTTCACTTAGGATATGAGCCCACGGGAAAGATTTAAGAGAAAGAACTGGAGAACCAAGNTATATATATATATATATATATATATATGTTACTGGTATTGTGGATGTCTAGTCCACTTGTTACCTTATTTTAGACTTGTGTTTTGTGAGTCCAATTGGGATTAATTTTTTAGGTTGGCCCATCTTGAAATTCCTAGGTTTTCTTTTATGTGATATGGATATGATCGGAGGGGAAATAGAGTGAAAAAGAAAAAGAAAATCGGAGAGAAAGATAACAGTTCGATTTTTCAGTGTAGCTTCCACAAAGTTGTCGATTACCAGAGTTTGAATTGTTGGATCGTACTAAATTTGATGAACCTATTTGGTACATATAGGGTCTCGTTTTGAATGGTTAGATCATTATTTGAAGCTCTGGTTTGTTCGTAATTGTAAAACAGGGTGATTTTCATTGATTTTATCTCTCAAGTGTTGATCTTTTATGTATGAAAGTATTGGTTGGTAACGAATTCTTGTACAATTGATTTAAGTTCTTTTCCTCAATTTTATCATAATAAAAAAAGTTGACATGGGTGGACTCCTCACAAGTCCAGTGGTTTTTACTCTTCACATTGAAGGGGTTTATCATGTATAATTCGTGTGCTCTTTGCTTCAAAATTTTATGGTTTATTATTGCCCATTATTGGTTGATTGTTTGGTGATTATTTGTGGTATTTTGGTGTATAATTGTTTGGTTGATTGTCTTGAAGGTGATCCTAGTGGGTTGTTGATATATTGTTTGCGTCCTATCATTTGGTATCAGTGTAGGTTTAATTTAATCATTGTTATGGAGTCTGCTAGTAATGGTGGAGGTAGTTCAATGATTAAGTTGACATTAACCAATTATTCCATTTGGAAATAGATAATGGAGTATTTGTTATATTGCAAACAATGTTTAATCCAATTGAAACAACTATAAAAGTTTATGGCACAGTTTCCAAACGAACAAAACTAAAGAAAATGGAATAAAAGGATTGGGGAAAGTTAAAGAGAAAAACTTTGGGAACTATTCGGCAATGGATTGATATTTAGTATTTTCAACCATGTTTTTAAGGAGTCTGACACATGAGTTGTGGAAAAAATTGGAAGGTTTTTGTGAAAGGAAGACTGCACATAACTAAGTTTCTTTAATCAAGCAACTTGTTAATTTGACATTGAAAGGTGGGAAGTTTGTTTCTAAGCATTTGAGTGATTTTTAGGATTTTATTAATAAGTTGACTACTATGGAGATTGATCTTGATGATGAATTGTTGGCTTTGTTCTTGTTGAGTTCTTTGCTAGACAGTTGGAAAACCATGGTTGTAACTATTAGTAACTCTACTCCAGAAGGTGTTTTGTTTTTGGATGTTATCAAACAAAGCATATTCAATGATGAGATAAGAAGAAAGAAGATGAGCATTGATGATTCACATGCTTTTGTTGTTAAGAATCATGAAAGAAACAAGAGTACGGACCTAAAGGTCATGGTAACTCAAAGAGAAGGTCCAAGTCTTGAGACAAAGAAACTAGGACATGTCATTATTGATGGAATAAAAAAAGCATGCACAGTAGAAGCAATTGATAAGAAATACTCTAATTACATTAAAGAACTAGAATTAAGCATGCAAAAGGGTTAGAAATACAACCTTTGTAGTTTCCACAAGAATTTTCCACTCTGTGAACAATCGACACCACCAATGGAAAATCCTCGTTATTCTCCAGTTGAAGAACACGGTCGAGTGATCGAAATTTTAGTGAAAGATAGAGAATTTTACTAATTAATTTAGAGAGTAAAAGAGATTTTGTTGCTTAATAATTCAAGGAAGCATTATCCTTTTTCATTTGGAAAAACAAATTTATTTATAAACCAAATCACACGCAAGAACTCTTCTTGCATGACCTCCACCTCAAACTCCATTAGCATGAAAAGTTTAAGTATTAAGCTTAACAAGAGTCACTTTATAAACCACTTAGTTAGTGGGAAAATCCAACAATTGGATTTTTCCACTAACTAATATTTTTTAAAATACTTTTATAATAAATCAATTTTATTAGACAACATATGATATACATTTTTCATATGTTAGAAATTATACAATTAAAACAATTTTTATTAAATAAAATAAAAAATTTTAATATCACATATTAAATTGACTTTGACACCTAATTTTGATTAACCACATTAATCAAATTTTAAAATACTTTCATGCTAATATTTTATTTAATATAAATATAAAAATATCCTCTAAAAAAATAATTAATTATTTTATTGTAAATTATATCTTATATAAAATACAATTTTTCCTAAAGACCGAATTTGAACATTTCAAATTCTCACTTCACCTAGTTCTTCAATTTAGTCCGTAGTGAGCTAGCGAGGATACTTGATAGACCTATAGATGGGCTCCAATGATCCGAGACTAATTGGTCAAACTCTTTAACCTAGTTAATCAACATTTATTAACTAACAGGACTGTCCACTATAGCCTGTAGTTGCAGTCCCCTCACTGTAGATATATTATATGTCAATTTGATATAACTGTCATGGATAATTTGATCATTCATAGGTTGTTTGTAACCTCAACTAGATAAATTACCGTTTTACCCCTAACTTACATCTTTTCTCCTTAAGTACTATTGTCTCTTTAATTCAAAATTGATTTAGGATCTAAATCACTAAATCTATTCTCTCTAAGGCCAGCGAGAGGATGAGGCCCCTTATTCAAAACCCAAGATCAGTCCTTAAGAGAACAACCTTTCTACTATCCCTAAAATGGGTAGAGGTGAATTCCATCTTGAAAATTCTATGTCTCCAGCTATCTACCCGGTCTTATCCCTGAAATGGGAGGCATATTGAGCAGCACTGCTGAGCTTACCCTTACTTATGCAGATCAAGGGACAATCCCAAATAAACAGAAGTTCACGGATAGCTCGGGATTTAGATTAAGTTATCTAGGTCATCAAGAAGTGAAATTAATCAGTGTTAACTGTAAACGGTGTTAATATGTAACAATGGTTATTTCATGGTCAGTCTTACATAATCTCATTGTGAAGAATACCCCTACTCACATGTCTCTACATGTACGAACTGATCACATCGTTTATGACACTTTACAATATTTGTAACAATCATAAAATGGGTCGTATTCAATAGTATCTCTAGAAATAGGTACCCAACCTAATTCAAGTACTATAGACTATTTAGGCTATTTTACTTGAACTTGATCCAGTTTATGTTTCCATATAAAGTTCAAGTATTCATTACAATAGCCAAGGGTTCATAGTTATTGGATTTAGAGTTATTAAACAATCAATTCATTTTCATTTAACAACATTTGTCAGAATAAACTTTATATATGTTTACTATTTACAAACTACAAGTTTTAGGACATACAACCCAACAAACTCCCACTTGGACTAAAACCTCCTAGTGGGTTACAACAAAGTTGAGTACTGTGAGAGAGATCTAAATACAATAAACTAGGGCATCGCATACCCACTATTTCTCCTACTTGCCCTATTTATTCTACCCATAGTCCTAAACTCTTCACGTGACCCTCGAAAATCTTAGCTGAGAGGGCCTTTGTAAATGGATTAGCCATATTGTGCTCAAATGCTATTTGTCTCACAATAACGTCTCCTTTTAGTACGATCTCTCTGATGAGATGATATTGCGCTCAATATATTTTCCGCGCTTATGGCTTCTAAGTTCTTTGGAGTTTGCTACTGCCAAACTGTTATCGCAATACAAGGTGATTTGCAGATGCATGTCTGGAACAACTTCCAGATCAGTTAGAAACTTCCTAAGCCATACTGCTTCCTATGCTGCTTCACATGTAGCAACATATTCTGCTTCCATTGTGGAGTCTGCAATGCATCACTACTTAATATTTCTCCATACTATTGCTCTTTCATTTAGAATAAACAATGATCCCGAAGTAGATCTCCTAGAGTCTATATCAGTCTGAAAATTGGAGTCAGTATATCCTGTAAGGATCAAATCCTTATTTCCATATGCAAGCACATAGTTCCTCGTTCTCCTAAGATACTTGAGGACATTCTTAACAGTAGTTCAATGTGCATAACCAGGATTGGATTGATACCTATTGGCAATCCTTTTTTCAAAGCATATGTTTAGACGAGTACATAGCATTGCATACATCAGATTTTCGACTGCTGATGCATAGGAAACCTATCTCATATCCTCAACTTCTTGAGGTGTCTTGGGACATTATTCCTTTGAAAAATGTATTCCATTCCTAAAAGCTAAAAGACCTCTTTTGGAATCCTACATCTTAAATCTTGACACCACATTGTCTATATAAGATGTTTGAGACATAGTTAGCATTATGTTCTTTCGGTTTTGAACTATTTGAATCCCAAAAAAATACTGCGCCTCTCCCAGATCTTTCATTCGAAAATGGGTTGTTATTCAATTTTTAATGTCAGTTAGGTATCCTACATTATTCCCAATAAGTAGGATATCATCTACGTCCAAAACTAGAAATCCTACAGTGGAGTTGATGATCTTTTTGTATACACACAGTTCATCAATATTTTGTTCAAAGCCATAAGATTTGACTGCAGCATCAAATCTTATATTCCAAGATCTGGACGTTTGTGTCAATCCATAAATAGATCTCTTTAGTTTGCAAGCCTTTTGTTCCTGACACTTTCAACGAACCCCTCTGGTTGGACCATATAAATACTCTCTTCAAGATTTCTATTTAGAAAGGTAGTCTTGACATCCATTTGCTAAATTTTGATATTTATAAAAAGTGGCAATGGACAAGAGTATCCTTATTGATTTAATCATAGCAACAAGTGAGAAGGTTTCTTCATAGTCCACCCCCTCAACCTGGGTATAACCTTTTGTCACTAACCGGATTTTATAGGTCTGTACCTTCCCCGTATAGTCTCTTTTACGCTTGTAGATCCACTTACAATCGATAGGTCTTACCTCATCAAGTTTATCTACAAGTTTTCAGACTAAATTAAAGTACATAGAATCTATTTCAATGTCCATGACTTTGATCCATTGATCTCGATCAACATCATCCATTGCTTGTTTATATGTTAATGGATCATCTAAGCCATCATCTGGTATGGTGACTTCGGTTCCAGTTAGACCCATATAGTGGTCAGGCTGTCTCACAACCCTCCCACTACGTCGAGGTTCTCTCAACTCTTAAGTGGGATGTGATGGACTAGATGTCCTTGATCTATCAACAACTCTTGTTAATGAGCGAGCCTGATCAACAACTTTTGTTGATTCGTTTGTAGCATCTTTTGAAATCTCTTCCAATACTAGTTTACTGTGGGGTTTATGATCTCATATGCGGTCTTCTTCTAGGAATGTGGCGGTTGTCGATATAATTACCTTATCATCTTGAGGATCATAAAACTGACCACCTCTCGTTCCTTTAGGGTAACCCACAAACAAACATAATTTTGAACGATGTTCCAATTTCTTAGGATTTTATGCCAACACGTGTGTTGGGCAACCCCAGATCCAAAAATGACGTAAACTAGCTTTACGCTCTGTCCAAAACTCATAATGTGGTTTTGAAACAATCTTTGAGGGAACTTTATTCAAAATGTAAGTTGCAATCTCTACTGCATACCCCTAGAATGACTTAGACAACTGAGCATAACTCATCATGGACCGAACCATGTCTAACAAGGTTCTATTTCTCCATTCAAATACACCATTCTGCTGAGGCGTTCCCGGTGCAGAGAGTTGTGATTGAATCATGTGTTCTACCATATTGTCCTGGAATTTCAAGTCCAAATACTCCCTACCTCGATCTGATCAAATTGTCTGAATAGATTTACTTAATTGGTTTTCAACCTTAGTCATAAATTCCTTAAACTTTTCAAGAGCTTCTGACTTATAATGAACTAGATAAATGTAACCATACCTTGAATAATCGTAAATAAAGCTAATGAAATATTAATAACCACCTCGTGCTTTAACATTCATCAGTCCACATAGGTCTAAATGCACGAGCTCTAAGGTTTCTTTAGCTCGAAGACTTTTTCCAGAAAAAGATCTTTTTGTCATTTTTCCTTCGAGACATGACTTACACAATGGTAAAAAGTTATCTTCTAACTTGTTTAGAAGTCCACTTTTGACCAATCTCTCAATCGTATTGAGATTAATGTGACTAAATCTCAAGTGCCAAAGATAGGTATTTTGAGAAATGTGTTGCCTTTTTCTTTGAGTTTCAGTTGTTTTAAACATTTTTGTGTTATATACTGTTTCAACTTTAGATGATTTTAACTTGTATAAGTTACTTTCTAAGTTTGCGGAACAAATTTGTAAACTTTTTTTTTTTCATAATGAACTTACATGTACAAATGTTTCAACCAACAGGAAATAGATAACAAATTTCTTTTACAAGAAGGAACATAAAGGACATTTTTTAAATACAGATATCTATTTCCAAAAGGTAACTTAACTGCTCCCACTGCTTTCGCTGAGATACGCTCCCCTGATCTAACTCGGAGAGTAATCTCATTTGTTTCAAGCTACCTTTAAGAACTAGTTTCCTGAATGGAAAAACAAACATGATTAGTAGCCCCTGAATCCAATATCCGAGTAGAATCTTCATTCTCCACTATACATGTTTCAATAACTAGTAAATATAATTTACCTTGTTTTTCTTTTTCAACTTTCTTCTCATCAAGATATTTAGGACAATTTCTTTTCAATGCCCATTTTCGTTGCAACGGAAACATTTTCCTTTAGCAACTACCTTTTTCTTCCTTTTCTATGTAGTTGGAGCCTTTCCCTTCCCAGTTTCTTTCTTCTTCTTTTGAATACTTTTATTCTTGAAGAAAGAAGGGCCATATTTACTCCCAGAAGACGATTATTCCTGGGGATTCCACTTTGATGGGGAAACAACATTTACTTCTGCCTCTGTGCCTTTATTTTTCAATAAAGATTCGTATATCTGCAGGTCGTCGAGAAGATTCGTCAGGTTGTACTCAATCTTATTCATCATTGATTTTTTTAAATTGAAAAGGGCTCTTTAAAAGAGACTGCATGATAAATCCAGCTTGACTCTTCTCATTCATGACAGCTCGTTCACTACTACAATATTGAAGTGAACCATCATGTTCAAAACATGTTCACTTATGGAGGTTCCTTCTTTCATTCTGCAGTTGTAAATAAATTTAATTACGTCATGTATGACAGATGTGGACAGTTGTCCAATAGGCCCTGCATAAAGTCCATGATCTCTCTGAAGGAACTTTTATACAATAGTACCTACGAGCGGAAGCGGATCTTTCCAATTCATTGTGACAGAATTTCCACATATATATTCAAACATACAGATATGCATTCACAACGCTAAATTACTGGCATGCTTAAAGGATAAATAAATAAGAGATCGATAGAACATACTAGTTGAAGACTTTTCTTCACTTGAAATCTCGCTCTCTCCACGAACTTGCTCTCGCTCTCGCTAGACCAAAAAATAATTGTCTAGCAACATCCCGGTCATCTACACGAACAGCTTCGCACGAACACAAAGAAAGGGGAAGGACACCACCACTCGGAGCCCTCAGTATTCTTGGAGTGAGAATCCAAAGGGTGAGCTTTGTTTGGATTTGGTAGAAAAGAGGAGGAAAAGAGATCGTATACAACGATCAAGCAAGTGGGAGAAATACTCGTCTATCGATAGATAAAATGCTTGATCGTTTAGGTGAAGTATACGATCATGTAGGAAAAGCTAAGTGATCGTCTATACGATTGTTTAGTAAAGCTCGGGCGCTAAACGATCGTTTAGTAAAAGATGAGCGATCATTTAGTAAGTAGTGCGCGTGGGTGTAAGTGATCATTTAGTAAACAACACTATCATATATGCTCTGATTCACTAAGCGATGACTCTATTGAATCGCAATAGACCATGAGCTATTTAACCATCTCAAAACGATTCTTCATCTTACTCATTAGTTATGAAAACAGAAGAGACACCAGCTAATTAGCCCATAGTTGTCCAATTAATAAATAATAAATATAATCACATTATATTCATAACCTATGATTTAATATCATATATTAACTATATTATTTTTCCTCCACTAGATATAAATCATATTTATATCCAATTTTCTCCAAATTAATATATCTCATACATAAATTAATTATATCATATATAATTAACTAGTTCAATTATATCATATATAATCAAACTCCCTCTTCTCAATTTGAACATTTCAAACTGACCCAAAAACTGATTCTCAACTTGTATCCAAGCTACCAAGGGGACTTTATGGACCTATGGCTCGAAGCTCTAACGGTACATGAATAACTGACTAAACTTTTTAGCCACGATATCTACCATCCGTGAAGTACCAGGCATTCCACTAAAGACCAACAACTGAACTCTTCTTATCACAGATATATTTCTATGTCTATCGGATATAACCAATCATCAGTACGATGACCCTTCACAGATGCTCGTAAGTACAGTTGGGCCAATTTACCGTTTTGCCCCTGTAGTTACATCTTACTCCTTAAGTACCACTGATCCCTCTAATGAACAATACAACATAGTCCTACTATGTGTGAACACCTCTCGGGTCATGAGAAGGTGTGTGGCACCACATTGTTCAAGCCCCGGGATCAACTCTTAAGGGAGCAATCTGTCTACTTACCCTTGCTTCGGGGAAGGAGTGAACTTCATCTTGTGTAGTTGAGTTTTCAGCTCCCAAATCAGACGAATCCCCAAAGTGGTAGGCTTAAGTTGGCGCTCTTTCCACTCATACCCAAGCAAATCGAAGAACTGCCCTCAATGGCAGGAGTTCCCAACTCACATAGGACTGAGGTCATGTTACCTATGGTCATCCTCGTGAAGTGAAGTCTCTGTCATGAACGGGTTTATATGATGAGATGTTAACACTTCGTGGTCAGGTCTTATACAAACTCTTTGTATAGGACACCTCTGCTCACATGTCCCATACACGAATGATCAGGATCAGACGATCTATGACAAGTCAAACACTTGTAACTATGCCATAAAGCAGGCTGCATCCATAGCGTTACCAGGATAAGGTTTCCCTTCTATATCCATATAGTACAAACCATTTTGGTTATCACTTAAGATATGATCCACTTGTATATCACAACATATATGCTTAAGTTACATAAAGACAACTAGGGATTTTAAGTTTATTTGTTTGTGGTAAAGCCAATAAAACATCCAAATGTGCAAAGTCAAGAAGTGAAGTAAATATCATATACTATATATCACAAATGTTCGTACAAACTCTTTACAAACTATAAGACACAAGACTTTAGGGCATCAACCCCAACACTCTCTTGTAGTAGCTAACTTCTTGTGTTTCTTAGACAGTACATAAGATAAACTAGCAAAAATATAAACTTAAGCCTTCTCATTAGCCCTGACACATCTGTCATACACATCCCGAACTATTTGGTTTACGTTGAGACTATGGGTTGGATGACACTCCTCCATTAATATGAATCGAAGATCATCTATTACTAGTTTCATGTTGATATTTGATTTCCAAGTTCCGTAATTATAACCATTAAGTTTTTCCAAAGCTAGCAGTTGTATAATAGATTTTGTCATTGCTGAAAAGTAAACAAATTATTAGTTAATCGAGTAAATCTAATAACCAATTTATTAAGAAAATAATAATGTACACCATAATTCATTTGCTATGATACTTTAGTGAATCAGAATAGCCCCTACCGAAGGGTAGTCGACTACTTCTTCACTGAATCAAGAAATTCTTGACTAAATACTAATACCAAAATAACTTTTATCCTTATAGTACTTAGTTACTGTTTATTTGGTCAAGAACTTTACTAATAGTTAGTAAGTCTTGTAAGTGTATTCCCACCATTTTCAAACTACAGAGATCAGAATCAAACAAGCCCTCGAAGGAGAAACAATTGTTTGAAAATGGACCTAGGAAACTCTATCCATTTCTGGAGTTCACATTATTCTGAATCCTATGTTACAACCCTCCAAAGGGATCGCCATGGTTAACGACTAGCTAGTGCTGCCTAAAAACGACAACAGGCGCCACATAAATCTCACAGTGTGATCTAATGGAAGAGACCGTAGGACGTGTTGACACACACATTTCACTCAGTTACTATAATCTACTTTCCCTATTCACCTTGGTATTGACCCATGCAAACACTTTCTGAAGGGAGGTTGCCCAAATAGAAACTCAAAGCCGAGCATGGATCTCACGGTGTGAACTCTTAGGGATGTGATAGTTTATCCACACTTCACGTTAAAGAAAGGGGAGAAGTTATTTAATCTAATTAAATAGAATTCATTTAATTAATTAAATAGGAATTGGGTGAAGTGGGAGTTAATCTGCACTTCATATTAAAGAAAGGGGAGAAGTTATTTTCTTCTTGAGTAGTTCATTCTCTCCTTTTAGAACTCTCTCAAGATTTTCACAGAGAAAGAGATCTTTGTAAGAAAGCTCTCCAAAAACCACAAGTTCTCTTTCAAAAAAGTCAGCTCCCACAAATCGCTCCTTATCAAGAGAATAGCAGAAAAGATTTTTTTGGTGGCGTCTTCATACTGTTCGTGGGAGACCTCAAACATGAAGTGGAATTTTTTGAAAAATTGGTGAAGACTTGGAGAAGATTTGAAGAATGGTTATTCAAATTATGTTTTTTCTTCCATCTAATTTCATGCATAACTTACTACATATTGATGTATATTTCTTCTTTTATGTTTTGTAAGTTTAAAATAAAATCAAAGCAAAGCAATCACTCGCTTCCACTGTGGGATTCGATCCCTTCACCTAGAACTTAATAATGTTAGTTGGCATGTTTAGTATGCATTACAGATAAATGTGTTGACTAACTAGTTGCTCATTTTAGCATTATTAAATGTGTTGGTTAAGCATAGTTAATATAAAAAATATACTTATTTGTGTTCAATGTTCAAGTTGAAGGAACTCTAAGAGAAGAGAACCATAAGCGAAAGCAAGATTGACTCAAATTCCATTTTTCCTTGGAGTTTGCCACAACACCACTATTGGCACAATAGAGGGTGATGGATCTAGACATATCTGGAACCATTTTCAGCTCTGTCAAGAACTTCCTGAGCCAGACGGCCTTCTTAGCTGCTTCACAAGCCGCTACATACTTGGCCTTCATCATGGAGTCGGCGATGCAAAGTACACAAATAATAAACTAGGGCATAATACGCTCCCAGTAAAAATCTCTCACTTGCCCTAGACTAGATGTGGCCAGTCCCATAGACCCATACTCTGCAGGTGACCCTCAAACACCTGAGCCATGAGGGCCTTTGTAGATGGATCAGCAATGTTGTGCTCTGAAGCTATCTGCATGACAATCACGTCCCCCCGATGCACAATCTCTCAGATGAGATGATACTTTTACTCTATATGCTTGTCGCGCTTGTTACTCTTAGGGTCTTCTGAATTAGCCACAGTACCATTGTTATCACAATAAAGTGGGATGGGTGTTGACATGTCTGGAACAACTTCCAGATCAATCAAGAATTTCCTGAGCCAAACGGCTTCCTCAGCAGCTTCATAAGCTGCTACATACTTAGCGTCCATGGTGGAGTCAGTGATGCACCCTTGGTTGGTGCTTCTTCATACTACTGCCCCCATTGATCCTGATGTGGATTTCCTAGAATTTTTATCAGTCTGAAAATCAGAGTCCGTGTATCCTGTAAGGATTAAATCTTTAAAACCATACACAAGCATGTAGTCCCTCATTCTTCGTAGATACTTGAAGATGTTTTTAACGGCGGTCCAGTGATCTAATCCTGGATTAGATTGATATTTACTAATTATCCTCACTATATAGCAGATGTCAGATCTTGTACATAACATCGCATACATCAAGCTACCCACAACCGATGCATAGGAGATCCATCTCATCTCCTCAACCTTTTGAGGTGGCTTAGGACACTGTTCCTTAGATAATGTAACTCTATGCCTGGAAGGCAATAAGCCCCTCTTGGAGTTCTGCATCGAACATTTGACAAACATCTTGTTAATATACGATGCCTGAAACGGAATTAGCATTTTATTCTTTTGATCTCTAAAGATCTAAATGCCCAGAACAAACTGAAATCTCCTAAATCTTTCATTTGGAATTGGGTCGTTAACCAGTTGTTAACTACAGTCAGTAAACTTACATCATTCCCAATGAGTAGGATATCAAATACATGTAACACTAGAAAAACTACTAAACTCTTGATGATCTTCTTGTATACGCAAGGCTCATCAATATTTTAATCAAAGCCATAAGATTTGATCGCAGTATCAAACCTTATGTTCCAAGATCAAGAAGCTTGCTTCAGTCCATAAGTAGACCGATTAAGCTTGCAAACCTTTTGATTTTGACCTTGGGTTATGAGTCCCTCAGGCTGCACCATGTAAATGGTCTCCTCAGGATTGCCATTAAAAAAAAAGTCTTGACATTCATTTGCCAAATCTCATAGTCATAATATGAGGTAATGGACAAGAGGATCCTGATAGACTTAAGCATGGCAACAGGTGAGAAAGTCTCTTCATAGTCAACTCCCTCAACCTGGGTATAAGTCTTTGCCACTAGTCTAGCCTTGAAGGCTTGAACCTTCCAATCAGCAACTCATTTCCTCTTGTAGATCCATTTACAACCCATAGGTTTAACCCCATTAGGTTGATCTACAAGATCTTATATGGAATTTAAGTACATAGACTCCATTTCGAGATCCATCGCTTTGATCCATTCATCTTTGTCAATATCCTTCATTTCCTTCTTGTAAAACAATGGATCCTCAACTGTGCTACCAGCTATCATAGCTAGGATTTATGTAAACCCATATAGTGAACAGGTGAGTTCGCAACCCTCCCACTATGTCGAGGCTCCCTCAACATTTGAGGTGGATTTGACCTACTAGATGATCCTACTTCAACAACTCTTGTTGAGGTACTAGGTTCTTCAAAAACTCTTGTTGAAAATTCAGTAATTTCTTTGGAAATTTGATTCAACACAATCTTACTTCTGGGCTTGTGCTCCCTTATGTGCTCTTCTTCAAGAAAAGTAACATTTATTAATATAAACACTTTGTTTTCTTTAGGATCAAAGAAGTAACCACCTCTCGTTCCTTTGAGGTAGCCTACAAATAGGCACAATCTTGAACATGGTTCCAATTTCATAGGATTATCCTCAAGCATATATGTTGGGCAACTCCAAATTCTGAATTGCAGTATGAATACATGTTTATTATACCTCTTGTCTATCATTTTCACCATTATCATATATAGCTAAATTGCTTCATGGAATGAGAAGATTGTAGCTAACACGACTAAATAACTAGAGGAATCATGTGACCAACTTGCTTTATGCATGCTTATATTTGTTGCTAGAATCAATTAAGAAATTGTTCTAAGTAAAGCTAATCTAAATAAGAGAGAATTTAGATTAAGACATCATAAAACGAGAAAATATTCCTTAGAAATAAGTACATTCTCTACTTATTACACCTATCACATGCATCTTAGAGATAAGACAATGTGGCAAAAGACACTGAGAAGTGCTGGTCGTAATATTGAGTGTATAATTTGATCGCATATTTCATTTAGTTGTTCAGAAAATGTTAGTGAAAGTTCTTCTCAACCCTCATATCGCATAGCTGTTATCCAACTCACATTTCTTCACTTTAGACATAATCCCCATCGCATATTTAGGTTTAAGTTTGCTTATTCGATCACTTCTTTGAATATTTTAAACTCACGCTAAGATCATATTTTTAGTTTCATCGCATACTTAAAAAAAATCCAACGTTCGACCCTAGACTCACCAGGAACTTTGGTCAAATTTGCATTTGGGTTTGACTAAAGAAAACTAAGCATTTAAATCTCATTAGCATACTTAGTTCATCGCATGAGCAGAATGCATCAAGTTTTTGGCGTCGTACCAGGGATTGCAGTAACTAAGTGCTTAAAGCTATTTTTATTTATCCTTGCAGACCTCGACTTTCTTGAGTATTGTACGTTGACTGCGAGAAAGGCGCAAATGTTGTATGAGCGAAGGAACTACTCCCGAACAGCGATAGAGAGAACATTTTGCAGAAGACAGAGAGCCAACCAAAGAAAAAGACAAAACAGTGCTCGTAGGATGGCCGAACAGCAGAACCACCTTGAGGAACTACGAGAAGAAAATAATCGCAATGAAGTAATAGTCAACCCAATTTTTATTGGCAAATGGTCGCAATAGACACATTAGGGACTATGCGTCACCCAACTTATTTGATTTCTCTCCAGGAATTATGCGACCAACCTTGGATGGAACAAGATTTGAAATGAAGCCAGTAATGCTTCAAATGATTCAAGGGACTGGGTAATTTGGGGGAAGACACGGTGAAGATCCCCACGCTCGCTTGAGGAGTTTTGTCGAAATCTGCGACACCTTTGTATCTCCAAACATCACACCAGAGGAAGTACGACTTACATTATTTCCATTTTCACTATGTGATGAAGCTAGAAAGTGGGCATACTTATTTAAACCATGGGAGATAACCTCATGGGAACAAATGGTAAAGAAGTTTATGAAAAAGTACTTCCCTCCAATGGAAAATGAAAGGAGGAAAGGGTTAATCACAAACTTTCAGCAAAGAGGATCAGAAATGCTCAATGATGCGTGGCAAGATTAAAAAAACTAGTCAGGGATTGTCTGCGTAATGGACTCCCTGACTGTCTCTAGATGGAAATCTTTTACTATGGCTTGAACTTAGGATCACAGACCGCTATGAATGTTGCGACGACGGGTGGACTTCTTGACAAAACTTACATTGAGGCCAAGAATATATTGGACCGGACCTCAAAGAATCACGAAAACTGGTAGGAAAATGAATATGGGTCAAGAACCAACAATACCTAGAACAATGATGCTATCGCATCTCTAAAGACACGTTAATGTGATGACAAACTTATTACAGGCGATGAGCATGACAAAGACTGGTGCAAAAGGCGGGCAAGTGAATCCGATTGCCCAAATGAACAACACAAATTGTGTCCTTTGTGAAGAACCTCACTCATTTGAGGAATGCCCCTGCAATCCTCAATCAGTCTACTTCATTAAAAACAATCCTTTCTCCAACATATACAATACTGGCTGGAGAAACCATCTGAATTTCTTTAGGGTGGTAATCAACAACAAGCTTAAGTCAATACTCACAATACCCATAAAGGTGGACCAACAGGATTTCAACAAAGACCAAACAGATTTCAGCAGACAACTAATACATCTCAATCATTCTCATCCTCTTCCTTGGAAAATTTATTGAAAGAATACATTCAAAAGAATGAATCAGTCCTACAAAATCAAGCAACATCCATTCATAATCTTGAAGTACAAATGGGCCAGATTGCAGGCGAGTTGAAGAATAGGAAACAAGAAGCACATCACAACGGATAACAATATGTTTCTCAGTTATCCTTATCCTCTTCCTTAGGTTGAGTATATGTTTATAAAATAACACTTATTTTATTTATAACAATATGTTTATACAAAGTTTACAAACTACAAGTTTACAAGGAGATTTAAGACACCATTCCCAACAGATACATCCAAATACTTCTTAGATACGTATCTGACACGCGATTTGACATATCTATTTCTACGCGTACTTTTTTTTTTTAAAGAAAAAAGACAAGCAACTCATTTAATCTTTCCCAATCCTAAAACCAGGCAACCTATTCGAGTCCAAAACTAAAAGGAAAAATAAATAAATAACGGACCAAACCCTAGACTAGAATCATCTAATCTCCATCTTCACATTTAGTCCCCACAAAGTCCACCAAAATATAAACCTTTTGGATATCTTCAACAATTCATTGAAGAAGTTCTTCGTTTATCTTCATGCTTCTCCCTCTAATCTTCTTCTTCTTCTTTGCAATATGAGTGACTTTTCTATTGCATTTTATTATCTATTATACATCAACATCTTAGATGTTGCTTTTTTTGTATTGTATTTCAGTATTTGTATTCTATTTTATGCTATTGTTATTAACTTGTATGCTAAATTTATCTATATCCAAGATTTTTTTTAAGAAAAAGAAAATGTATCTTTAACGTATCAGTATCCTCATTTTTTTTAGAAATATATATATTAAAAAAATATATAAAAAATGATGCATCCTTAGACGTATCCGTATCTTAGTTTTTTAGAAATTGACAAATCGTTGTATCTGATCATAACCATATTGTGTAGCCGTATCTGTGTCTGTCTTTCATAGGGCAAACCTTTTGCTCTTGAACTTGGACTATGAATCCCTCGCGCTGCACCATGTAAATGATCTCTACAAGATTGCCATTCAGAAAAGTAGTCTTAACATCCATTTTCAATATCTCATAGTCATAATGTGAGGCAATGGATAGGAGGATCTGGATAGACTTCAGCATGGCAACAGGCGATAAAGTCTTCTCATAGTCGACTTCCTCTACCTGGGTATAACCCTTTGTCACAAGTCTAGCTTTGAAGGTTTGCACCTTCCCATCAGCTCCCCGTTTTCACTTGTAGATCCATTTGCAACCTATAGGTTTAACCCCATCAGGTTGATCTACAAGATCCCAAACTGAATTGAAGTACATAGACTCCATTTTGAGATCCATGACTTTGATCCATTCATCTCTGTCAACATCCCATTGCCTTCTTATAAGACAATGGATCCTCAATCTCCCCATCAGCTACCAAAGTTAGGATTTCAGTTAAACCCATATAGCGAATAGGTGGGTTCGCAACCCTTCCACTACGTCGAGGTCCCTCAATACTTGAGGTGGGCTTTACCTACTAGATGAACTTACTTCAACAACTTTTGTTGAGATAATAGGCTTTTCAACAACTTTTGTTGAAAATTCAGTAGTTTCTTTGGAAAGCTCATTCAACACGATTTTACTTTTTGGTCTGTGCTCCCTTGTGTGGCCCTCCTCAAGAAAAGTAGCATTTGTCTATATAAATACTTTTTTTTTCTTTAAGATTAAAGAAATAACCACCTCTCGTTCCCTTAGGATAGCCTACAAATAGGCATAACCTTGAACGCGGTTCCAGTTTCTTAAGGTTGACCTCAAGCACATGTGTTGGGCAACCCCAGATTCTTAAATGACGTAAACTAGCTTTACAATTATTCCATAACTCAAGAGGTGTTTTGACAACACTCTTAGAGGGAATGCCATTAAGGATATAAGCTGCAGTCTCCACTGCATAACCCAAAACAAGTCAAGTACGGAAGCGTAACTTATCATAGACCGAACCATGTCCAACAGGGTTCGATTTCTCCTCTCTGATACACCATTTTGCTAAGGTGTACCAGGTGCTGAATGTTGGAAAACTATTCCATGTTATATCAAATAGTTCTAGAAAGATGAATCCAAAAACTCTCCACCTCGATCAGATCGAAGTGTTTTAATGGTTTTATTGAATGCAATTTCCACTTAGCCTTGATTTCTTTGAACTTTTCGAAAGACTCAGATTTTTGTGGCATTAAATAAACGTACCCATACCTAGAATAATCATCAGTGAAAGTGGTGAAAATATTCATAACCTCCCCTGGCTCTTACATTCATCGGATCAAAGAAGGTTTAAATGCACTAGCTCTAGAGATTCTTTGGCCCTATGACCTTTTCCAGTAAAAGGCCTTTTAATCATTTTGCCTATAAAGCATGACTCACAAACATGTAAAGAATTTTCTTCTAACTCACTTAGAAGTCCATTCTTCACCAATCTCTCGATCCTATTGAGATTAATATATTCTAATCTTAAGTGCCAAAGTTGGACATTTTCCTTAGGAGAAATTATAAGTCGCTTATTTTTAGTTACGACAGTCTTAAACATCTCTATGTGATGGAGGGCATTTGTTGCTAACGGCCTTAGCACATACAAATTACTTTCCAGTTGAGCAGAACGTATATCAACACCATTCTTAATAATACACTCTATTATAAGAAAAGTTAAGTTGATAATTATATTCTAACAAACACTTTACAGACACTACGTTCCTTCTTAAACTAGGAACAACAAATACATCATTTAAAACGAGAAATTTTTTCTGTAAAGTTAACCGGAGACCTCCTACTACCACAGTTGAGACAACGTGATCGATTCCAACTCTCATCGTCATCTCACCAGTATCAAGCTGCCACCTGGAACTAATTCTTGAAATGAAGAACAAACATGGTTAGTGGCCTCAGAGTTAATAATCTAGGCAGAATCATCATTCTCCACTAAACAAGTCTCCTAAGCAAGCAAATCACATTTACCTTTTTGGACTTCTTCTTTAATGCAAAATATCTGGGGCAGTTCCTCTTCCAGTGCCCGTCCTAGTTGCAATTGAAACACTTTCCTTTGTCAACCCCCACTAGTTGTCTAACCCTTGGAGCTACAAGTTGTTTGTTAGCAGGTGCCTTCCCTTTACCACCCTTCTTCTTCTTTCACTTTTTAGTGTCGGAGGAAGAAGGTGCAGACTTAGTTCCAGAGGTCGAGCCTTTGTGGAAGTTTTTAGATGATGAAGCAACATTTGCTTCACCCTTCTTCTCCTTGCTTTTCAACAAGGATTGGAAAGACTGCAACTCGTTGAGTAAAATTGTAAGGTTGTAGTCAATTTTGTTTAAAACAACATTGCTACAAAAATGAAGAAAGCTATCTGGTAAGAATTCCAGAATAATGCTAACCTGGTTGGCCTCATCGATGCCCGACCCGTTCATCTCAGCCATGTTGAAGTAGATCATCATATTGAGAACATGTTCCCGAACAAATGACCTCTCTTGCATTCGTGAGTTCAAGATGTACTTGAGAGCGTTGTGCCTGAGTGTACAGACAGTTGTCCGAACATCCCCCACAGGCACTCCATGATCTCACGTGCAGTGACCATGGGCTCATGCTTTTTGGCCAAAACTTCGTTAAGGTTGGCCAAGATGTACGCTTGGGCTTTCTCGTTCGCCTGTGTCCATCGCTCATATGCTTCCTGGACATTTAGAGGAGATGAGCTGGAATAGGAGGACATTCCAACTAGCATAGTTCTCACCAGTTAATTTATCGGTGACAAGAAAACTTAAGGTCAACTAGTCATATTTAAATTGCTGAAAACAGAACAAACTAAATTAAGTCTACTTGCATTACACCATTTTTAGAAAACCAATCAAGTCTTAGCAAAATAGTCTAGTGAATCCTAAGTTACATCGATTTTGCAATGATGCTTCAGTGAAGCAGGACAAAAGTCACCTTAGGGTGATCAAGTACCCCTTCACTGAAATGAAACATTCTTAACCATTAGATAGAAACAACTCCTTGTAACTGAATCTAATAGTCACCATTGTTCGGTCCAGAATTTGTTAACATCCTTAATAATTCTGTGTAAGTGTAACTCCTTATTTTATGTCCTAGCGTCCCACCTTAACGAGCCAACCTTAAAGAAAAGCCGATTAGGACAAGAGACCAAAGCAACCTTATCCATTTCCGGAGATCAAATAAAGAGTTATGCAAAACTTCCATCCTTTAGGGGGATAACCACGATGCCACGAGGCGATGCATAAAACTTTGTCCAACCTCATAAGAGAGACCGAGGGATATATTGTCACACGTCCCACTCCCACTTACTATGAACAGTCTCTCCATTCTCCTTGGTATTGACCTACCCAAGTGCCACCCATAGGGGGACACCCATGGTGCCTCGAGGCCGAGGATAGATCTCACGGTGTGAACTCTTAGGAAGATACATGTAGAGGTTAATGTGAAGTATCATATACTCCATTTACCTCCCACTGAGTATTCTGCCTAGGATTCATTAACTTAGAAAATCTGGCTACTGATTTTATCTAAGTGATTTGTTTAATTTTCTCAAAAGCAACATTTGCTTTTGATGATTAAACAACTTTGATTCAAGTCTTATTAAACTCTTTAACAGGCGTTCATTAATTTTTCATGCATTTAATAAATCTATCCAATTCACCTTTCCAGGTAGGTTCCCAGGTAAGGGTGCAATGTTTCCATCGACTTAAGTACCCTAACCTAGCGAGAACCAGCTTTAGACAAAAGGTCCCTAATTTTTTATTAGGAATCAATTTAATCCTATTCAACCGATTTAAAAGATTAAACTTAAAATTTCTAATCTCATTAGAAACGTGATCTTAGATCTATCGCAATCAAATTTTAAAACACTTTTAAAAATGATTAAAGCCTAAGGTTTGCATACAACTTTATATTGATTTTAATTCTAATTTCATTTATTATAACACTTATAAAAAATGAAACAATTAAAACCATCTAACATTGCAAGCTAAACATACATAAATTATTCATAACAATTATAAATTAACCTAAGGTAGTGTCATACTTCATGAAATGTTCATTCATTACCAATATATAACTTTTATATAAACAAGTAATGAATTAAACTATAGCATACATTCCATACAAACATTTAACCTTATATTATACCATTTACAATATAAATGATGCATGGATATGCTATAATGCATGCATATATATACTATAACCCTTATATTATATGATTCATGAGCATGCTTTATGTAATTTAAATCATGCATACTAATATATTATAACACTTATAATATAAAATGATGCATGAAAAAAATGCATAGCTTATGGTGGGTTTTAAAACTATATGACATACATTATGGCACATATAATAAACATACATCACATGCATATTTAATTAAAGTTGATGGACCAGGATAGTTAATCTCAATATCTAAAAAAGAAAAGGCTAAACTAATACAAAAGTTGAGTCCTCCGATTTGGAACAGGTGAACCGGGTCTTGAATCGCTTGCCAAGAACCCTTGCAACTTGATCGTGTAGCAAATCTCTTGATCGTCAAGCAACTAGCGTCGAGTATAAATGATCGTGTAACAGCGATCGCTTAGCTTTGGACTATGAAATGAGCATGAAAGACTGTGATCATGCAACGTGCATTGAGTAGCGCATACCATGCGATCGTGTAGCTAAAGACTATGCAATGAGCATGATAGTATACATGATCGTGTAGCGTGCGCCGAGTATTGTATACTATGCAATCGTGTAGCTACTAACTATGCGATAAGCATGATAGTCTACACGATTGTTTTGCACCCAAGCCATGCATTGAGTATCATATACCACATGATCGACTACCCATCGAATGCCTACGTGATCATACAGCCAACGCAACACGATTAAGTAGCAAACTCTATACGATCGCGTAGCATTAGCTATGCGATTATTTAGCAAATGCTACATGATCGTGTAGTAAACTCTACATGATCGCATAACCAAATCTAAACGATTGTTTAGGTCTAGCTACATGATGCAACCACCTTTTTGTCTTCTCCATCAAAATGCACTACAACCTTCACTTCTGAAGCTTCATGAACGATTTAAAACTAAAACGAATACTAACTCGATTGCAAGATTAATGCCAAAAAATGCAGGGGCCCTTACAAATTTATTTTTGTAAACTTAAACAGAAAATCAAAACAAAGATTACTACCTCAAAACATCTATCAACAACTATCCACATACATTTAACATTTAAACGTAATGCAAAACTTAAAACCCACAAAAACTGTAAACAATTTCAATACAGAAATGGAATTTGGAATCAGAACTACAACCTGGCTCTGATACCAATTGAAGGAACTTGTTTACAAGAAGATCCATGAAGGGAAGCGGATCGTCCAAATTCCATTTTGATTGAAAAAAAATATTTATAGTAAACACAAACAGATTATGCATTTTAACAAAAATTACAGCATGCTCTTTAAACTAGAAAATGAGTTCAGAGATTATACCTTTGAAGAACGCTTCTTCGCGCAAATCCCTTAAACTATCACGAACTCCTCGAATAGCAAAAAAAATCGAACCAAAAGTGTGAAAACACTTCCACTTTGTATCCTTGGTATTCTTAGGGTGAAAATCCAGGAGTGGTGGATTCTAACTATTTTGGTTAGGAGGGAGTTTTAGAGTTTCGAGGAGGAAGACAATTGAAGAAGAACAAACTATTGTATAGCAAACTGCTTCAATCGTTTAGACAATGAGTATATCGTATAGTCTCTCAATCTATCGTATAGACCATTAAAATCATGTAGTTTCTCTCATTGTTCGTGTAGCTTTTTTTTATATATGGAATAATAAAATCATATTTTATTTATTCCATTTAGCATAAAAAACTGCTTCACCACCAACTAAGGTGGCTGGAGAGAAAAAAAGATTAATTATAAAAAAAAACAATTAAAATAAATATGATAACCAACTTATCATATTATATTTATAACTTATAGTTTTAATATTGCATCATATATAATATAAACTATAGTTCTTTTTCTCTATTTTATGGCAACATATACGAATTGGATTCATAGAAAATATATTTGAATCACATTCAAATATATCAAATACATTATGTCAATTATATCATATATAATTGAATCAATTTAATTATATCATATACAATTAAATTCCCTTTTATTAATTTGAACAATTCAAATTAATCCAAAACTGATTCTCAACTAAATTCTTTTAAGCTACTAAGGGGACCTTATAGTCCTATAGCTTGAAGCTCCAACGGTACATAAATAATTAATTAAACTCTTTAATTATATTATCCACCATCCATTAATTGTCGGACACTCTACTAAAGACCGACAACTGCATTCTTCGCACTACAGACATTTTTGTGTCCATTGGATACAATAAATCAATAGTATGATGACCCTTCACAAATTGCTCAAAAGTACAGCTAGGTTAAATTACCGCTTTGCCCCCGTAGTTATCTCTAACTCCTTAAGTACCACTGATTCCTCTAATGAACAATAGATCATAGTCTCACTATGAATATACCTCTCTCAGGCCAAGAGAAGGTGTGGTGCCACATTGTTCAAAACCCATAACCAGCCTTTAATGGAGCAATTTATCTACTTACCCCTGCTTTGGGGAAGGAGTGAATTCCATCTTCTGTAACTGAGTTCCTAGCTCCCCAATCAGACGAATCCGAAAAATGGTAGGCTTGTTGAGTCGGCGATCTCGCCACTTTCACCCATACGAATCAAAGAACCGCCCTCATAGGCAGGAGTTCACAACTCACTCAGGATTAAGGTCATGTTACCTATGGTCATCCTAGTGAAATGAAAGTCTCTATTATGAATGACATTATATAATGAAACTAAGCATTTCTTGGTCCGGTCTTATACAAACTTCTTTGTATAGAATATCCCAGTTCGCATGTCTAATACATGATTGATCAAGATCAAATCATTTTTAGTACTTTACAACATTTATAACATCTACAAAGTGAGCCATACTCATAGTGTTACTAGGATAAGATACCCAGCCTTATCCATATACTACAGATCATTTAGGTTATCACTTAAACATGATCCACCTATATGTCTCCACCTACATGTTTAAGTTACAACGATAACCTTGGATGGTAGTTTATTGATTTATGGTTAATGCAACTAAAATATCACATATTTCATAGACAAAGTATATAAAATATCAAATATTAATCACATACAAAATTTGTTCGTACAAGGTTTACAAAGTATAGGACCCTAAGAGATTTAGGGCATCAACCCCAACGTAATACAATTAGGAAAAATTCGACTATTGATTTTATCTAAGTGTTTGTTTAATTTGCTCAAAAGCAACTTTTATCTTGATGATTAAACAGTTTTGATTAAAATATCATTAAACTTTTTAATAGACTTTTATCAAACCTGCATGCTTGTAACAAGTTTATCTAATTCACCTTTCTAGGTAGGTTCCCAGGTAGGGATTCATCGTTTCCATCAACTTAAGTACCCCAGCTTAGCCAAAACCCACCTTAGCCAAAAGGTCCCTTATAGATACATTTGTTACATATTTAATCTTTTATTAAGAATCAATTTAATCTTATTAAATCGATTAAAAGATTAAACTTAGATTTCTATTCTCATTAGAAATGTGATCTTAGGTCTATCTCAATCATGTTTTAAAATAATTTAAAAAAATGATTATAGTCTAAGGTTTGCATGAAACTCTTAATTATTGATTTTAATTCTAATTTCATTTAGTTATAACGATTATAAATAAATGAAACAATTAAAACATCCATTGCATGCTTGACATACTTCAGTTAATCATAACATTTATAAACTAACCTAAGGTAATGTCATGCTTCATGCAATCTCCGTCCATTACTAATGTATATAACAGTTATATAACTAAGTAATGAATCATACTATAGCATACTTTTCCATACAATCATTGAACCATATATTATAACAATTATAATATCAATGATGCATGGATATGCTATAATGCATGCATACATATATTATAACATTTTGGCTATAATAAGGATCAATAAGCATTCTAATTTATTAATTTTGGCTATAAATAAAGCATGCTCATACAATAATAAGAGGGTTTCAAGTCATACCTTTGTAGAACCTCTTAATCTTGCAAATCTTCTTGTGAACCACCTCAAGATCTTACCTACTATTCTCTTGGAGCTTTAGATTGAGTTGTGGGACTCAAAATAAGTTTGAATGAAGGGAATTTGGAGAAGAACACTACTGATGCAACTTGAAGAACCCTTCTTCAACCTTACAAGTTTTCAACAAAACTTCAGCAAGTTCTAATAGTTTACATGCCATATTTCCACTTCCATCTTCTCTATTTATTGCAGGACATTCATGCATGGAAGAAGGTTGCATGAGGTGCAGCTCATTCTTGAGGAGTGAATCAAGATTCAAGTGGTGTGAGCAATTTCATGATAGTGAAGAAATCCCACATTTCCAATTATGTGTTTTTTCCAATTTTTCTAATTTACCAATTGTATTTCCAAAATCAATTTGAATTTCAAAATTGAAAACTTTTATTAATTTTACAAAATTAATTTTCTTATAAATTTAATAATAAATAAATAAATAAATAATTTAATTAATTCTAATTAATTTAATATCAAATATTAAATTAATTTTACACAAATTCCACCTTCATGAATCCCTATTCGTTAATTTAATATTTAAATCGTATTAAATATTAATTAATTCTTCAATTTCATTTAATTCTAAAACGCGTAATCATAATACATATAATTACTAATTCCCTTAATTTTAATTTGAACGTTTCGAATTAACTTATCATGCTACTCTAAAGCTAATCCATTTACGAGTTAGTAGGGGGACCTCGTGGACCTACAGATCATGGGCTCCAACGATCCGATATTAATTGGCTAAACTCTTTACACCGAATTAATCCCCATTCGTTAACTAATTGGTCACTTCACTAAAGCCCATAGTTGCACTCCCCTCACTGTAGATATATTATGTCCACATGATTTAACCATAATTAGTAAGTCCTTCACAGGTTGTTCGTAATAATTGATGGGTCAAATGTTTGTTTTACCCCCGAGATTACATCTTATTTCTTAAGTTCCTACTGATCCTCTAATTTATAATTGGTTTGTGATCCCATTACTAAACCAGATCCCTCTCAGCCCAGTGAGAGGGTGGGGCCCCATGTTCAAGACCTGGATTCAGTACTTAAGAGAACAACCTTTCTTCTATCCCTAATTTGGTTAGACATGAATTCAGTCTTGCATCCTATATCTCCAGTTATTTATCCGGTCTCACCCCTGAAATAGGAGGCTAATTGAGTTGATGTTGTTTAGCGAACCCTCACCTATGTAAATCAAAGGATAATCCCAAATAAACAGGAATTCATAGTTAGCTTAGGATTAAGATCGAGTTATCTAAGTCATCTAAGTGAAATAGTCAGTCTTATACAGTAAACAGCATTATAAAGTAAGAGCGACTTATTTCTTGGTTGGATCTTATGCAAACTCATTGCAAATGCTACATGATTGTGTAGTTGTAGCTATACGATCTTATAGAACTGCTTCGTCTTCTTCATCGAAATAATGTTCTGCAACACTTCTTTGAAGTTCCCCAGGAACAGCACGAGCAACTCAAACTTATGAATTACATACTCTATAGCAAGAATATGCCCAAAAACACAGGGGCCTTTACAAACCAAATTTGTAAACAAAGAAAGCCTTAAAATAGAGTATCCTATCCCGAAACATCCATCAACAAAACCACATTCACAACCATTCATCGCATGAAATAGGATGCAAATTATAAAACCCACCATCACTGTAAAATCAATCCAACAAAAAAATAGAATTTGGGATCAGATAACCAGCAACCTGGCTCTGATACCAATTGAAGGAACTCTAAGAGAAAAGAACCGTAAGCGGAAGCAAGATCGACCAAAATTCCATTTTTCGTTAAATATGAGATTTTACAATAAACAAAGAAACAAGATATGCATTTATATTAAATTACAGTATGCTAACAAAAGGTTTTAGAAAGCTTACCTTTGAAGACCTTTTTTCAAAGATTCCCTCGAACAAGCCAGAACGCCTTGAATACTTTCTTAAAAAAAAACTCAAATAAGAAAGAACACGACCACAAAGACTTCCTCGATATTCTTAGGTTGAGAACCCAGGAGTGGTGAGCTTTGGCTATTTTGGATTTAAGAAAATTTTATGGAAAAGAAGAAGGAATTGAAATTGTTCACCAACAAAATCGAATTCAAACACACATAACTGTTCTGTCACTTTCTTACTATAAAAAATCAATAGATCAGATTCTTTTAAGAAGGAGACTATCTCCTGTCTTTCAAAGAATCAAATATCACAGCCACCCACTTATGTGGGTGGAGAGAAAATAAGGGAAGAGAGTTATATCTCCCTCCCTCATTTTTATTTAAAATAAAATAAAAATTATATTTAATATATATAATTATAAATATGATAACTAACTTATCGAATTATATATATATATTAAATTATATGTTAGATCAAATACAATATATAACCTATAGATTTAATATTGTATCATATATAATATAACCCATAGTTTCTTTTCTCTCTTTTATGACATTTAATATAAATCACATTTATATTAAATTTAACAACTATGAATTCAATTCATAGAATCTATATTTGAATCTTATTCACATATTTATTTCCTTTCATTAAGTTATAATGTATTAAATACATTATAATAATTATATCAAATATAATTGAAACAACTTAATTATATCATATATAATTAAATTCCTCTACTAATTTGAACAATTCAAATTAATAGAAAAACTGATTCTCAATTAATCCTATTGAGCTACCAAGGGAACCTCATGGATCTGTAGCTTGAAGCTCCAATGGTACATGAATAATTAATTAAACACTTTAATTAAATTATTCACCATTGTTAACTATCGAGCACTCCACTAAAGACTGATAGCTGCACTCTTCGCACTACAAATATATTTCTGTGTCCATTGGATATAACCAATCAATAGTACGATGACCTTTCACAAATTGCTCGTAAGTACAACTTCTTAAGTACCGCCGATCCCTCTAATGAACAGTAGATCATAGTTCAACTATGACTAAACCCCTATCAGGCCAGTAGAGGGTGTGGTGCCACATTGTTCAAGACTCGAAATCAGCCTTTAAGAGAGCAACTTATATACTTACCTCTACCCGGGGAAGGAGTGAATTTCTTCTTGTTAGTTGTGATCCCAGCTCCCCAATCAGACGAATCCCCAAAATGGTAGGCTTATTGAGTCGGCAATCTGGCCACTCTCACCCATACAAATCGAAGGATCGCCTTCATAGGCAGGAGTTCACAATTCACTCAGGATTCAAGTCATGTTACATATGGTCATCCTGGTGAAATGTAAGTCTGAATGATGTTATATAATGAGACTAAATATTTCATGGTCCGGTCTTATACAAACTCTTTTGTATAGAATATCCCCACTCATATGTTTATACATGAATGATCGGGATTAGATCATTTATAGCACTTTACAACAATTGTAACACCTACAAAACGGGCCATAATCGTAGTGTCACCAGGATAAGGTACCCAACTTTATCCATCTACTATAGATCATTTAGTTTATCATTTAAACATAATCCACTCGTATGTCTCTACATACATGTTTAAGTTACAAAGATAACCTTGGATGTTAGTTTATTGGTTTGTGGTTAATGCAACTAAAATATTATCTATTTTATAGACAATGAGTTTGAATAAAACATCACATATTTTATTAAATACACAATGAGTTTGTTTAATAATGTTTACAAACTATAGAATCCTACGAGATTTAGGGTATCAACCTCAACACAAGTAATATTTAGGATACCTTGCAAACCTAAGCTAGACGCAACAATTGTTCTTTTCACATCTCTCTCTATTGCTTGCATTTACTTCTGCTCTTTTTACTTTTTTAGCATACTCAGAAAACATCTTAAACCCTCTTTGGTTATTTTTGGAACTTTAAGCATATTTTGTAAGAAATATTTTAGGCACTTTATGGATTTACCCGTCCCACTTGTACTACAAGTTCGGTAGGAATGGTTCTATAAATTTTATTTGACCAAGGGACTCAAGAAACCTTGTTGATCAAATTGGCACCATCTTTGGGGAGTCAAGTAGTTTTTTATTATAAGCTTAATGTTTCTTTATAGCCCTTTTTTCTTTACTCTCTATATTTTTGTATGACTCGATCCTCTAGAAATCCAAGTTTGCTATTCTTTACATATATTAACCAAGAAAAGAGGCAACTTCAAAGAGGAGCAGGAGTGCAAGTAAAGGAAAATGAGCAAATCTGTGTATAAGATACCATAAAGGAAGAAGTTCAAGAAGAGTAAATCAAAGCACCAATAGGGAATTGTTGAGCGTACTCTGAGGGACCATGCTGCCCCTAACACAACTCAACAACCACTTTGCATCACATATCCTCAAACCATAAGTAATTTTGAACTTAGGGACTTATTCACTTACTACTTGTTTTTCATAGTCATGTAGGAGAAGACACACATAAGCACTTAAAAGAATGCCATATAATATGTGATGTCATGAGACCACACGCCATGACGGAAGAACAACTAAACATGAGGGTCTTCCCTTTCTCTTTGAAAGACAACACTAAAGATTGGTTATACTATCTACCATCTAGGAGCAATACAACTTGGAATGACTAAAAGAAATAGTTTCTAGAGAAGCTTTTTCCAACATCTTGAGCAGCTAGCATTCAGAAGAAGATTTATGGCATCACTCATATCTCTGAAGAGACTTTGAGTGAATAGTGGGAATAATATAAGCATTTGTGTGCAAGTTTTCCTAACCATCAAATTTCTGACCAATTGCTTATTCAATATTTCAATGAAGATTTTTTGCCTCATAATAGAAGCACAATAAATGCAGCTAGTGGAGATGCCTTGGTGAACAAAATCCCTACGGTGGCTAAGAACCCCATCTCCACCATGGCAAGAATTTCCAACAATCTGAGGCATAAGCTCTTGGAAACATCACTTCTACACCTGAGGTAAACAAACTTTATAGCCAGATTGATGATAACTGCTTTATTGAAACAACAACATATGGAAAGAGCTCATCCACTAAGTCTAGTTTGTGGAGTATGCTCGATGATAGGACATAATGCTGATGAATGTCAAAATGTCCAACAAATGACCATATTAAAGGTAAATTATACTAACAATGCTCAACCTAGAAAATAAGAACCATATGGCCCCTACTTACAATCCTAGATGGAGAAATCATCCAAATTTCATATGGAAAGGACATAATGGTCAAGATCAAAATATCAATCGAGCCTCTTCAAGTTCAGGTATGTCTCTAGAAGACGGTTCATAGTTTAGTTGATAGTAGAATGAAATTTCAACATGAAACTTGAATTGGGATGGAGCACCTAGGAAATTAGATCTCCCAACTTGCCACCTTAATGAGCAGGTTAGAAAAGAAAAGTAGAAAGCTCTCATCTCAATCTCAGGTGTCCCCAAGAGAGAATGTTAGTGCTATCACCCTCCGGAGCAAGAAGGAAGTGAGCACACCTGTTGTAGTCCCACTTGTTGAGGATCCTTTATCTGATGAACCAGTTGTTGTAGGAGCATCGCCTCCTTATCCTAAAAAAGGAGTACAATTTGACCCACCTAGCATTTAAATATTTTCCCTCCCTAAAACACCTTTTCCTTCCAAGTTAGTCAAGCAGGTGATCGTTGTGGACAAGGAGTTTATGGACACATTTAAGAAAGTGGAGATCAACATCCTGTGGGGGTTTGTGCCATAAAGTCTCGTGTACTGTAGTTTGTAAATAACTTTGTACGACACTTGTGATGTATAATATAAATGATATTTACTTCACTACTTGACTTTGCACATTTAGATGTTTTTTGTTTTACCACAAACCAATAAACTTAATATCCCTGGTTGTCTTTATGTAACTTAAACATGTAAGTAGTAACATACAAGTGGATCATGTCTTAAGTGACAACAAAAATAGTTTGTAGTATATGGATATAGAAGGGAAACCTTATCCTGGTAACACTACGGACGCAGCCCGCTTTATGGAATTGTTACAAATGTTGTGACTTGTCACAGATGGTCTGATCTTGATCATTCGTGTAGTGGACATACGAGCGGGGGCATCCTATACAAAGAGTTTGTATAAGACTTGACCTCGAAGTATTAATGTCTTATCATATAAATCTGTTCATGACTGAGACTTCACTTCACTAGGATGACCATAGGTAACATGACCTCAATCCTGAGTGAGTTGGGAACTCCTGCCATTGAGGGCGGTCCTTTGATTTGCATGGGTGCGAGTGGCCAGAGCGCCGACTCAAACCTACCATTTTGGGGATTCGTCTGATTTGGGAGCTCGGAACTCAGCTTCACAAGATGAAGTTCACTCCTTCCCCAAAGTAAGAATAAGTAGATAGATTACTCAGGATAAGTAGATAGATTACTCTCTTAAGGGCTGATCCCGAGGCCTGAACGATGTGGCGCCACACACCTTCTCATGACTCGAGAGGTATTCATACATAGTAGGACTATGTTGTATTGTTCATTAGAGGGATCAATAGTACTTAAGAAGAAAGATGTAATTATAGGGGCAAAATGGTAAATTAGCCTGTTGTATTTACAAGCATCTGTGAAGGGTCATCATACTGATGATTGGTTATATCCAATGGACGTAGAAATATATCTATGGCAAGGAGTTCAACTTTCGGTCTTTAGTGGAATGCCTTGCAGTTAACTGATGGTGAATATCGTGACTAAAGAGTTTAGTCAGCTATTGACGCACCGTTGGAGCTTCGAGCCATAGGTCCATAAGTTCCCCTTGGTAGCTTGGATACAAGTTGAGAATCAAGTTTTGGGTCAGTTTGAAATGTTCAAATTGACAAGAGGGAGTTCGATTATATATGATATAATTGAATGATTTAATTAAATATGATATAATTAACTTTATGTATGAGATACATTAATTTGGAGGAAATTGGATATAAATATGATTTATATCTTGTAGAGGAAAATATTATAATTAATATATGATATTAATTTATATGTTATGAATATGATAAGATCACATTCATTGAATAGTTATAAAGGAAATGGGACGGTATCTTTTCTGTTCTAAATAACGGATGAGTGCATTATAAATAGCTGACGGTGTGTTGAGTTCGTAGGTACGAACATTGTGTTAAAGAGAGTGTCATCGTTTAGAAAATCAGTGCCTATACGATAGTGCCTGCACGATCGCTTACATATATGATATTGTCGAGCGATCACTTACCAATTACACCTTCGCGCACTATTAACTAATCGATCGTTTACCTTTTCTTAAGCGATTATTTATCTCTCGATATTTCCTAAACGATCGTATAGACGATCGCTTAGTTTTTCCTGGACGATTGCTCACCCTTTTCCTACACGATCATTTATATGATCGCTTACCTTTTCCTACACAATCGTTTAAACGATCGCTTACTTTTTCCTACCCGATCGTATATTTTACCTAAACGATCAAGCATCTTGTCTATGCGATAGACAACCTCATCTCCCACTTGCTTGATTGTTGTGTGCGGTCTCTCTTCCTCCTTCCCTCTACCAAATCCGAACAAAGCCCAGACTTTAGATTCTCACTCAAAGAATACTAAGGGCTCTGAATTGTGGTCTCATCTCTATTTCCTTCTATCCGAGTGGTGATTGTTCGAGGAAGACGGATGTGTTTTAGACTCGCTGTGAAGAATAAATCTTCATCTGGTATGATCTCTTGATCTCTTTAGCATTATGAATGCATATTAGTATGTTTTGAATGTATATGCATAATTCTATCACAATGAATTGGAAAGATCCGCTTCCACTCGTAGGTACTCTTGAATAAGAGTTCCTTCACATCCCACTCTTTGATGTTGTGAAACAAATTCCCGAATATGTCAAGTTTTTTAAGGAGTTGTGCACCAGGAAGAGGCGAGCCAAAGAAAATGAAAGAGTTCTAGTAAGTCAGTCTGTTTTTGCCATACTTCAGAAAAATATGCCTGAAAAGTGTAAGATTCCAAGTATATTTTCTCTTTATTGTATCATAGGAATAAAAGAATAGAAATTGTCATGCTAGATGTAGGAGTCTATATTAATGTTATGCTTTATCATATATATCCAGAATTGAACTTAAATGATTTGCAAGAAATGGATGTCATCATACAACTAGTTTATGGATCTTTTATTCACCTTTTAGGTGTAGTTGAGGATGTGTTAGTCCAAGTCAATAAGTTAATATTTTTTGTTGACATCTATATTTTGAACATGGATGAGACTAGCTCGCCATCATCAACATCTATTTTGTTTGGAAGAACATTCATGAAAACTGCCAAAACTAAAACAGATCTAGATTAACGCACTTTGTCTGAAGGGTTTGATGAGGAAGTTGTTAAGTTTAATATTTTCAATGTCATGCGTACCCCTAGTCATATAGTACTCATACTTTATGTCAAATTGATGTTTTTGACTCTCTTGAGCATGATGTTATGTATCCCTCTTTGCTGAGCTATCTTTAGTCTCTTTGGCTAAAAACATGAATTTCATGGGAAAAAAAAAAAAAGTTCTCAAAGGAGTTTAAAGGTCAGTTTAGAATGACTTAGAAAAAAATATTTTTCTTGTTTAACATTCATATTTATTTTTTATTTTGGCTTAAGTGTAACTGGAATTGAGCTTTTCTGAAAATGTCTTTGTTGTTTGTGAAAGAAATAGTTAGCATGTACGTTACTACAAATGAGCATAATTTAAAGGCCACCCAGAAATAGTTAGCTACCATGTTTTTAGAAGATGTGGTTGAGAATTTTCTTCCCTATTATATTCCTATCATATATGTTTATCTATATTTAACCCAACCACATATTTGTTACAATTATAACAAAAACCCAAAAATAAAACAAAAGGAAATAAAAGGAAATTCAAACGTATTTACTTAGCCTCCATTTGCTAATTATTTCATTTTTTATTTTTGGCTTTTGAAAATTAAATCTATTTCCTTCATATTTCTTACCATGATGTGCATCTTGTTTAAGTGTACAATGGTTGAATTCTTAACCAAATTACAAAAACAAAAATAAGTTTTCAAAAGCTTTGTTTTTAGTTTTAAAAATTTAGCTTAGTTTTTTAAACCATTACTAAAAATTAGATAATAAAGAAAGAAATTTGGAGGTTGAAGAAATATCTATAAGCTTAATTTTCAAAAACAAAAAATAAAAAACGAAATGATTATTAAATGAGACAATGTTTAAACTCTAACGATCTACAAACTAATCTTCCAAGATTTTTGGTTGCAAAACGTTGAGTAGTTTTGCTTTTAAATAGTTTTTAAATCTTAAAGTAGGTTTAAGGAAAATATGGTCCTTTAAGCACAAAAATGATTCCCAAATGAGTATATACCCACAATATTGTCATTCATATTTTGTATGTATATGGTAACTAACATATATATATATATATATATATATATATATATATACAAAAACTAAATTTTCTCTTATAAAAAAAAAACAACTAAATTTTCAATACTCTACATGCAATGTCCTATGTATGTCATGTTATATACCTACTACTTTAGCACCAAATATGCCAAAATAATTACCAATGTCTATAGTCCAAGATCCTAACTTTTAAAATGCAAATTTCAACTGATCTAAAAACAAAAAATGGTGTTGAAACCTCAATACTTAGGATGCCAAGTTTGTCCAAAGAAAAAAAAACGTTTCAAGAAGAAATGTGTGAGTAGGATTTTTATAAGAGTAGAAGAACTAAAGTTTTAAGATTGAAATAATTCGCAAGATTGGGCGTGAATGGAACGACGTGGGTTTGGTTGTGAACATGAGGATGCTTGAAGATGAAGAAGAGGGTTTCTCGAAACATAATTGAATTGTTTTTTATCGTGTTTATATAACATTATGAATCTGTCACATTTTACTATCAATGTTATCAGTACCATTACTGCTAACGATAACATTAACAGTAATAAAAAAAAGGTAAAGTTGTACTATTTCATTTTAGCTGTTTTTCTGGTTGAGCCTGTCCCAAAACCACCCTTTCCTAACTAAAACTCAGCCACAAAACTATTTGGGCTTGAACATATAAAAGCCCAACCCAAACTTGTCAATAAAGGCCTGGTGGATATGGAATTGTGACTAGTAGCTAAACAAAAAAATGCCAAAATGAAAATTGACCTGGAAACTTTCATTATATAGTATAGCTACCACATTTTTAGAAGATGAAAGTAAACAAAATTCTTCTCTATTATAACCTTGTCAATGCATTTAATTTTAACTTTTTTTTCTCTTTTTATGTTGTTAATTTTGATTTTCTATCTTCGAATTTTTTTATCATTGATTTTTTATGGCTTACTTTTACTTTTTAATTTAAAATTAATTCATTAAAAGAGAATTGAGAAAGAACTATTTTTCTCCATTTTTAAAATTTGAGATCTTTTTTAGAAACGAAATGAGAAATGGAAACGTTATAAACAAGTTTTTTTTTTTTTTTTTTTGTAGGACTTTGAAAGTGTGAAATTTAACAATAATAAACTTCTATCTCTGATAAACTGTAATATCAATAATAGACTTAGTCAATCGGTGATAGTGTTCCTATCATTGACAAACCACGTGAATTAGTGATATAACTTAGGTAGATATTATGATAATAAATGTGTATCAGTGATATCAATTATCAACGATATTGATGATAGAACTTAGATAGATATCAGTCATATTCATATATCAGTGATATCAAACTTAGATAGATATTAGTGATAGAAGTCTATTAGTGGTAAAAATCTATCCTTGATATTCATGATAAAAGTTACTTAGTAATAGCCATTGATAGCTTTGAGTGTTAATCTTTCAAAATTGATAGTCACTATTAAAAGTCTATCTGTGAAAGTCACTGATATTTTTTATCATTGATAGCTTATTTTTTGTGTTTTTCTTTCAAAGTTAATAAAAGTCTATCAGTGACAGTCATTTACAGAAGTCTATCATTGATAGCCAACTTAGTGAATTTAATTAATAAAGTTGAATCTCAAACTAATGTGTAAGTGGGATGCTTAGAAGTTATCACAAATATGTTTTCGATGATAGAAGCTATCCAAGATAGCATGTAATTTGATGGTAAGAAGGAATGGTAGAAGTTATCTCGAATAGCATATTATTAGGATAGGAGTTGTCATCGATAACCACGATATAAATGATATTAGTGATATCGATGATAGTGTAGAAACCATTGAAGATCTTTGAGCGAAAAACAGGATCGGACTCAGAAACAAAAAATTTGCAGAACATTCAATTTACAAATTACAAACAGAAAACTATGCTTTAAGATGAAAAATACAGCATGCTCTTAAAAAAAACAGAAAGAGAGTATGGAGAAAAGAACTAACCCTTGAAGAACAATTTCTTCACGTTTCTTCTTCTCCAAAAATCACGAACTGTAAATATTGATTTTCCCAAGTGGCCACTACTAAAATGGTTTCACTTGTATTCTCTAGGATGAGAATCTAAGAGTGTGTAGGCTCTGGTTTTTTGGTGAGAGAGAAAATTAATTGAGAAATGAAGAGCATTGAGTGATTTGGAGAGCTTGAAAAAGTTACAGAACCATTATGTAAGAAACTCAAAGAGGAAGAAGATGAAGAATCTGTTCAACCCCTCCCACTATCACGTTTTAGAGAGAGAAAATTGAGAAGGAGTTATAACTTCCTTCCTAGAATTATTTTTAAAAAATAAAATAATTTTAATAAAAAAATTTAATATATATTTATATGATAACTACTTTATTATATAATATAGTTATCATAACTACTTGATCATATAATATAGTTATCACATAATATACATTAAACTATATGTTATATCAAATATAACATATAACCTATAGTTTAATACTGCATCCAATACAATATAACATATAGTTTAATTCTCTCAACAACGATATTTAATATAAACCCATTTATATTAAATTTAATTATATGAATCCAATTCACATAATTAATATTTGAATCATATTTAAATATTTATTTCATCTCAAATAAACTTTATATTATAATGTATCAAATACATTATAGTAATTATATCATATATAATTAAATTAAATATAATTAATTTCCTCAATTAATTTGAGAAATTAAAATAATCAAAAATTGATTCTCATAAATACCCCATTGAGCTACAGAGGGGACCTCTTGGACTTGTAACTTGAATCTCCAACAATACATGAATAATTAATCAAACTCTTTCATTAAATTATTCACCATCTGCTAATTGTCGGGCACTCCATTAAAGACTGACAGCTGCACTCTTTGCACTACAGATATGTTTCAGTGTCCATTGGATATAACCAATCAACAGTACAATGATCCTTAACAAATTGCTCGTAAGTACAACTAGGCCAAAATTACCGTTTTGCCCATATAATTACATCTAACTCCTTAAGTACCACTGATCCCTCTAATGAACAATAAATCATAAGCCAACTATGACTAGACTCCTCTCGGACAAGGAGAGGGTGTGGCACCACATTGTTCAAGCCTCGGAATTAGCTCTTAAAGGAGCAATTTATCTACTTTCCCCAACCTTGAAGAATGAGTGGATTCTTTCTTGTGTAGTTGTGTTCCCAACTCCCCAATCAGACAAATCCCTAAAATGGTAGGCTTGTTGAGTCGAAAATTTGGCCACTCTCACCCATACAAATCAAAGGACCGCTTTCATAGACGGAGTTCACAATTCACTCAGGATTTAAGTCATGTCACCTATGGTCATCCTGGTGAAATGTAAGTCTCTATTATGAACGGCGTTATATAATGAGACTAGTCATTTTGTGATTCGGTCTTATACAAACTCCTTTGTATAGAATATTCCCCCTCACATGTCTCCACATGAATGATGAGGATCAGATCATTTATAGCACTTTAAAACAACTGTAACATCTACAATGCGAGTCATACTCGTAGTGTCACTAGGATAAGGTATCCAACCTTATCCATCTACTATAGACTATTTAAGTTATCATTTAAATATGATTCACCTGTATGTCTCTACATACATGTTTAAGCTACAAAAAATAACCTTGAATGTTAGTTTATTGGTTTGTGGATTAATGTAACTAAATGTCAAATAAAACATCACATATTTTATTAGATAAATAAAATGTTTATATAATACAATTACAAACTACAGGACCCTACGAGATTTAGGACACCAACCACAATAGATAAAACCTAGTTGATATCCATATGTCGATGATGTCAATGATATAACTTAGGTAGATATCAATGATATTGGTGATATGACTTAAGTCGCTTACAGATTTTTCTCATAATTGATAGACTTTTATCACTTATAGCTTTACATGTTAATCTTTGAAAGTTGATAGTTTGTTTTTAAAGTTGATAGCCATCTATAGAAGTCTACTAATTATAGTCATTATAGATGTCTATCAGTGATAGTCACTGATAGCTTTAAGTGTTAATCTTTTAAAGTTGATAGTTACTAATAAATGTCTATTAGTGATAGTCACTAATAGTTTTATATAACAAATAGCTCAATCTTTCAAAGTTGATAACCACTAGAAGTCTATCATTGGTAGCCACTAATATCTTTCTATCATTGATAGCTTAAAATGTCAATCTTTCAAAGTTGATTGCTATTGATAAAAGTCTATCCGTGATAGCCATTGATAGCTTTAAGTGTTAATCTTTCAAAGGCAATTCAATTTGATGAAAGTCTCTTAGTGATAACCACTGATAAGTGCTATCGATGATAGCCACTAATAGAAGTTATTAGTGATATGACTTAGGTATATATCAATTAAATGAATTATATTCATGATATTGGCGATATGACTTAGGTAGAATCAGTGAAAGTCAATTATAGATCTCTCATTGATAGACTTATATCACTTATAGCTTTAAATGTTAATCTTTGAAAGTTGATAGTTTTTTTTCAAAGTTGATAACTACTTATAAAAGTTTAACATTGATAGTCACTAATAGTCTTAGGTGTTAATATTTCAAGTTAATTCCAATTGATGAAAGTGTATAAATGATAGCCACTGTTAACTGATAGCAAATTAAAAGTTAATATTTCAATTGTTAATATTTCAAGGTTGTATTAATATTTCTCAAATTGAAAGTTATCACTGGTAGTAGAGTATTAATATTTCTCAAATTGAAAGCTATCACTGATAGCAGCTATCAGCGATAGTAACTAATAGTAGTTATCAGTGTTATTACTAATGGTTGCTATCAATGATAGTTTTCAATTTGAGAAAAGCACAAGAAGCACATGAAATGGTAGGCTACACTTGGGCTCTTTTATTCTTTTACTAATATGGTTATCATTGATAGTTGCTATTAGTGATATTTGGCCCTATTGTTGTATCATATTTCTAATATATTTATCCTTGTGCTATATCTTTTATTAATTTGGGTCTGATTGTTATTTGTGCAACCAGCTCTTAAATTAATTAACTTAAAGTTTATGTCAGAAACTAAAGTGATCACTAACAAAAACTCGAGGGTGAAAGAGTAAGATATTGAAACTTAAGGACCTAATGAATACAAAACTTAGGAACAAAGAAGTATTTTTCTCATAATAATATTATTACATTAGTTTAAATACTATTTTGGTTTCTATACTTTTAACTTTGGTTTATTTCAAACTCTATACTTTCAAACAGTTTCATTTCAATCCTCATACTTTCAACCTTCATTTATTTTTTTTCCTATACTTATAAAAAAAAAAAAAAGACCATTTTAGTCCTTATAAATATTTTAAAGAGACTGAAGTTATCACTTTTTAAAAGTATCGAGACCAAAAATTGAAAGTATAATAATCAAAATGAATATTTTGAAAGTAAAGTAGTCAAAATGAACGAAACTAAAAATATAGAGAATAAAATCAATATTTTAAAAGATGAAAATAAACTAAAATAAAAAAAGTATTTAAAGCGATCACGCATTCAACGGTACTCTTGGAGCTGGTGTTTGAAGCTTGAACTTGGAAGTCCAACAAAACCAACGCTCTTTAAAATGTAAATAATTATAAATTTAGCAACAATAATGCATGCAAATTTAGCAATTGCTTTACGACATGTCGACCTCCGTCCCCACCAATCAATTCCTTCATCATGTCTGTTCTTTCATACCATCCTTCATTGTCTTTTTTTCATTATTACATAATATATAATAATTAAACGTGAAACTTCCTTCCACATATTTTCATGTTGCAACTTAATTCCTAATTAACCTAAAATCCTAAGTTTAGTGTTAGGTGTGATTTTGGACGGAAGGGTATAATTGACATCTAACTCAAAGAATAACAAAGTCATGAAAAGAGCATAATACGGGTCGAAATTGACAACTTAGGACAAATTGGCCTAGGAAAAGGGGCTGACTTGGGCCCAAGGCAATATGCTCAGTCTTGGCTAAAGGCGAGGCTGAGCCTTAACCAAATGCCTAATGGGACATGCTTGGTCTAAGAGATCATTTTAGGCCCATAATATGGTCGAAAGAAGATTCTCGTCAAGGCTGAACCTAGCCAAACATGAAACCAAGCACACTCTTCGACCATATCAAGTAATAACCTAAGTCAACTTTTTCTATAAATACATCATTATGGCTCCATATGAAGTAACTTAAACTTCTGATTTCTTCTCCATTTTAAACTTTTCATCTCTAACGTTGACATCAAAGTCATTTTTCTTTGTTTTGCGGGTCATCTCTTTTTCAAATTACAAATTTATAGTTGTTGCCACGTGAAGGTCAAGTGCATCAGTGTCTAAAATTTAGCATAAACGGTGTTGGTGAAAATTTAATTTTAAATGGAAAAAAAAAATGACCTTTTGAGAATCCCACATTGTTAAGGTTAAGAAGTAGAATCTTCCTTATAAACCCCTGCCTTGAGTTGTGTGTTTGGGCCCCAAGGAGTAAGACAAAAGTGGGTATGATCAATCAAACAAGATATGTGTGTGTGTGGAATTTTTATTTTATAATAATAAATTTTGTTTATTATTATTGTTGTTGTTGTTGTTGTTATATAAAAATAAAGAATAGAAGAATCAATCTTGGTTACGAGCACTCCTCTCCAAATTTGTTTCGTGCTATTGTTAGCCTTTAGGGCCTATAAATTGCACGAACTTCCATCAATTCTACACAACAAAAAATCATACACGGTCTCTTCTTTCATCTTATTTTCTTCTTCCTTTACAACACTCAGTTTTTCGAGCATATCAGTCTTGAAGGGTGTGAGTTTTTCGATCAGTTCCAGTGTAGTTCCATTTGATACCATTTTATTTGGGCTTTTTTATCCTAGGAAGGGCATGTCCATTGTTGAATTGCTTGCACAAAGGGCAAGATCGCGAAACATCTTAAAGAGAGCGAGCTTCGCGACTCAGCCTATAAATATTTCTATTTTGCAGGTTCAATTCCGACGTCCTACGTCGTTCGATCGTACTAGTCTTTTGTTCATCAGAGGTTGTCATTCCAACAATTTTAAGACGATTATCCATCTGTTGCTGTTGTGATGGCCCTTTCCCATAATGATATTATGTCCTCCAACCTTAATTGTCCATTTCAATTCGAAGGAGCGAACTTCAAACATTGGAAGCAGAAGATATTGTTCTTCCTCAGAGTCAAGAAGGTTATTGATGTCTAGACTACGGAGAAGCCAACTATCCCAATGGAAGATGTGACCGAACAACAAATCAAAGATGCAGTTAATTGAGAAGAAAAATATTTTTTATGCAAAAATTTTATTTTAAATAGTTTGACTGACGATTTGTATGATTATTATAGTACAATGAAGACAACAAAAGAAGTATGAGATGCCTTACAAAAAAAAATATGATATTGAGGAGGCCGATTCGAAAAAGTATGTCATTAACTGTTACTTAAAGTTCCAAATGATGGATGACAAGTTTGGGGGGCTTAGTCCCATGAATTGTAGAAGATAGCCCACGAGATTATAAGTAAAGGTATGCCTCTGAATAAGCAATTTCAAGTTGTTGTCATTATTGACAAATTGTCTCTATTGTGGAAGGACTTTAAGAATACCTTAAGGCATAAAACCAAGGAGTTCTATACAGTAGAAGATAGCCCACGAGATTATAAGCGAAGGTATGTCTCTGAATGAGCAATTTCAAGTTGTTATCATTATTGACAAATTGTCTCCATTGTGAAAGGACTTTAAGAATACGTTAAGGCATAAGACCAAGGAGTTCTCCTTGGAAAGTCTAGTCACCCACCTGAGGATTGAGGAGGAAGCCCAGAAGCAGGACCGAAGGGAGGAGGTAAACATTGTACTGAGAAAACCTGCCTCAACTGTTGTGAAACTTGACCAAAAGCAAAAAGGAACCAAGAGAAAAGATCAGAACCGTGGATCTAGCAACTAGAACAATCAGAAGAAGCAAAAATTTCCCTCAAAGAAAATGGTACAATTTCTATGTGATAGAATTACGAACATGATAGCGAAAGAAATTTGGATCATGAACACTCTAATTATATCAATTTTAGATTCTAGCATGCATGTTCATGAAATTCTAGAATAAGGGTTTAGACAAACAACCTTTGTAGAATCCTTAATTTCTCCAAATTCTCCACTAATTCTAATTAGAACTCAACGAGGACTACTATAAGAATCTTCCCCTCTATCCTCCGGCCTTGAAACGGGTTGTGGTACCCAAATATGATAAGCTTTGAATGAAATTTTGAGATTTGGAGAAATTTAGAGTCAAGAATAAGAGATAACTATTATCTCTTAATTTTTAAGTTGCATGAACCTCTAAAAGAAATAAAATAAAATTCCTCTATTTATAGATGAATTTCATGCAAATGCATTCAACCAAAAATTGACACCAAAATATGTTGAAATCAGTGGGATTGAAGGTGTAAGGGTCAGTGGAGAAGGTTGGATAAAACCACGAACACTTAAATTCATATTAATTTGAAAAATGGATCAGTCGAGAAAGTTGGAAAAAACTACTAATCCTTACATTTATTTCAAATTTGAAATTTCTTAAATTTCAAATTAATATGAAATTGAATTTTAAATTTGGATTTCTAAAAACCTAAATTTTTAATTTCAATTTTAAATAAAATTAATTCAATTAATTAATTTTAAATACAATTAAAATAATTTTAAATAAAATCAATGATAATAATTAATTTTAAATAATTAATTAAATAATTTAATTAACTAAATTAATTCAATATCAAATATTAAATTAATAAAACACCTATCCCGAACACAAATCCTTATTCATGTATATAATATTTAAATCACATTTAAATATTTACAACTCTCTTATTAGTTTATTTCGATTAATTAAACGTTTAATTATATCGTATATAATATTTTAATCTCTAATTCAAATTTGAACGTTTCAAATTTTCTCAACATACTATTTTAAGGTTTAGTCTCAAACGAGCTAGTAGGGGACCTAATGGACCTACAGATCATGAGCTCCAACGATATGAGATTAATTGGCTAAACTCTCTTAACCAAATTAACCAATATTCGTTAACTACTAGGACACTCTACTAAAGCTCAGTAGCTGCATTCTTCTCCCTGTAGATATATTTATGTCTAGTTGTTTTAACCGATTAGTAAGTCAATCCTTCATCGGTTGTTCGTATTTACAATTGGGTCAAAATTACCATTTTACCTCTTAGTACATCTTGCTTCTTAAGTCTCCATTGATCCACTAACGAATAATTGGTTTATGGTCTGACCAATAGACTGAGTCCTTCTCAGTCATAGTGAGAGCAAGACCCTTTTGTTCAAGACTAGGTGACAGTACTTAAAGGAACAACCTATCTGGTACCCTTGAGATCGGATAGGAGTGAATTTCATCTTGCAGGACTATGTACCCAACTATGTACCCAGTTTTACGCCTAAAATGGAATGTTTATTGAGCGGCAATGTTAAGTCCTAAATAAGCAGGACTTCATAGTTAGCTCAAGATTGAGATCGAGTTATCATAGGTTATCAAGTTGAAATGGTCAGTTTTAACCGTAAACAGTGATATAAAGAAAAGTGACTATTTCATGGTCCAGTCTTATGCAAACATCTTTTGCATAGGATGCCTCCACTTGCATGTCTCCACATGAACGATTTCGGAATCACTTCGTTTGTATTAATATACAAAACGAATTGCATCCATAGTGTCCCTAGGATAAGATACCCAACTTTATCCTTATACTTATAGACCGTTTTGGCTATATACTCAAACCTGATTCTCTTTTTTTTGGGAATGTCCTAAAACTCGATATTTGTAAACGTTAAACATATTCCATTCACAATAAAGATATTATTGAGATTTCTTTCAATAAAGATGTTATGGAATTGGATTCATTCCTAAATCCAATAAACTAACTCATGGCTATAACATGAATACTTAAACTTTATGTAAAGATATAAAAGAGGATCAAGTTTTAGTATATAGCCAAAAAGGTCTATAAATATATGGATAGGGTTTAGTACCTTATCTTGGGGATACTATGGATGTGGTTCACTTTGTATATTGATACAAACAATGTGATCCCAAAGTCGTTCATGTGGAGACATGTGAGTGGGGGCATCCTACGTAGATGATGTCTGCATAAGACCGAACCACGACATAGTCACTTTTCTTTATAACGATTGTTTACTGTTAAAACTGACTATTTCAATTTGATGACCTAAGGTAACTCAATCTTAATCTTAAGCTAACTATGAACTCTTGTTTAGTTGGGATTATCCTTTAATCTGCATAGGTAGAGTGGTTCAACATCATTGCTCAATAAGCCTCCCATTTTAAAGGTAAGACCGGATAGATAGTTGGGAACATAGTTCTATAGGATGGAATTCACTCCTACCCATCTTAAGGTCAGCAGATAGGTTATTCCCTTAAGTACTAATTCTTGGTCTTGAACAAAGAGGCCCCGCCCTTTCGTGGTTGAGAAGGATTCGATTTATTAGTAAGACCATGAACCAATTGCTCATTAGAGGATCAGTAGAGACTTAAGGAGCAAAATGTATTACAGGGGTAAAACGGTAAATTTGACCTAACTGTAAATACGAACGACCTGTGAATGATCAACTTGTTGATTATGATTTAATCAGGTGGACAGAAATATATCTACAGTGAAGAGAGTGTGACTACTGAGTTATAGTGGTATGTCTCGATAGTTAATGATTAGCGATTAAATCAGTTTAAAGAGTTTAACTCATTAATCTCAAATCTTTGGAGTTCAAGATCTGTAGGTCCATTAGGTTCCTCTACTAGCTCATAAAAGGATTAAACCTTAGAATAGTGTATTGAGAGAATTTGGAATATTCAAACTCAGTTTAGGGTTTGGGTTATTATATTTGATATAATTGGTGTTTAATTAACGAATTAAACATTACAATTTTTCGAGAGTTGACAATGTTTAAATATGATTAAATATTTAATGAGGTGTTATATTAATTTAAATTTGATATTAAATTAAATTAATTAAATTAGTTTAATTAATTATCCAATTTAGTAATATTAAATTTTGAATTTATGTACTTCAAAATTACGAAATTGGTTGGATTTGTGAAATTCAAAATTCAAAACTTTATTTAATTTAAATTGAATTTGAAATTCAATTTTTTAAATAAGTTTTATATAGCAATTAATTCAATTTCTTGAATAAAAAATGGAAATTAATGGAAAGTGGGATAATCCCACGTTTTCCATTAAAATCCACTAATGCCACTTAATTTTAATGGAAAATTGAGTGGCTACATCTCTTTCAACCTGATCTACATGGTTTAGAGCTATATATTGAGAATTAGAGATCAGATTGAGGCTTTGTGCAAAATAAAAATCTGAAAAAGGAAAACCTGATTTTCTTTCTTCTTCAACTCTCAAGATAACCCACATTAATTTCCTCTTAATTTGAGTTCCACCAATTAATCTAAGGCCTGAGGATAGTAGAGAAGAATTCTGTGGTTGTCTACTTCAAGGATTGAAGAAGAAATTCGTGAAGATTGGACACAATTTGGAGGAATCTACAGAGGTTGTATACTAAAAACCCTATTTTTGTTTTCTCCTTGAACATGCATGTTTTTCCTTTAAAATTAATGTAATTAGAGTGCTTAGATCCTTAATTGGTTCCGTATATTGAATGTCAACTCGATCACTTTTATGTCTCCATATAAAGTTTAAGTATCCATACTATAGCCAATGGTTCATTAGTTTATTGGATTTAGGTTATTACAAGTGCAATTACATGTTCAACAACAACTTTATTGAATAAACCACAATAACAACTTTATTGTAAATAGAATATGTTTAAATATTTATGAACTGCGAGTTTTAAGACATACAACCCAACAACTCCCACTTGAACTAAAAACTCCAGTGGGTTTACAAATATATACAATGTTGAGTATGAGAGAATAAATATAAATACAATAAACTAGGGCATCATTTATCCATGAATAACTATAAGAAACCTAGACATATGGCCAGGAACTGTAGGAATATGCATTATCCTGTTGAGCATACGAACCTGATAGCAAAGTCGTTAGTAGCTATGATCACAGAAATAAATGTGATCGGTGGCTCTGAATGGTGGTGGATAGATACTGATGCTACACGCCATGTCTATCATGACCTTAGTCTCTTTAAATCTTAAACTGAAACTAAGAATAAAAACATAATGTTGAAAGATCATCACTCAACAAAAGTTGTTGGGATCAGCGAGGTGGAGCTACAATTTACCTCCGAGAAGACTCTCACCTTGAAGGATGTCCTGCACGCTCTGGAGATAAGAAAGAATCTAGTGAATTTGATGGTGTTTTGACTAGGAATAGTAAAAGATACTTTATCACTTTTATTGATGACTGTTCGGATTTCACATTCATATACTTGCTGAAAAATAAAAAATGATGCTTTTGATTTTTTTAAACGTTTAGTGATTGAAGTAGAAAACCAATTTAACCGAAAGGTTAAGAGACTTCATAATGATAGGGGAACTGAGTACGACTCAAACAGTTTTAACAAATTCTATAACTTGCATGGAATAATACATGAAAAGGCTGCATCTTATTCTCTTGAAATGGACAGAAAAGCATAAAGGAAAAATAAAACTCTATCTGAATTAGTAGTTGCTATCTTGCTTAATTCAAGAGCTGGATCTTATTGGTGGGGTGAAATAATCCTTACCATGTGTTATGTCCTAAATAGAATACCAAAATCTAAAAATACAACTTCACCCTACGAAGTCCTTCATAATAAGAAACCTAACTTGTCATACCTTAGAACTTGGGGGTGTCTAGCCTTTGTAAGAATACCAAACCCCAAAAGAAGAAAGCTTGCTAGTGGAGCCTATGAGTGTGTCTTTATAGGTTATAGTAAAGCATGTAGGTTCTATGATCTAGTAAACCAAGTGATTATTGAGTCAAATGATGCCAATTTCTTTAAGGATAGATTTCCTTTTAAATCTAAGAATAGTGGTAGCTTGAGTTCTAGTAGTCTACCACCTATTAGAAACCTAATCCCTAGTGAAGAAGCTGACCTAGAGCATAGGAGAAGAAAAAGAACTAGAACTATTAAGGATTTTGGGAATGACTTCCAGACTTATAACGCAGAACAAGATCTTAAAGACCTAAAAGAAGCACTATTCTCTGTAGATGCCAACTTATGGTAAGAAGTATAAATGATGAAATCACTCTCTGGAGTAAAATAGGATTTGCCATTTGGTAGACCTACCCCCTGACTGCAAAACAATAGAATGCAAATGGATCCTGAGGAAGAAACTCAAACCTGATGAAACAGTTGACAAGTGACTTATAGCTAAGGGTGTCAAACAAAGAGAAAACATAGATTTCTTTGACACCTTATCCTTTATGACTAGGATCACCTCAATGTTGTTTTCTCTAGTTGTCTTAAACAATCTTATAGTTCATCAGATGGATATAAAGATTGCATTCCTGAATAAACTTGAATAAGAGATTTACATGCAACAGCTTGAAGGCTTCGTAGTCCATAGTCAAGAGAACAAGGTTTATAAGTTAAATAAATCCCTTTATGCTTGAAATATGCTTTTAAGCTATGGCATGAAAAATTTGATAACCTAATGTTGTCCTCTATGACTAGGATCACATGTCTCATAGATCATTTGTAGCACTTTATAAAAATTGTAACACTACAAAGTAGGTCGTATTCATAGTGTCACAAGGATAAGATACCCAGTCTTGTCCATCTACTATAGACCATTTAGGTTATCACTTAAACATAATCTACCTGTATGTCTCTACATACATGTTTAAGCTACAAAAGATAACCTTGGATGTTAGTTTATTGGTTTGTGGGTTAATGTTACTAAATGTCGAATAAAATATCTCATATTTTATTAAATAAATAAAATTATTTGTATGTTACAATTACAAACTACAGCACCCAAAATATTTAGAGCATCAACCCCAACAATCTCCCACTTGTTCTAACGCTAGTGGAGTGTACAATATAAAAGTCATAATAATATAAGAGTACACACTAAACAACTAGGGCATAAAAATACGCCTAGTGCAAAATCTCTCACTTGCCTTAAACTAAATATGGCCTGTCCTGTAGACCCATAATCTATAGGTCACCCTCAAACACCTTAGCCATGAGGGCTTTTGTAAACGAGTCAGCAACATTTTGCTCTAACACTATCTACGTGATGATCATGTCCCATCGATGCATCATCTCCTGAATGAGATGATACTTCCGCTCTATGTTCTTTCTGCGCTTGTGACTTCTAGACTCTTGGAAATTAGCCACAACACCACTATTATTATAATAAAAGGTGATAGGCTTAGAAATGTCTGGAACCACTTCCAGATCAATCAAGAATTTTCTGAGCCACACAGCTTCTTTAGCAGCTTCACAAGTCGCTACATACTCAGCCTCCATTGTGGACTCATCAATGCATCTCTACTTAGTGCTTCTCCAGACTATTGCTCCTCCGTTAAGAGTGAACACTGATCTTGATGTGGATTTCCTAGGATTCTTATCAGTCTGAAAATCAGAGTTCACGTATTCTGTAAGGATCAGATCCTTAGAACCATATACGAGCATGTAGTCCCTTATTCTCCGTAGATAATTGAGGATGTTCTTAATGACGGTTTAGTGATCAAATCCTGGATTAGACTGATATCTACTGACTATCCCCACTGCATAGCAAATGTCAGTTCTAGTACATATCATCACATAGATCAAGCTACCAACAGTCGATGCATAGAGGATCTGTCTCATTTCCTCAACCTCTTGAGGTGTCTTAGGATACTGTTCCTTAGACAACATAACTCCATGCCTAAAAGGAAGTAAACCCCTCTTAGAATTCTGTATCGAATACTTGATAAGTATCTTGTCAATGTACGATGCCTCAGATAGGGTTAACATTTTGTTCTTTTGATCTCTAAAGATCTGAATGCCCATAACAAACTATACCTCTCTCAAATCATTCATTTGGAATTGAGTTGCTAGCGAATTTTTAATTTCAGTCAACATGCCTACATCATTCCCAATGAGTAGGATATTGCCTACATACAACACAAGAAAAGCTACTAAAATATTGCTGATTTTCTTATAAACACAAGGCTAATCAACATTCTGATCAAATTCTGATCAAAGCTATAAGATTTGATCGTAATATTAAATCTTATATTCCAAGATCGAGAAGCTTGCCTCAATCCATAAATGGACCAATTAAGCTTGCAAACTTTTTGCTCTTGACCTTGGGTAATGAAACCCTCAAATTGCTCCATATATATGGTCTCCTTAAGATTGTCGTTCAGAAATGCAGTCTTGACATCCATTTGTCAAATCTCATAGTCATAATATGAGGCAATGGACAGGAGGATCTTGATTGACTTTAACATGGTAACATGTGAGAAAGTCTCCTCATAGTCGACTCCCTCAACTTGGGTATAACCCTTTGCCACAAGTCTAGCCTTGAAGGTTTGTACCTTCTCATCAGCACCCTGTTTTCTCTTGTAGATCCACTTACAACCTATAGGTTTTACCCTATCAGGTTGAATTACAAGATCTCAAACTAAATTGAAGTACATAGACTCCATTTCAAGATCCATAGCTTTGATCCAATCATCTTTATCAACATCCTCCATTGCCTACTTGTAAGATAATGGATCCTCAACATCTCCATCAGCTACGATACCTAGAGTTTCTGTTAAACCCATATAATGAACAGGTGGGTTTGTAACCCTTCCATTACGTTGAGGTTCCCTCAACACTTGAGGTGGATTTAACTTATTATATTATCCAACTTCAAAAACTTTTGTTGATGTGTTGGGCACTTCAACAACTCTTGTTGAAGGTTCAGTAGTTTCACTGGAAAATTCATTCAACACAATCATACTATAGGGCTTATGCTCCCTTCTGTAGTTCTCTTCTAAAAAGGTAGCGTTTGTCGACACAAACACCTTATTATCCTTAGGATCATAGAAGTAACTACCTCTCATTCATTTAGTGTAACCTACAAATAAGCACAATTTTGAACAAGGTTCCACTTTCTTAGGATTTTCCTCAAGCACATGTGTTAAGCGACCTTAGATTCTTAAATGGCATAAACTATCTTTACGACCATTCCATAATTTCAAAGATGTTCCAGTAATACTTTTGGAAGGAATGCAATTCAAAATGTAAGCTACAATCTGTACTGCATAACTCCAAAAATGAGTCCGGTAGGGAAGCATAAATCATCATATACTAAACCATATCCAAAACGGTTCAATTTCTTCTTTCGATACACTATTCTACTAAGGTGTACCAGGTGCTGAGAGTTGGGATATAATTCTATGTTCTAACAAATAGTCTTGGAATTTTAGATCCAAATACTCTCCACCTCGATTAGATCGAAATATTTTAATGGTTTTATTTTATGCATTTTCAACTTTAGCTTTGTACTCCTTGTACTTTCAATGGCTTTAAACTTATGTTGCATTTCAGCCTTGTACTCATTGAACTTTCATTGGCTTTAAACTTATGTTGGATTAAATAAACATACACATATCTAGAATAATCATCAGTAAAAGTGATAAAATATTTAAACCTTCATTTTTTTCTTAACATTCATCGGACCACAGAAGTCTGAATGTACAAGTTCTAAAGGTTCTTTGGCCATGTGACCTTTTCCAGTAAAAGATCTTTAGTCATCTTACCTTCAAAGCATGACTCATATATAGATAAAGAATTTTTTTCTAACTCGCTTAGAAGTCCATTCCTAACAAGTCTCTCAATCCTATTGAGATTTATGTGTCCTAATCTTAAGTTCCAAAGATGGACATTTTCCCGAGTAGAAATTTTTTGTCTTTTATTCTGAGTTATCGCAGTTTTAAACAATTTGGTGCTAACAATGTTAGCATATAAAGATTATCTTCTAGATTTTCAGAACAAATATGTAACGATCTGAGTTCAGATGGGTACATGAATGAATCGATTTCACATTACAATGAAAGGGATCCTCAGGACATGAGAGTATGGTTAAGAAAGGCTTAAAAGAATTAAAAGTTACTACTTATACCAATAAGGTGCACCTTCCTTTCAATGGCTCAATCATAGGAATTCGAAAGTTAAGCGTGCTTAGCTTGGATCAATCCTATGTTGGTTGATCTCCTGAAAATTTTGGATGTATGTGAATGAGGACAAAGGATGTTGAAAGGACATGTGTTGATTTGTTGGGACAACTTTCACTTTTAGAAGTATTCAAGACACATAAGGATGACATAGCCAGGTCGTAGGGGATGTAGGAGAATGTTGGGGCCACCATCAGGTGTCAAATCCTAGTTCTGGGCATTACAAAATATATACACATATATATTATCTAGTATAATGTATGTTTTTTGTAAACAAAGTCGAAGTCTTCTCATTGCCGATGTCGAGACGACGTGCCCAGTTTCAATGCGCATCGTCATCTCTCCAGCCTCCATTTTCCACCAGAAACTAATTTCCTGAAATGAACACTAAACAAGTCTCCAAAACAAGTAAATCACATTTACTTTGCTCCTTTCTTTTTCTTCCACTTTTTGGTGCTAGAAGAAGAAGACACAAACATAGTTCTAGAGGATGATTCTCTATAGAATTTCTTAGAGGACGAGACAACATTTATCTCACCTTTCTGTTCCTTGGATTTCATCAAGGATTGGAAAGTTTGTAGCTCGTTGAAAAGGTGGTCAAGTTGTAGTCAATCTTGTTTATAACAACATTGTTGTGGAACTGCAAGAAACTTTTAGGTAAATATTACAGAATGAAACTAACCTAATTGGCCTCATCAATGACAGACTCATTCATCTCTACTACGTTAAAGTGGACCATCTTACATACGAGCATTGAAGATTTTTTTCAGAGCGTCATACCTGAGCTGAGCAGACGGTTGTCCAAACATTCCTCATAGGGACTCCATGATCTTACGAGCAGTGAGCATGGGCTCATGCTTCTTGGCCAAGATTTCATAAAGGCTTTCCAAGATGTACGCTCGGGCTTTTTCATTTCCAATGCTCATATGCCTCCTAAACGTTTTAAGGTGCATTTTGAGCAAGAACAGGAGGACAATCTGCCATAAGGAAAAATCTCAAGTCATCAATGATTAATAATGTGTTGATAGTGTTTTTCCATGTAATGTAATTTTCGCCAGTAAGTTTGTTGGCGACAAGTAAATTAAGAGTTATGAAAGTCATTTTTTTAATTTGCATAAACATACAATTTATTATATTAGTATTCAAGCATTACCCATTTGAAAAAAAACCAGTCAAATTTAGCAAAATAATATAATGCACTCTATGTGACATCTATTTTGCAATGATGTTTCAGTGAAGCAGGATAAAAGCCACTGTAAGGTGATCAGATACCCCTTCACTGAAATGAGACCATCTCAACCAATATACAGAATAACTCCTTGTTACTGTAAATATCAATCACCATTGTTTGGTCCATAAACTGTTAACTAACTTAACATTTTCTTATAAGTGTAACCCCCCATTTTAGATTCTAGAGTTCTGCCCCAATGAGCCAACCTTAGGGAAAAACTGATTGGGACTAAAACTAAAGGAATCCTATCCATTTCTAGAGTTTGATTAAAGAGTCATGCAAATTCCATCTGTAAGGGGACACAAGCAAAGGTGCCTCGATGCCGAGCATGAAAATTTACTACAAACAAATGAAGAAATCATGGGATGTATTGATACACGTCTCGCTCCCACTTACTATAAACACTCTCTCCATTCACTTTGGTATTGACCTATACAAACACCACCCATAGGGGGACACAAGCAAAGGTGCCTCGAGACCGAGTATAGATCTCACCGTGTGAACTTTGAGGGAGAAACATGAAAAGGAAAAATGAAGTATCGTATACCCCATTTTTTTCCCACTGGGTTTTTTACCTAAGGTTATTTCATTTAGAAAAATATGGCTACTTATTTTTACTAAGTGATTGTTCAAATTTGCCCAAAAGTAACACTTACTTTGGATAGTTAAACAACTTTGATTAATGTTTATTAAACACTTTAACAAACCTTAATCAATAGTTGCATGCTTGTAACAAATCTATCTAATTCACCTTTCCAAGTCAGTTCCCAAATAGGGGTGTTCCGTTTCCATCAACTTAAATACCCCAGCCTAGACAAAACTAGCCTTACACAAAAGTTCCATTATTGATACGTTTGCTACAAACTTAATCTTTTAATTAAAACCAATTTAATCATATTAAACTTATTTATAATCTCATTCTAAATGTGATCTTAAGTCTATGTGAATCATATTTTAAAACTATTTTTAAAATGATTTGAATCTAAGTTTGCATGCAACTCGGAATTATTGATTTTAATTTCCAATTTCATTTAATTATAACAATTATAAAATGAAATGAAATAAATTAAAACCAATTATTGCGTGTAAAACTATACTTAGGTAAATTATAACAATTATAAAATAATGTAAAGTAATTTCATGCTTCATGTAATCCCATTTCATTACTTGACATGCATAACACTTATATAATAAAGTAATGAAATAATAAATAACATACATTCATACATGCATCCAACTATATATTATAACTCTTATAATATAAAGATGCAAGATAATATTATTAATGCATGCAAACATATATTATAACATTTATATTATATGATGCAAGAGTATGCTACAAAATTAAACTATGCAACTATATATATAACATTTATAAAATAAATGATGCATGAATAATGCATAACCTGTGGTGGAATTTTTTTATATGGCATACATTATGACATATATAAATAATAATAAACCATACATTAAATGTGTATTTTAAACAACAATTATTGGATCGAGATTGGACTCCTAAATAATTAATTAAATTAACATAACACTTATATTGATTTAATTAATTAAAAAATAACTATTACAAAATAATAGCCAAACTAGTTCAAAACAGGTGAACTAGGTCTTGAACCGCATGAATCGGACCGACCAACACCCGAACTGCCCTCGATCTGCTCGAACCAAGCAAACCTGATGCGAATCAGATGAACCACGAACCGAATCGCATGCAAACTGGAAAAGTCTTTCTATTCGCAGCGTTGCAATGCTGTGACCTACCGTTGCAAGCTACAGAATATTTTTTCGTTCCGCCCTTTGTAGCGTTTCAACGTTATTGTAAAGTAGCCACTGTACAGTTGTGAATTCTGTCGATCCTCCTTCAATTTGGGCCTCGTTTTCTCCAGAAAATCACCGAAACAATCACGAACGACTCAGGAATTTTAAATTATATACTCTATAGCAATTAAATGCCCAAAACACTAGAGGAATCAGTAGTACTTAAGGAGTGAGATGTAACTACAGGGGCATAATGGTAATTTGGCCCAGCTGTACTTACGAGCATCTGTGAAGGGTCATCGTACTCATGATTGGTTATATCCGATGGACACAGAAATATATCTATGGTAAGAAGAGTTCAGTTGTTGGTCTTTAGTGAAATGCCTGACAGTTAACAGATGGTGGATCTCGTGGCTAAAGAGTTTAGTCAGCTATTCACGGACCGTTAGAGCTTCGAGCCACAGGTCTATTAGGTCCCCTGGGTAGCTTGGATAAAGTCGAGAACCAGTGTTTGGGTTAATTTGAAATGTTCAAATTGACAAGAGGAAGTTCGATTATATATGATATAATTGGATTGGTTAATTATATATAATTGGCTAAATGTATGAGATACATTATTTTGGAGGAAATTAGATATAAATATGATTTATATCAAGTAGAGGATAAGATACTATAGTAGATATGTGATATCAAACTATAGGATAAAAATATAATATGATTATATTTATTAATTAATTAGTTGGTTAATTATATGATAATTAATTCAAATTCACGTTCGGACATGGGTTAGTGGGGCAACGTCGGTTATTGTAATTGATGAGTTAAAATGAAAATAGTTTCATTTTGGTCAATCGCCCAAAAGATTTTGAGAGCGTGCGTTGGTGAACATTCTAAGCGATCGCTTAAGAAAATTGAGAGACTATACGATAGCTCTTCTCCGCATAAACAATCGTCCACCTAGCACTAAACGATCACACACTGTCACCTACACGATCGCATAGCTTCTCTAAACGATCGTATAGTGTGTCGATTTTACTAAACGATTGTTCAGTAAATCCTACACAATCGTGTAGCTCCTCCTAAACGATAAGCATTTCTGCTATGCAATAACGTCTTTCTCCCTCCCACTTGCTTATTGCCTACATGATTCGTGTTTCCTCCTTCCTCTATCAAATTCATCAAAGACCCCCTTTGGGTTTTCACTCCGAGAATACCCGAGGCTTTTTAGTGGTGGTGTCGTCCTCACGGCATTCGTGTTCGTGCGGTTGTTCGTGCTGCTTTTGTTGACGCTATTGCTGGGCGTTGGTAGATCGATTGGAGGGTTCCATTGCGTTGGAGTTCCGAAGTGTGAAGAACGTCTTCAACTGGTATGGAACTTTCTCATTTGTTATTTATCTTGTTCTTAGCATGCCGATAATTAGTGTTGTTTGCATAATTCTATGTGTTGAATGTATATTGTGTATTTCGGTCACGGTGAGATCGGAGCGATCCGAACACGCTCATGGAACTCTTAGATATGAAATCCTTCAAAATGAATAGGCTAGTTAGATATTTGGTGTACAATGATTCCAACACAAAGGAATTTACTTGATTCAAACTCCATACATGCATGCAAAACAAAACGACATACACAAAGTTTAAAGGTTTAAATCATATTTCGATCTTTAAGCTTTCAAATTTATTCGATTTTTGTGTCTTATAATTTTAAAATATCTATTTTAGTCTCTGAACATTCAAGATTGTTCCAATTTAGTCTTGCCAAATTTAAATTGTTTATTTGAGTTTTAAACTTTTAAAAGTTATTACTTTACTCCTTACTTTTATTTCAATTTTCACATATTGATGAGATAGTTTCGAATATGAATATTTAATATGTTAATACAAGGAGATGAACATTGTGCCAAGTAGATTTAATATAGTAACATATAGTAAATATTAAAATTATATTTTTTAAAAAAGTATAGGAAGGTTTGTTTTAAAGGTTGGGATTAGATGAGTTAGACAACCTAAACCCTTGTTTAGGATAACTTCCTACATCCTTTTCTCATGGGTTTGAATAGTAAATATTATTCAAACCCATGGGTTACCTCTTCCTTTTTTCTTTTTTTTCTTATTTAATCTAGGAAGTATGTCGGTCGACCTCCGAACACCACCTTCGACGATCACCGTTGGCCAACTTCGATCGCCACCCTCTGGCAACTATTGTCGACCAACTCCAGTCGCCACCTTGGCAACCGCCGTTGGCCAACTTCGACCAGCACCTCGATGATCGTCGTCGGCCAACCTCCGGCCGCCACCTTGGTGACCGTTGTCGGCCAACCTTCGGCTGCCACTAACCAACTCTGACCACCATCGACCATCCTCTGGCAATCCCCCTTCCCCCCACACCAGCGAAATTTTGGCCAACAACTCCGTCGACCAACCTCCGACTGTCACCTCCAGTGACTGCCACCAATCAACCCTGAAAAACATTAATAAAAATACACTCAGTATATAAAAAAAATAGACAATTTTGTATATAAAAACAATTTTAAGAAAGAATTGCAATACATGTTTGTTTGTTTGTTTTTTTAATGAGTTTTTATTAAAAAAATGTTTAAATAAAAATGAATTTTTGAAAGATATTTTTTCTAATTCATTTCAAACACGCCATTTGACTGAAATTGTATAAGTATATTTATTTAGGCTATATGTGTAGAAAGCCCTAATTTAATTTAATAACATTTTCATTTTTTTCGTTGATCAATTTAACTAGTTCGAAGACTTAGAATCATTTTCTAAACATAAAAGTTTAAAATGTTTAAAATAACTTAGTGACCAAATAAAAACTAAAACTCAAAATTTATGATTTTTTGTTCCTCGAATGTAATTTGATAAAAAAGAAAAGTATAATTTTTCAATAATTGAATATAATATTACAATACTAGTTTATTTCAATTTTAAGTTAACATATTATGATATGATCATTTTCAAATTAGTTAAAGTGACAAAAGTATATGAAATTTTATTTCAAAATCCAGTAAAATTAAAATATCAAATTATTAAAATAATAGATTAAATAAAACTATAATTTTAGTTGAAATCTCTATTTCAATTTTTTAAAAATATTCTTCTAATTTTTTTTGTTTATTTTAAACTTAACTACATTAAAATAATTAAGATCATAAATTTAAACTAATGTAGAATCTAGTTATTAAATATAAGAAAATATTTCACAAACTAAAGATTTATAAATATGCACTTTATTCCCATACTACTTAAGGTTGTACTCCAAACATAAGTTGTTTTAAAGCCAGACTTCCAAAACCTGCACTACAAATACAGTTTTGTCAGACTACTTGAACATTCTAACATAATCCCCCAAGCTTAACATTTCTAGGCTTAAAATTCCAAGCCTACGTGTCAAATGCCCTCTAAATATTTGAAAGTTCAATTTTAAAATAGAACAAATTTTCCAAGTTTAAGATTGATATGTTAAAAAATGTAGGAACTAAAATAGAACCAACAATGACTAAAATGAATTTTGAACTAATTTTAAATTATAAAAACACAATTGTTACATAAACAATTATTAAAAAAAAACTAAAACGTAAAGATTCCACCTTTTGTAGTGTTTTCTTTCTAAAACATATAAAGTGAAAAATATATAATGGAAAATTCGATCCTATTATTGATTATGTCAAAAAGAATATAATATCCGCTTCGAAAACAGAAGTTTGATTTTTTTTTTTTTTAAAAAGAATCTACCATCAATTATAAGAAATTGAGATATCTTAATTCTTAACCATTAAACACTAAACTATATTGAGACATACCAAAGATAATACAAACAAATGAGGTAATGAAAATGATGTTATGATTCCCCAATGATACAAAAGAGAAAAAAGCGTCGACGTTCTTATTATTATTAAACAAATACAAAAAGGAAAATAACATTTGAAAACAACAAGTGATAATGATGATGCTAATAATAATTTATTATTTTTAGTTTTATGTTAATTTTAGTCTCTAGTGCTAGTTTATTGTTTTTTTATTCTTTTTATCATTTATTTGCATATTCACAGTAAATTTTGAAAATATAATCACATATTTTATTTGGAATGTTTTTAGATATACAAAAATAAGTCGACTCATTTATAAATATAATAAAATATCAATATCATTATCATATTTTATTTGGGCTGATAGATATGATAGAATGTCTATCAATGTCAACCTATGTTATCACTATAAAGAGTGACATTTTGTTATATTTTAAAATATTTTCAGTAGTTTTGCTATATAAAATAATAACCATATTTATTTCTTTATATGAAAATTATTATTATTATTATTTAGTTAATTACAACACAAAATTAATTTTAGGAGTCTAAACTTAATATTTATTAAAGTCTCGTTTGGTAACCATTTCGTTTACTGTTTTTGGTTTTTGAAAAGTAACCATATATTCTCTTATTTTTTTTACTATGGTTTGCATCTTTCTTAAGTATAAGAGTTGAATTTTTAGCCAACTTCTAAAAATAAAAACAAGTTTTTTAAAACTATTTCTTTTAGTTTTTAAATTTTGGCTTGATTTTTATAGATATGTGTATAAGTAGATAACAAAACAAAAAACCTAGAAGTGGAAGTGGTGTTTGTGGGCTTAATTTTAATAAACTAAAATCCAAAAATCAAATAGTACCAAACGAAGCCTGAGTTTTTAGTCTTTCCGTTTTTGAAAATCAAGCCTATAACATTACTTTCATATATTTGTTTATATATTTTGTTGATTAAATTTTAGATGTATTTTAATTATCAAGATAAAAATTTGAAGATTAAGATCCTATTTGGTATTTGATTTTTTAGCTTTTGAAAATTATGTCTATAAACACTCATTCTACTTTTAAATTCATTGCTATTTTTTTTTTTATCTATTTACTACTATTTTAAAAAACCAAACAAAATTTTGAAAACTAAAAAGAATAATTTTTAAAAGGTTGTTTTATTTTGAAATATTACTAAAAATTTAACTCTCATGCATGAGAAAGATGCAACCCATTCTAAAAATTGAGAGAAAATAAACTTGATTTACAAAAGCCAAAAAAATGGTTAACAATATAACTTAAAAACTAGTTTTTGTTTTAAAAAATTAGTTAAAAATTCAAATATTTATATAAGAAATATGAAAAACATGAATAAGAAATTATTAGAAAAAGACAAGCACATTTTTTTTAAAAAAATAAAAAGACGAAATAATTACCAATTATGACTTATAATATAAACTAAAACTGAAAATTTGAAATTAAAAAAAAAAGAATAAAATCGAAGACAAAAGTAATATTTTAATTCAATAATGACAATAGTAATATGGAAGCCGACAGAACTCTGCTGATGGAAGCGTGGTCGTTAGGAAGAAAAATGGAGGAAAGAGCGTGAGTTTCACGCGTTCAGTGGAATTATCAATTTCGTAACTTCGAAGTTTTTTAACACAAAAAAAGGAAAAAAGAAGAAAAAGTTCTCAATCGAATTCGATTCTTGCGATTTAAGCCTTGCAAAAAGAGCAGCTCCAGTTAAAAGGGCCACAGATTAGGACTTCCACTGAACTACTGGACCTCAAATCTTTACTACCCATCGCTCATTTTTCTTTTCTTGATAGATCTTTCCATCTTTGCTCCGCTCTGCTCCTTCATCACTGCCCAGATTGCAAAACCCAGGTACCATTTCTTCATTCTTCATCAATGTACTTAAAGAATTCCCCATTTGAGTGAGCTCTGTGCGAGTAAATGCATCTCAAGGGACTGGGATTTTGCTGTTGCTTCGTTTTGGTGGGTTTTTTCTATCTGGGTTTTGCATTCTGGTGAATTTACGGGGTCTGCAGTGATTTTTCAGATCTGGGTGAAGTGGGTTTTGTTTATGAATCTGGAATTTGCAACTTCGTCATCTGGGTTATGTGTGTTCTTTTGGGTTTGATGAGTTGGATTTGTTTCTTTTTAAGTTTAATGTTTGTTTGCTTGTGAGGATTTTTTTTTTCTTCTTCTAATGGTTATTTTGATGATATGTTCTTTCAATTTGTGTTGCTTGTCCTATTGAACTTAGGGCATTGTGTTTGTTTCTACTGTTTTTAGTTCAGGATCTGCTGCAATGAGTGGTGGAGTAGCTGATGATGGGCCTTTAGATTATGCCAGGATTCAGATCATACCATCTGAGAACAGGTTGTCCTTTTTTTCCCCATTTCTTTTTTTTTTTTTTTAAATGTAGAGGAAATTCTGCTTGCATGAACATGTTCTGTCAGTTCTATTCTAAGCCCATGGCCGTCCATATTCGAGGTGGACGGAGGAGAAAGAGAAATACTTAGGGAGATTGAAACATGATAAACAGTAGTTTACTAGTTAAGATGAGGAATGAGTATCATAGGATCTATTATTGATCAATTTAAAATTTAAAATTAAGTGAAAAAACATTATTAGGAAGCAGGTAGAATGAGACTCACAATGTCACAATGTTCCTACTTCCCCAACAACCTATAAAAGGAAGCATGGTTCCTTGATATTCTGTGCTTTTGAAGTTTAAATTTATTAGACAAAGTAATTCTTTAAGTAGATTGCTTGGAAAACAGCACATTCTACTTCTTTAATAGCTCCTTAAGTTTCTTCTTTTAGGTTTATCTTTGGCTACATATTATGGCCTCCACTTGGTTTGGTCTTAAATTTGCATCCAACCCTTCCTAGTGGCTTTTATTTGCCTTTAAGTATCCAGCATATTTTCCACGTTTTTTTCTTAGATTAACATCCAAAAGATGCACCACTTTTCTTTTGGCTTCTCCAAAAGAAATATTGAATAACAAATTACTTACTATTATGTTTATGCTGCAACTCAAAGCTTAAAGGGGAAAATCTTACAACATTGACCTTTCCTAATGATCACTTGGTTCTATAAAATTTCTTATTTGTTCTTTTTTCTGAAAGTCTTTTTCCCCCCCTTTATGGCAATGAGTGTGTATAGGTATGAGGCATTTATTTGCTGTGGCAATGAGGTAGATGCACTGGCTGAGGGAAATCTGGATGCATTGTCGCTGCATTTACCAGAACTACTAGAGCTCAATGCCAAAGGATCTAAGGCTAGCATTAAACTCCAACCGCCAGCTTCTTCAGCTGGTACAACATGGTTCACAAAATCTACTTTAAGAAGGTTGCTTAGACTACATTATTTCAATTTTCAATTCCTTCAGCTGAATTGTGCATTTTTGTTAATATTTTTACCTGTCTACTCAGGTTCCTCCACATAGTTGGCTCACCAGAATTAACGAATATCACGAAAACAATGAATGAGATGTCTCAACTAGAAGAAACCAAAAGATTTCATCTTTCTTTATATGGTCAGGTAGTAGTGCATGCTATCTTTCAAAGTCGTTTTCCTATGATGTTTCCTTGATGGTGTAAATTAATTTATTTCAATATTCTTTCCAGGGTCAGAATTCAAAGACCGAAGAAGAAGGTAATCTCCAAAATCCATTTGGGGTAATGCTTTGCTGATGAAACTAAGATGATCATACTTCCACGTGTCTTAATTTTTCGCTATCTTCTGTTTTGACAGATGGCTGCAACCTCCACAGCTCTAGTCTGAAACAGAGGGTACGGATTTTTCTTTGATTCTTAAAAGCACTTATTCACTATCACTTTGATTATTTTATTTCATTAATTAGTTGAGTTCCTCCTTGTGTAAATTTCACCGTATTGGCAGTCTGGACCTGAATTGGCTTCATCAGCTGCTTCGAAGTAGGTTATTTGAGTTCTTAATTATCTGTTCTGTTTCTTTACATAATATAGAATTAGTTGCTCAAGTGTGAACGGTGTAAAATGAATTGACAGAAACGACTTGCTGCGAGCTATGGACTTGAGGCTTACTGCATTAAATAAGGACTTAACTGCAGCATTTGAAAAGGCTTGCGGTGCAACTTGCAGTTCTAAAGAAATCAGTCATTTAGCAAAGTTTACGGAACATTTTGGAGCTACAAATTTGAAGTAGGTTATTCCAAACTTTCACTTTGGAGAAGTTGATAGAAGCGTTGCCCGTTTATTGTTAGAACTTAAAAGGAAGCTTCATTTCATTATATTAGTTCTCATTACAACCTCCATTTACGTCTTTACATGACCTCTGCAGGAATTGTACATGCAAATATTTGGAACTAAATCCAAAGAGTGATTCCGTCGAGCTCGTTAATGAAGATAATAAGCACACGGTTACTTCAAACTTGAGCAATGAAAATGCTATTAGTGTAAATGGAAGCTTTAAAGCTGAAAAATCAAATTCATCTACTCCAGTGAAATTTGGTGTTTCACCTGCAAAAGTTGCCCAGATTGAGCGACAGGATTCATCAGAAACTGAGTCTTCTGACTCTGATAATGAAAATGGGACACCAGAAGAAAGAAGTAGAACAATGGTACGGTCAACAGTTGCAAGAAGGTCAGCATCACCCATGAGAAGGGTTCAGATTGGTCGAACGGGTTCCCGCCGAGCACCAGCAATAATGATTAGGAGTTTAAATCATCTGCAAACAAGAGACAATATGTTTTCTCAAGGAGATGCAGCTGCTAATAGTGGTGATGATGAGGAAGGATCAGAACCTTCTAGTAAAACAGCTGATAATAACGTAGGTAGAATATCGGTTCAGGATGCAATTAGTCTTTTTGAAAGCAAACAGAGAAACGGTGCTTCCGATGTTCAGAAAAGAAGATCATTAGCAAATATAACCGTTGGTGCAAATAAATTTGTATTGAGAAGATGGAGTACAGGCATGGGAGAGGCTTCTACAAAATGCCAGCCCGAGCTTGTTGTTGATGAATCAGATCCAATTAGTCATGATTTGGCTGAAGATGTGTCGAAGAGTAAGTTGACAGATGAAGAAGTGGGATCTGATAATATATCTTCGATTGATAAGACTTGTACTACTGTTGAAGTTGAAGTTGGAGTGAAACTAGAAAATTCAGAAATAATAACTTCTGGTCCACCAGAGACTCAAGCAGATTCTCACGTTAGCGAACCGCAGGTACTTGTTCAAAAGTTGTCTGCAAATTCGGAATGGACAAGAAGAAAGGAAGCAGAATTGGACCAAATGCTGAAAAAAGTGATGGAAAGTAAGCATGTGGCACAAAACAATGCTCAAGCAAATCGGAAGAAAAATGTCAATTCTGAACAGAGGGGTGGGGTGTATGATCAGTACAAGGCAAAAAGAGATGAAAAGCGTAGGGCAGAGGAAGCTAAAGTGCATACAAATAAAGATGCAAAAATAAAGGGAACTCGACAAGTTGCAGATGATAGGAGATCCAAGATAGCCTCTTCCGAAGTTAATGTAACAAAAAAACGTGCAACACGTAAGCCTGAAGTTCCATCAGCAATTTTGTCAAAATCAGAAAAACCAAAGAAGGAAATTTCAAAACCATCCACGACTGAGAAGATTTCATCTAGAACAAAACCAATGGCTGCCACACGCAAGTCATGGCCATCTTCTGCATCAGAAAGAACCACTGGGATTTCTCCAGGCAGCACGAATGCAACTCGTCAGAAAGCCCAACCGATGTCATCCTTTAATCGATTGAGTGCTAAAGCGGAAAAATCCCCCATGCAAAAGAAAAATGTGAAGGAAACTAATGATAGCTCAAGGGACATGAGGCATGTTAAGGAAAAGAAGGAAATAGTGCAGGCAAAGACTGGAAAAATAACAAAAACGAAAGTTACACCTACTGGGGATACCTCGGTACCTGCAAAGTCCAATATCCGTGACAAGGTCGCCAAAAAAAGCAGCATAGTACCACTAGAATCAAAATCCTTTCATAAGGGTTCCAGAAATAGCTTAGACAATGGTAGTCCAGTGATTAGCAAGACAAAACCTTCAAAACTTTCCAAGTCTGCAGATTCTTCAAATAATAACAAAAAATTGACTCATGATCTAGAAGTTGAGGTTGCAGTTCCTGATCTGGCCAGCCAACCTGATAAAGGGGATGCTTTGTCGCCAGCTCTTTGCAATTCAAATACTGTTGTGAATGATCAACAGAATAGTGAGATACTGACTGTAGATGTAGTTGATGCTGATCATGGTGATGATCTACATCAACAAAATCAAGAGAAATCTTCTTTGGAAATTGTGGTTGAAGGAGAACCAATGATCCCATCAAAGTTCACAGAGGAAATAGAAGAGTTTCAAGAGATACCAGCCAATGACACACCTCAACTTGCAACACTGGAAAATGCTGCACCAATTGAAAATCCCCGTATCCGTCTCTCTTTGTCCCAGATGCTGCAGGAAGAAAATAGCGAACCTGATAATATTGATTGGGGTATTGCAGAAAATCCTCCCATGATGAACTACCAAAGAGGTGCACCAAAAGGATTTAAGCGACTCCTAAAGTTTGCAAGGAAAAGCAAGGGGGAAGCAAACCTGGCTGGTTGGTCGAGCCCTTCTGTGGTTTCCGAGGGGGAGGATGATTCCGAAGAATCTAAATCTCTGAACACGAAAAAGGCAGACAATCTATTGATGAAAGCTACACATAACTCTGGTCTTGTAAAGGCTTCACTGGACAAAAACTTTGACCATGAAAAACTATACTCAGGTTTGATCTTTTTCCTTGTCACATGTTGTATTCTATTTACTTTGTTTAGCCGTGATTTATCTTTAAACTGCCCTCTCTTATTATGATTTTGATTCAATAACAACAATAATATGAATGCCATGTTTAAATTATCAATAGAACCAAAAGCTTAAACAATTAGCAGTTATATCAAATCTTTTATAAATATTCTTAACATTCCCATTCATATGTGAGCTCAGACATTAATTTGATTCATGAAGCTGAATTTGGAGAAAATGAAAATGTAGGAGTTCGAACGGAAGAGATCTCCTGTTCTAATCTATAAGGATATGTTTAATTTCTTCTATATATTCCTAACTTGCATGTCATACATATGTAGGTACATATGGTGCACATAATTTTAATTCCAAATTTCAAGAAAGCCATGATCATGCTGCAGTTTCTTCAACTAAAGGTTAGAGACATGTATGATTTACATTTTCCACAATCTTTGTTTCCTTGTTTTTCATTTTTGGCACATCTAGCAAGACAAGGATTTTGACTCCTTTTTCTTTATACTCATGTGGCAGTAGGCAGGTCTTTCTTTTCCCTATCTGCTTTTAGGGGCAGTAAATAGAAAGAACGAGCCAAGAGATGCAGGATATTATCTTATCATTCTCTGCCCCCATCTTCTTCAAGGTGAATATTGTGAAAGAAGCTTCCCCCTCTCTTCATACTACAGAATTTGTATTGTATCTCCCTGAACATACAGATTGACTAACACTTATATTCTTTTCCACTTACTTTGCCATGGATGTAAGATTCAATAGCTTTGTTAAGCATTTTGATCTTCAATTCTTGTGGACCAACTGAATATACTGAACACTGAAGCTGACTTCTAGCAGGATACAACAGTAACTTGGTAGCTTGACATATTACTAACATCCCAGCTGTGCTTTTTGTATTATGATAGTTGAAAGCTTATTGTTTAAAAGAACACTATATTTTGGATTTTTTTAAAAAGTGTTGATACGAACTGTGATTTCAGGTGATTTGTAAAGGTAAAATCATTATTGATAGGATTTGTGATTTGGAAAGAAGAGTGTTTTCTTTTGTTTATATTTTCCCCCCCTTTTGAAATGAATTTCATTTGTTCTTGAATTAAGATCACGTTCATAAGAATGAAAACTACCATGGCATGCTTAATGTGGTCAGCAAGAGTCGATGTAAATAATAAAGGGATTTAGAGAGAGGTTCAAGTCAAGGTTGTAATTTACCTAAGATTTAATATATTATTTGAGCTTCTAACAAAGTATATCAGGATTAGTGATTGTCTCGTGAGAATAGTCAAGGTGCTTAATGATTGTCTCATGAGAATAGTCAAGGTGTTTGTAAGTTAATTTGGACACTCTTAATCTTAGATATCGAAAAATATAAGAGATAATTATTTTTATATGAATTAAATACAATCTTGGTAATTTCTTGTATGAATAATAGGAGAAAGATGGTTTATGATAAAGCACTACATAAGTTCAATTTGTAAAAGGTTAAGGAGATGAATGTTTTCTGGAGTCCCAAAATAATATATCTAGAGAAAATATGAGCATCGGTAATCAATCAAAGATTAAACTATTACAAAAATATCAATTTCTTCTTCTTCTTCTTCTTTTTTTTTTTTTCTTTTTGTTTGGAAAAAAATGTTATTGTCAATAAATAGAAATTACGATTCAATTTGATTAATTTAAGGATTTAATAACTATTTGATTTTTGAAAGTTGTGCTTGTTTTCACTTAATTTCTTACACATGATCTTTGTATTTTCCTGTGTAAACATTTGAATTCTTAGTTAATTTCTAAAACAAAAATAAGGTTTTGAAAAATAATGTGTCTTTTTTAGTTTTTACCTAAATTGTAGACAACAAAATATAGAAACCAATAGAAAGAAATGGACATGGTTTAAAATGTAGATTGAAATGTCGAGGTCTCAATTTTACGAAAATGATGATGAAAATATTGATAAAATGTCGATGTCGATGGATTTTCTGAAAAACTTATAAAAACAAAAATCCGAAACAATATTTAGTAAATAAATATTCTAGGCTTGTTTAAACAAGTTAAAAATATTTATTGTTTATATTGTATTCACATTAGTGATATTTTGTTGCTTATTTTTTTTCTTTTTTTTTTACCGTACAATAGAAATATCAATTCATCCTTTATGTCGATGCTGAATTTAAAAATGTAGAAATGTAGAAATGTCGATAGAAATGTTGGCATATCGATGAAAAATTGAATATCATAATTATAGGCTCAATTTTAAAAACGACAAATGGGGCCTTAAAAGTTAAAAGATCAAAATTGGTAGAGAATAAATTAATGAGGGACCGATGATGAAAAAATTGGCACAAAAGGAAGAGAGACCATCTCTTTCGAAGAAAAACTTTTATTTAGAATGTACAAGGATGGACACTTCAACTATTTGCTTGAGAATGAACTATTCCTAGACATCCTCATTTTCCCATAGACAAGGATCTTCTATTCCCTTCCAAAATTGTGGGTTTTCTCTTTTCCCCTCTCCATCTGTTTTTCTTTTTATATTTAATTTCACTTTGAATGTAATTAATTAATTAATATTCATTTAAAAAAAATAATATAAATATTTATTTTACTAAATAAATAATAATCTATTAAAATATTTATTTAACTTATTTTTACAATAAAAATTTATTAAACGAATGCGATTATTTTTTTAAAATAAATTATTACTTATTAGCAAACATTATCTTAAATATATTTAATTAATAAACTAAGATTAATTAAATTTAGTTAGGACAACAATTCATTTTTTAATAATAATAATTTATTACTTTATTTTTTTATTAATCAAGTAATTATTTATTGGGATTAATTTTAATAATTGATCAATCATTATTGATTATTTATAAGTAGTTAATTATTTTTGTGATTAATTTTTATTAGTTAATTATTTTTGTGATTAATTTTTATTACTCCATTCATTATTAGTATATCATTATTTACAAAACTTCTTTTATATTTTTTTTACTAATATACCATATTTTATCTCATTTTTACTTTTTATATAATATATTGTTTATTTATATTTCTTATATTATTTAATTAAATTATAATTAGTATGACGTTCATTAATATATTAATTGATTAATTTTTTAAGTAGTTATAATTAAAAAATTATTATTGATTCATAATTAATTAATTTTTTTATCAATATATTGAATGTTATTTATTGTTTAGTTTATAAATTTATTATAATTATATAAGATTTTCATGCTTAATTTCATAAATTAAATATAAACATAATTTTTGTTCATAAAATTCTGGTTGCATTCTCATGCACAACCAAACACAATCATATTAATTCCTAAACATCCTATTCCCAGGCATCTTATTCTTAGACCTTAAACCAAATGGTGGTGGCATTTGGGATAAGGATTATTCTAAAACTATAATAACCACCTCATTCTACTGTAAATACTATTTTATATTCTCCAATTAGCTACAGTCAATGCTATTTCAAAATCTCATGTGCTACAATATTTACTATTCGTTACAATTTTTACAATTTTTTATTCACCATGTTTTTATTTCTTTCCTATAGTGTTTACTATTTCCTTCTCAAACTAAAATAGTTTACATCTCAAACATATACTATTATAATCCAAACTAAAATATCTACATCGCAAATACAAACTATTTAATCCAACTATAATAACCTGGAATTATAATACCAACTGCTTGCCCCAAACAATCCCTTAGAGATTACTCTCGCTCTCACTCACTCACTCACTCACTCACTTTTCTTCATTAACTCTCTAGCTTTGCTTTCTTCCTTTCTTTGCTTACTTTACAAATGAGGACATATCTCTTATTTATAGGTGTGAGATTCTTGGACCTCAAGGAATAGGATTTTTCTAGAATTTACTTGGATTTAACCAATTCTAGATATTTCTATGATATTATCCTTAGATCCCAAATAAAGATTAAGATATTTCTTCTAACATATTTACCTGCATCTTCAATATAATTCTAGAGAAATCTATTGTAGGACTTCAAGAAGCTTCTAGAATAGTTAGTGTTGCTTCTACTTCAACCTACAATCTTTTCAAATCTAATTTGAAAGCACCAATAATACCTAATCTTTCTTTGTCAACATCAAACCAAGCATTTGTCTCCATGAAATAGCTCTACAAGCGAAGGGAACATTGGGAAGGAACAGTAAATTAGTAAGGAGCATGGAAACATAAATAAATAAGGAAAATTTGTACCCTATATTTGGAGGTCCAAATGAGATTTGACCAACTATTTGAAATCAAATGAAACTTGGCCTTCTACTGATGTAAGTATGTGTAAAATTGCGATTCAACCCACAATCATGCTTGATGGACCGACGCTCGAACGTGAATCTCATTTCTTCCTCTCGTCTCTTGCACATTCATCTTGTTTCTTCCTCTTTCCTTTAGCTTCGTTTATTTGCAATTTTTTTTAAAAACTTAAAACCTCATTCTTTAATTTTTCCCTTCATTCTGCATGCATCAATTCTACAATTTTTTTTCATTAAAGCCTCATTCGTCCATTTTTTTCCTTCGTTCTGCAACTATGTGCGCTTCCTTCTCCTATTTTTTTCCCCTTCGTTATACATCTTTGTCTCTCTATGGAATTAAGAAACATCTTTTTTTTTTTTTTTTTTAGCAGAAAGAGTAATCGAGAAGATGGAAGATGGAGAGGAGCGTGAATCCGAGGGAGAGTGAGTGCGAGATATAGAACGAGATTGAGGAAGGAATGGGATGGGAGAGGAAGAAGGGAGAGAAGGTTCATTTAAAATTGTCAAATGTTGTCATATGAGAAATCAGAGGAAGAAACAAGAGGAAGGGATGAGGTACAAAAGGTAGGAACAAAAGTGGTTTCAAGTGATAGGCCACCATGCAAAGTCGAACGGGTAATTTCACACAAGGTTGACTGTAACACCCCACACATTTTTATAATGTAATTTCAATAACTTTATTATTTGGAATTTCAATAATTGTTATAGTTGGAGGGCATTCTTGGAATTTTGTACTTTAAGTATAAGTGCGGGAATTTAATTGTTGGCGTGAAATTATTCAATTTGAAAATTAATGGCAGAAATTAATTTTCTTTTGAAACGGAAAGAAATTTAATAATATAAAGTGGAATAAGGAAAGGAATTAAATATAATTATACTTATTTCCTTTTTTAATTATTATTATTATTGTTATTATTCTTTTTAAAATCAAACCTTTTCTCCTTCTTCCTCTCACAAAAGGAACCCCCCACCCTCGTTTTTGAACCTTCTGCCACTGCCTCCCTCACTGCCCAAACTCCAATCGTTCGTCGCTCGCTGCCGATTCTCCCCTTCGGCCACCATAGGCCTCGCCATGCAACCTCTCCCATACCCTCCTCTGTCCAGCATCTGAGTCACACCGCCGCCTTCTTCGAGCCCAAACCAGAGGAGCCGTCCGTCTGAGTCACGCTGCCGCCCTCTTCGAGCTCGAACTGGAGGAGCCATTGTTCACAGCCACGCGCCACTCCTCCATCCAACCCTGCAAACCCTCGTGCCGCCAGTCTGCTGCCGTAGATCTGTCCAACGGACTGCTCGAGTTTCTGTCACGGGGCCACCACTCAACTCCCTTTGCCAGTTTCCACCGTCGACTCTTGGTTTTGAACAGATCTTGGATGTAGGTAAGGTCAATGTTGTGAGATGGATTTCTTGAAGGATTTTGACACCCGTTGATTATTGGATTAAATAATCATTTAATTCATGTTTTGAAGGTTCTAAGTTGGCGTTCGTTGGAATTAGAATCTGTTAGGAGGAGATTTTGGAGTCGAGATCTTGGGAATGGTTGTTGATCAAGTTTCTTGGGGTAAGCTTTTGGGTATTTTGGATTTGAATCTAAGGTTTCGCAATTATTGTTGGATTGAAATTTAATGGTTGTATTCGTATGCTAGGGTCGTTACTTCAAATCGCTGTCATCATTTGGTTGTCTGATTTTATCAGTGGATTTTCGATTAAGGTAAGTAATCTTACTACTGGAACTGCCCATGGGCCAGACTTTAGATGTATGCTAGCATGATAAATGTATGTTATGGCAGAATGTTAGCATGATAAATTGATAGTATGATCTGAATCAAAGTATGTTCTGGTACGAGATCTGAATTATTTAAATATGAACATAGACACTTGAATGCTAGTATGAGATGGTATGTGCTTCCATATGATTGTATTTGATCTGATGAGGTTGAGGTATACATGTATGTTGTAGAACTATGATGTTGAGGTATACATGCATGTTGTAAAACCATGATGTTGAGGTATATGTGTATGTAGTAGAGTCATGATGTTGAGGATTATATATATGTCATAGATTCGTACGGTGATGATTATGATGTTGAGGCTGTGCAAATGTCCTTACTGATTAGTTAGATGCCCATTAGATTTGTGTTTCCTTCGGGATTCACCAGTTTGTGCTTCCTTCGGGATTCACCAGTTTGTGCCTTCTTCAGGATTCGTCGGTTTGTGCCTCCTTCGAGATTCACCGATTTGTGCCTCCTTCGAGATTATCGGTTTATGCCTCCTTCGGGATTCACCGGTTTGTGTCTCATTCGGGATTCACCGGTTTGTGTCTCCTTCGGGATTCACCGGTTTGTATCTCCTTCGGGATTCACCAGAGGTAGTGGGCATACTTAACTATAGTAGGATAGGACCCAGTCTCCTTCTTGTTTCATGTGTATATGTGCTAGAGGTGGGTATCTAGAAGACATAAATGCCCAGCCTGACCCCAGTAGTAGGGTTAGTTACTGAGTATTTTATACTCATTCTTTCTCATGTTGTTGTTTCAGGTAAGGGTTGAGATGTACCAGCGATGGACAAACGGAATTCATGATCGAGCCACTGGGACTAGTTTTTACGCTTCTGCATCATGAGATTTAGAGTTCTTTTCATGTTTCTCTTAATGTTTAGTTTTGATGTTTGAAACTAATAATAAGAATTATTTTTCATATGTATTTATTAACCTTTATGACTTATGGGTACCCTATTATTGTTTTTAATATTTGCATTTAATAAAGGACTTTTGAACTCCCCTTATCTATTTAACATTTATTTCATCATAAAGGAATGTCGTTTTGAGTTCCATGCATGCATGTATTTTAGTAACGGCCTAACTTAAGTCCTAGGGGGTCGGGTCGTTACATTGACATAAGCAGAAGACAAATTTCCATTTGCTTTTAAACCTTGGGTCAAATCATTTAGGCCCATGAAAATGGACCATCCCTACAAATTTCCCCAGAAATGACTTATTTCAAATTTGGTAAATGATTATTTTATCAAAATATATTAGCTTGGGTTTTAAATCAATTTTCTAAAATATAATAAACATGAAACTCTTTACAAAACTACAAAAGTGGGGTAACCCACCCTAGCTAGGATGGAGATCAACAAAACATATTCCAACAATTCGAACTCTATTTATAAGCATGGTTAAAAAACATATTCCAATAATTCAACAAGAAATAGCCATGTAGACCTTTCATACTCATTGATTTCCTAGCATACTCATTCCCACATGCTTTTTAATAATGTAGGATTGGTATGATAACCCTAGAGGGATGGATAGGGCTTATTTCAAACTAATTAAAACTTTTTATAAACATGAACCCAATTAAGAAAATTAATACATCTTTAACTAATAAGTAATTTAAAAAAGAATTTCATATAAATAAATTGAACACAAAGTAATCAAGAAATTAGCACTTTAAAGCATTTTATTTAATTCTAAATAAGATTAGTGTAAATGATCTGAAAATTTAATAATTACCAATAAAAATAAATCAATATGAGCAATTAATTTAAAGAATAAAAAATTGCAATTAATTTCATGAAATAAAATGAAATAACAAAAATTAATTAAAAAATGAATTAGGAGAATGATAGATAAATTAAATAGTGATTTTCTACTTATTCGACACAACCCAACTTATATCCTGTAGACCCTATGCCTTATTTTCCCCACTTAAGATGATTAATTAAAAATATTGAGCATGCTTAACTTATGGTAGTATTATGATTGTAGGAATATTCTAAATATTGGTTGATAAGGCTCTCGGGTTTTAAAGTATGTATGTGCCTAGTAGGAAGAAGAAAATTCGGCTAAGTGTGGGAAACCAAGTATGGATAGCCTTGGTGCGATGAAGGCCAGAGCATGGGTGTGCAACAGCCATATGCATCTAAGGAGGTTAGGAGGGGCGCAAGTCATGTGTTGATGCAAGGCTAAGTCTAGGCGTGCGTTAACTAAGTGATGGTCGAGAATGAAGCCATGCAACCACCACTGGTCTAAAGCGTTGGTGTGAAGAGGCATTGAATCATGCGTTAAGGTTAGAGAGGTGTTGGCCGCGTGCAAAAATGGGCGAGGATGCCTTAGGTGCTGATGGAGCAAGCACATACGTTGGTCAAGCGTGGTGCATACGATTGAGTGAGCTATGCACTGGTGGGAAGTGAATGAGTGAGCCATGCATTGGTGAGTTAGTGAAGGATTTTAGCTTAATCACCCACCTTAGTGTGCGAGCTGTCGTGGTTAGGAAAAATTAATTCCACCTAGTGGGCTAGTTGGCACCTTAAGCTTGATTTGAGGCATGCATCTTCAACTATAAAAGAGGAGATCAGAAGAAACTCTCAATTTTGCCATTTTACTCGTGCCAAGAGGGTAGTTCTTGAGCTAGCTTGAAGATTGAAGAGTGCAGATGGTGACCTTAGGCTGCCGGAAACAATCTCCCAAGAAATCGAGTTGAAATTTAAAGTTTCCCCAAGTAGTTCAAGCTCTCGAGTGATCGTGGACAAGGTGTGAATTTTGACAGTTTTTGGGCTTATTAGAAGGAATCTGAAGCTCAAATTAAGGTAATAGAGTTAAGATATTTATAAGTAAGTTTGTAGAAGGAAATTTTCCAAAATAATGTATGAAAAAAGAGTTATTCGAGTTTAAATTTGAATATGAAAATTTAGTTAAAAAAATAGGTAGCTACAACGGTTGAGTAAGCTTGCAGCTCACTTGGTTAGGCGGAGGTGCTGGTAAACGTGCGCACAATTGCAAGATTGGGCGTCGGGCATTGCACCAAGCTTGCGTGCAAGGGTTGCGTTGTGAAGCACAGGCATGCTGTTGTGTACGAGGTAGCGCGTGCAGTTGCATTGAGGCTGTGTGTGTTCACGCATAGGTGAAGCGCGCAACACATAGGCATGGAAAGTGTGGCATAGCGCTTGGGATGAGCGCATGTGATCGCAAAGCCTAGCAATTCAACCTAAGGTACCAAGGGTGGCATGCGTTAGTTAGTATGCGTTGAGAAGAGAAATTGGTACCCTAAGTTAGATGTTAAGCTTATTCTTATCAGTTAGGCTCATTAGGGAGCTAGTGGCATTAACCAAATGTGTTTGTCATTTTCACAGGACAAACGGCAATAGGGAAGGCCTACCAACCATAGGAAGGACGCCCAAGACAGTGAGTGACAAATTCAAGTGTTTTCCAAATGCGTTTATGAACGCACGATTTCCCTTAAGCTAGTTTGACACTTGTTTTTATTTCTAGTATAAAGAGAAGGTTTCCAAGCAAACTAGTTTTAAAAGTTCTTTTTAACGCATGCTTAAGTACAATGATGATTCTATGAAAGCATGACCTAAGTCTTTCCATTCTTATGTTTTATGAGGTATGCGTTGAACATCTCTTTATGTTATGTTATATTACTTATATTTCTAAGTATGTTCTTATTTCAAGAATAAGTTTTATGATGATTTGATGATAAACCTGATACTGAAGGACTTTGAGAAGGTATTCGGGCCCTAGTACCTGAGGTATGACGATACTCAGTTATTACCATGTGCACGTAGGTAGAGAGTTGACGTTGGTTATGTTGGGGTTGATGCCCTAAATCTCGTAAGGTTCTATCTGTAAATGTTTTGAACAAGCTCATTGTTTATTTAATAAAATATCATTTCATATTTTAGTAACATTAACCACAAACTAATAAATTAACATCCAAGGTTATCTTGTAACTTAAATATATATGAAGAGACACAAGGGTGGATCATGTTTAAGTGATAACCTAAATGGTTTGTAGTAGATGGATAAGGCTGGTACCTTATCCTGGTGACACTACGAGTATGGCCCGCTTTGTAGGTGTTACAATTATTGTAAAGTTCTATAAATGACCTAATCCTGATCATTCATGTATAGACATGTGAATGAAGATATTCTATACAAAGGAGTTTGTATAAGACTGGACCATGAAATGTTTAGTCTCATTATATAACGTCGTTCATAATAGAGACTTACATTTCACCAAGATGACCATAGATAACATGACCTGAATCCTGATTGAGTTATGAACTCCTGCCTATGAGAGTAGTTCTTTGATTTATATGAGTGAGAGTGGCCAGATCGCCGACTCAATAAGCCTACTATTTTAGGGATTCGTCTGATTGGGGAGCTAGAAACACAGCTACATAAGAAGGAATTCATTCCTTCCCCGAGGTCGGGATAAGTAGATAAATTTCTCCCTCATGGGTTGATTCCGTGGCTTGAACAATATGGTGTCACACCCTCTCCTGGCTCGAGAGAAGTTTAGTCATAGTTGAACTATGATCTATTGTTCATCAGAGGGATCAGTGGTACTTAAGAAGTTAGATGTAACTATATGGGCAAAACGGTAATTTTGACCTAGTTGTACTTATGAGCAATTTGTAAAAGGTCATCGTACTGTTGATTGGTTATATCCAATGGACACAAAAATATATTTGTAGTACGAAGAGTGCAGCTATAGATCTTTAGTGGAGTGTTCGACAGTTAATTGATAGTGAATAATTTAATTAAAGAGTTTGATTAATTATTTATATACCGTTGAAACTTCAAGCTACAGGTCCATGAGGTCTCCTTGGTAGCTCAATAGGATTAAATGAGAATAAGTTTTTGGATTAATTTGAATTGTTCAAATTAATAGAGGGATTTAATTATTCATATAACTTTGGCACCTACGGTTATGACACATCAATCTCAATAGGATTGAGAGGTTTGTGAAGAATAGACTTCTAAGTGAGTTAGAAGAAAATTCATTACCTGTGTCTAAGTCATGTCTTGAAGGCAAAATGAATAAGAGACCCTTTACTGAAAAAGGTCACAGGGCCAAAGAACCTTTAGAGGTAATGCATTCAGACCTCTGTGGTCTGATGAATGTAAAAGCTAGGGGAGGTTATGAATATTTCATCACTTTCACTGATGATTATTCAAGATATGAGTACAGTTATTTAATGCAACATAAGTCTGAATCTTTTGAAAAGTTCAAAGAATTCAAGGCTGAAATTGAAAATGCATTAAGTAAAACAATAAAGACATTTCGATCTGATCAAGATTGAGAGTTCATGAATTTAATATTCTAGAACTATTTGATAGAACATGGAATAGCATCCCAACTCTTAGCACCTGGTACACCTCAGAAGAATGGTATATCAGAAAGGAGAAATCGAACCCTGTTGGACATGGTTCGGTCAATGATGAGTTACGCTTCCTTACCTGACTCGTTTTGGGGTTATGCAGTAAAGACTACAACATATATCCTGAACTGTATTCCATCTAAGAGTGTTGCTAGATTGGTCATAAAGCTAGTTTACCCCATTTCAGAATTTGGGTTTGCCCAGCATACTTGCTTGAGGCTAATCCTAAGAAATTGGAACCACGTTCAAAATTATGCCTATTTGTAGGCTACCCCAAAGGAACGAGATGTGGTTACTTTTTTTATCTTAAAGAAAAAAAAGTGTTTGTATCGACAAATGCTACTTTTCTTGAAGAATTCCATATAAGGGAGCACAAGCCCCAAAATAAGATTGTGTTGAATGAAATTTCCAAAGAAACTATTGAATCTTCAACAAGAGTTATTGAAGAACTTGGTACCTCAATAGGAGTTGTTGAAGTAGGATCGTCCAGTAGGTCAAATCCACCTCAAGTGTTAAGGGAACCTCGACGTGGTGGAAGGATTGCGAATCCACCTGTTTGCTATATGAGTTTAACAGAAATCCTGGCTATGGTACCTGATGGTGAAGTTGAGGATTCCTTGTCTTACAAGAAGGCAATGGAGGATATTGACAAAGATGAATAGATCAAAGCGATGGATCTCGAAAAGGAGTCTATGTACTTCAAATCCATATGGGATCTCGTAGATCAACATGATGGGATCAAACCTATAGGTTGTAAATGAATCTATAAGAGGAAACGGGGTACTGATGGGAAGGTGCAAACCTTCAAGGCTAGATTAATGGAAAAGGTTTATACCAAGATTGAGAGAGTTGACTATGAAGAGACTTTCTCATCTGTTGTCATGCTTAAATCTATTAGAATACACCTGTCCATTGCCTCATATTATAACTATGAGATTTGGCAGATGGATGTCAAGACTGCCTTTCCGAATGGCAATCTTGAGGAGACTTAGACACAGGTAATGAATTTTCTTCTAACTCGAGGTACCTACAAAATATGTTTGTCACCTAAATACGTTTTTCGAGAGATGCACCTGCAATATAAACCTCGAGGTACCTACAAATTATAAATTTAAATAAGTTTAATGCTCAATATACCATATACCAATCTCAAAATGAATATAGAATTTAAAACTCAACTAAGAACATTAATAAATTAAAACAAACCAACTCAAACTTATATTTTTCAATCTCAATCTCAATATAGAACTTAAAACCAATATAAGAACATTAACAAATAAAACCCACTTTAACTTCAAACCTAATATAAAACTTAAAACTCAACGAACTCATAACTATATATTTTAATCTCAAACCTAATATAGAACTTAAAGCCCAACCAACTCATAAGAATTGAAACAAACCAAGATATCTACATTTGCTTAAACTTATATATACATTTACTTAAACAAACCAACTTACCTCCCCACCCCCCCAACTTAGTTTTTTCTTAAATGAAGTTTATTGAATCCACACCCCCCAAAATTATTCTTAATCCCAATACACAAAACAACATAATTAAGAATTGAAAAAAAAAAAAAAACACAAAAAGTTCTTACTTTCCAGTCGGTGGATTCAAGCTTGTTGTATAAATTATTCTATGTTGTCTTTAAGTGGGTGTGCTCGTGCCTTTTCAGGACTTGCATGTTTTTTTATAGTGTTTTTGTAATTCCCTCTATACTCTTTGAACGAAATTTTCATCTGTTCATCGATGATATTGACCGGTTCGCTGGACAACTCTATCACAAAATGGTTCTTAATTAAGAAAGAAAAGAAAAACTAATTAGTATCTCTACAGATGCAGATGCATATATATAATTTGTAAAATATCAAACAACCAACTTACCAATAATCGACTTTTAACTAGCTCTCTTGTTTCTATTGGTACCTCTATCCATGATCCATAACGAACAGAAAAATATTCCCGAACGTTGGTACCAATGGCATTGCTAAACCTTGTTGCATTGTTGTAAATTGTTTTCTCCCATACATGATCGATCTCGATAGGAGTTCTCCCAAATTGTTACATATATCTATCCAAATCAATGTTTTGAGAGTATTCATGTCCAACCTTATTAGTCGTACAGCTAGACTCTGAAGAAATTATACATTGCTAGATTAATTAAACATTAGTTTATATATAAATTACTGATTATGGATCTAAAATAAAATGCGGATCTAAAATAACCTGAATTATCTCCCATGGAGGATGATTCGCCAATATGCTCGGCTGCTAAATACTCCAAGACTGCCCCTCATCAGTGTAGCCTACCATTGTTCCTATGTAAACAACAATATATATGTTATACAACAATTTGTAAGTTATGAAATGAAAAAGAAGATATATATTTACATGGTTATACCATATCATTAAGATGTTCATCGAAACTCAAGCTCCTATTAAAAGATGATTGTACATCCTCTTCCTCGTCATTTATGAAGTCATCATCAACTCACTGAATTATCTATTCTTCTACGATTATAGGATCAACATCAACTCTACATAAACTGATATTGTTCATTGATTCATCGATTGTACAAGTAATACTATTCACAATTTCTAATAACTCAGGTTGGCCATTCTCACGTTCTTCTGCTTCTGGCATGTCCCACACACACTTGTTTTAGACTATTTGCACCACTTTCCAATTATTACCATATTTGGGATAGTTGATGTAAAACACTTATTTGGCTTGACTGGAAAATACAAAAGGGGAAAGCATATGCACCTGCCTGTCACTCTCTGTTGTGACAATAGTGGAGCAGTTGCAAATTCCAAGGAACCACGAAGCCACAAAAAGGGAAAGCATATCGAACGAAAGTACCATCTCATTAGGGAGATTGTACACAGAGGAGACGTCATTGTCACTCAGATTGCTTCCCAAGATAACTTAGCTGATCCATTTACGAAGACCCTCTCGGCTAAAGTGTTCGAGGGTCACCTAGTAGGACTAGGTCTACGAGTTTTGTATCACTAGGGCAAGTGGGAGAATTTATGGGCATTGTAATGCCCTAGTTTATTGTATTTGTACTTTTTATTCTCTCCATGTAAACTCAACACTGTATATATTTGTATATATTGATCCACTGGAGTTTTAGTCAAAGTGGGAGTATTATTGGGTTTTATGTCCTAAAAAATCGCAGTTTTTAAAATAGTAAACATTTTCTATTATCAATATACTTGTTATTAATCTCATAAATAGTATGAAAGTCTAAATCCAATAAACTAAGACCCATGACTATTGTATGAGTACTTGAAATTTATGTGGAGACATAAGAGTAGATCAGGTTCGAGTAAATAGTCAAAATGATCTATGGTATATGAATGAGGTTGGATACCTTATTTTGGTAACACAATTGGATGCGGCTTACTTTGTAGTTGTTACAAAGAGTTGTAAAGTGCTACATACAATGTGATCCTAATTCGTACATGTTATGACATGAGGAGTGGGGGCGTCCTAAGCAATGAGTTTGCATAAGATCAGGACCAAGAAATAAGTCACTCTTACTTTATAACGTTGTTTACTGTTTAAGATTGACTATTTCACTTGGATGACCTAGGTAACTCGATCTTAATCCTGAGCTAACTATGAACTCTTATTTATTCGGGATTGCCCTTAAATTTGCATAGTTGAGGGTTAGCTCAATAAGACCGGATAAAAGAAAGGTTGCAAGACGGAGTTCACGCCTACCCATAGTTAGCTGGGGACATAGGGTGCAAGGTGGAGTTCACGCCTACCCGATTTAGGGATAGAAGAAAGGTTGTTCTCTCAAGTACTGAATCGAGGTCTTGAACAAGGGGCCCCACCCTCTCACTGGGCTGAGAGAGTTTGGTTTAGTGATTGGATCACAAACCAGTTGTTCACTAGAGGATCAGTAGGGACTTAAGGAATAAGACGTAATCTCGGGGGTTAAACATATATTTGACCCAACCGTTATTATGAACAACCTGTGAAGGGTCGACTTGCTGATTATGGTTAAATCATGTGGACATAATATATTTATAGTGAGGGGAGTGCAACTATGAGCTTTAGTGGAGTGACTCATTAGTTAATGAATGGAAATTAATTTGGTCTAATGAGTTTAGCCAATTAATCTCGGATCGTTGGAGCCCATGATCTGTAGGTCCACGAGGTCCCAATACTTGCTCGTAACGGACTAGCTCTAGAATAGCGTGATAAGTTAATTTGAATCGTTCAAATTAGAATTAAGGGAATTAGTAATTATATGAGATATAATTACATGTTTAATTTGAATATTAAACGGAATAGAAGAATTTAAATATATATTTAAATATGATTTAAATATATAAAGATGGATTTGTGTTAAAATTAACTTAATATTTGATATTAAATTAATTAAGTTTTATTTAATAATTAATTTATGAAATTAATCAAAATTTTCATTTTTAAAATCAAAATAGATTTAATAAAATCAAATTTTGATTTTTTGAGATAAACTTGGCCCCATTGCTAGTGAATATATATCATCAAACATATCTCCATTTTCACGCAATGAAAGAACCTGCTAATTTAGTACAGCAAAATAGATCTTAAAAACTAATGTCGATAGGAATTAATTCAATTGAATTTTTACTCTTCTTTTAAACCCATGCTTACATGAGATTTGAACTAACCAAGAAAGCCTCGTTGGTGCCTTATGTATAAATCATCCTGACTTTGAGCTCCACGTCGAATTAGTCTCAAGTATTTCCTGTAAGTAAGAGACGTGTCTCAATTTTATATTTCACACTTTGTATCAAAATCATCAATTACAATAGAATGTTTCAAATGATAAGATTTTATTTCCATGCAATTGTTCAAGATGTACCAATGTGCACTACATTTCTTTTCTCTCGATAATGTCCTCACTCTTGGTGCTCCTAATGGTCTCGCATTTTGTCTGAACATTCACCACATATCTCATCCTGTAGAAGTCTATCATCTTTTCTTTCATCTCTATTAAACCTCGTCTCAATTCCAGTAATGTACAAAGAACAAAATACCAACGATTCATTCATTATATATGCTTCTGCTATAGAACCCTTAGAACGTGCTTTGTTTCTTACATATTGTTTCAATGTCTGTAAGCTTCTTTCCATAGGGTACATCCAACTATAACTAATTGGAACTACAACGCACCATTACATCAAAAAATGCAGGTGGAAATATGTTTTCTAACTTACAAAGTATGATTATAATGTCTCTTTGTAATCGATCCAAATCCCCTATAGATATTGTTTTTGCACAAAGATCACAGTAAAACTTGCATGACTCAATGACAACAGTGGACACATCTTTTTTTAAGTATGTCCAAACACCAATTAGAAGAAGCCTCTAAAGCAGAACATGTGAATCGTGAGTTTTTAGCTCCCATAGCTTTCCATCTTTCTCACTCACACATCTTGATATATTTGGTACAAATCCATAAGGAAATTTGAATGATTTCATCCACTTACAGAATGTAACTTTGTCATTAATAGTCAATGTGTATGCAACGTGTGGCTATACAACTTTATCTCCTACCTTTTGCAGGTGAGTTCTTTTCGTATATTTAGATCTTCTAAATCCAAACAAGCATTAGTTGTATCCTTATTATTCCCTCAATATTTAACATTGTGTCTACCAAATTATCACAAATATTCTTTTCAATATGCATAACATCCAACTTATGTCTCAATAAAAGTTTCGAACAATATGGAAGTTGGAAAAATATACTTTTTTTTTTATTCCAATTTAAATTTCGTTTCCGTTTTTTATAACGTTTCTCTGGATGTTTGCTAAGCACGAGATAGTTTAACAAGTTCACCTCTCATAAGATATCTTCCCCATCAATGAAAACTGGAGGATGTCTACATTCCACTTTTCCATCATATTGTTTGCTCTTACACCAACTATGATTATCTGGAAGATAACGTCAATGCCCTATAAAACATTGTTTTCCTCTTATCCTCAATGATGGTATATCCTCTTTACAAATAGGGCATACTTGGTAATCTTTGGTACTCCATCCAGATAGGTCACCATATGCAGGGAAGTCATTAATAGTCCACAATAAGCACGCATGTAGTTGCAAGTATTCGCTGCTAATACAATCATAAGTGTGCACACCATCATTCCATAACTCTTTTAACTCTTCAATCAATGGTTGTAAGTAAATATCAATTTTTTTTAGGAGATTTTGGACTGGGTATAAGAAGGGAGACAATGAAATTTGTCTCTTTCATGCATCTCTAAGGTGGAAAATTGTAAGGAATGAGCACCACTGGTCACATACTATACGAAGTACTCATATTCCTAAATGGATTGAAGCCACCTGAAGCTAGTCCTAAACGAACATTTCGTGGTTTGAAGCAAAATGAGGAAATTAATGATCAAAATGCTTTCACCCTTCAGCATCAGTTGGATGTCGCAACACTCCATTAGTTTCAACATGTTTATCTTTATACCACCTCATTTCAAGTGCAATATGGGTAGATGCAAATAATCGCTTCAATCTTGGTATCAAAGGAAAATGTCGTAAAATTTTATGTGGGATCTTTTTACTTTTTCCAGATTCAACTTTGTACCGAGATTCACCACATACTAGACACTGTTGTAAATCGACAAATTCTTTTCAATATAAGATGCAATCGTATTTGCAAGTATGAATAGACTCATAACTTAATCCTAAATTATGTAATTTTATTTTAGCTTCATAAAATAAACTAGGTATAGATGCTCCAACAGGAAATGCTTCTTTAAACAATTCAAGTAACAAATCAAACGACTTGTTAGTCCAACCGCTAAGAACCTTAATATGCATCAACTTCACCAAGAACAACAATGAAGAGAAATTTGTACAACCAGGGTACAACTAACTACGTGCTTCATTTATTAAGTCTTCAAATAAGCTTGAATTGTTATCTCTTTCTTGGGCATTGGTGTGCATCTCATCCTCGTTTTCTTCTTCATTTACATCGGCGTTCTGACACTATATATCAATAATATTCAAAATTTCATTTTCTTCATCTATAACATTCATCTGTGGCATACTTAATTCATCATCATATCTCGATTGTGATGTGTGACTCTCGTATCCCCTAGACAAGTCGACTGGGTCTCCATGATATACCCATTGATGATACAATGGAGAAATTCCATTAATGAATAAATATCGTTCAACTCCATCTATTGGCTCCCACCTTGCATTCATACATTTTTTGCATGGGCATCTTGTTTTTCCCGAGTTATTAACATGAAGTTTTGCAACTTCAAGGAATCAATAAACTCCTTCTGCATACTCAGTTGATAACTTGTTCCTAATCTTAATCCACTCTTTATCCATTCTTAATAATATATGCGATAAGTTGAACTTGATTTAGACAATTAGTTATATTAGAACACATATTTCTAATTTCTAAAATTTAATTCATTTCATTTATTTCTTGTCCATGTTTTTTTTGGGTGAATTTCTCAAATCATCCTTGAAAATAAAGTTTTCTTTTAAGGGATTGACAATCCTTCGTAATCCAATCGAACACTTTATCAAATTTAGTGGTGACACAAGCTAGAGATTAGACTCTATCACACATTTCCACCCCTTAATTACACTTCAAATCCTATAAAACAATTGACATAAACCATTCACATAAACCACCCCTCGGTTGTGTCAGTCATATAACCAAATTTGAATGGCTTATGTAAGTTATGCTGACAGTTATAACCAAATTTGCACTTTAATCCACTTTAGAAACAACATTAAATAAAATAGAAAATGTTACCAAAAATTTATGCATGAGTGATTTAGTATGTGAGAGAAAGTTGATGGTGAGTGATATCATAGCTTTTTTTAGCTTCAAAGTTCATCAAAAGTATAGTTTTTGTGGGACTTTGTATTTAGTATGTGAGAGGTTATATATATGAGTATAATAAATTTGGATTCTGTTTTATTGATTCAACAAGAGGTAAAAATACTAAATACTAAATAATAAGGTTGAACTTGATTAGAATAGAAGAAATCTGAACAATTTTGGATCAAGATTTAATAGAATGAGAGTTGAACTAAATTTATTATTAGTTATCAAAGTATTTTTATTTTGAAAAAAAAAATCAATTCATACTCTGGTAATGTTAATTAATTGAAACATTGAACTATCATATAAGTTGATCAATTTAAACCATTTATTAAGATTTTATTTGAAATTATTGATACATAATTTTCAAGTATATATAAGACTTCTCTAAATGAAGAGATAATTATCATAATACTCGAGAACATTTTTGCAATTAAATGAATATAGTAATGACTCATTTTGTGAGCATTTTTCTTTCATGTTTCTTCTACCCATTATAATTTCTTAGGAAAGAATAATTTTGAGAAAATTTTTGCAATTAAATCATTTTGTGAGCATTTTTCTTTCATCTTTCTTCTACCCATTATAATTTCTTAGGAAAGAATAATTTTATTTTTATAATTTTGAGTTGATTGTAAATGAAACAAAGTGAAGATATAGTTTTAAATTATTGACCAAATCTCGAGTTTTAAGAGATATAATTATTTGTCTAAAGTTTTAATTTATCCTTTATGTCATTTTTGTGTATATAAAAATTATGATTCCTTTTTAATTATATGTTTATGATCACTTATTTAAATAGGTGATATTAACAACTTAGCTACATATTAATAACTATAATTTTGACAATTCACTATTTACTTAATTATATATTGATTAACCCAATTCTATAAAGTCTTTTGTCAAAAAATAAAAAATAAAAAATCTATAAAGCCAATTATAGATCATCTATGTGTATCCTATTTATACAAAAGGGATGAAAATAGATTTATAGTAAAATTAGGATATAATGAGTTGACAAACTAACTAAACATAATGGAGTTACAAAACATAAACTCTAGATTAATTTGTATATAACAAAAATCATGAACAAACTTTTTCCCACTTCCTTGTAGCAATATGTGGACCATTTTAATTTTCAAATAATTTCTACCTTTTAATTGGAACAATATTAATCTTTGTTTTGGCTTGATCCTCTAAATCTAATCTCTTTATTGATTATTCTTCCTATTGTATCCTATTAAATTAGCAGACTTTCCTATACTACAAATTGATCAAACCTAAAATGTTACCAAAAATTGATGCATCTCGAACGGAAAAAAAATGTTACTAAGAAAAATATCGGTCGGCGAGCGGACGGTGAGCTGATGGCGTCTGGACGATGAGTGGATGGGATGGCGACTGAATAGAACTGGATGACGAGCGGATGGGATGGTGATTGAATGACAAGCGTATGAGAAAAATCGAAAGCCTGTGTTTCGGAGATCGAAAGGAGAGAAAGAAAAATAGAGGAAGAAGGAAAAGAAGAAGCTGTGGCGAGGATTTTAAACAAACTTCTCTCGACGATCGTTTGGTAAAACATTGGGATAAATATCAATATCTTGACGGTAAAACAAAAACTATTGGGGAAATTACAAAATTCCGACAGTCACATGCAAACCGTCAGGCTAACACCAAGTTATGTCGACGGAGTTTTGACACAACCGTCGGCATAACTTCACAACTTCCCACCTAATTACAAAATCTCGACGGTCACATGCAAACCTTCGGGCTAATACCAAGTTATATCAACGGGGTTTTGACACAACCGTAGACAGAACTTCACAACTTCCCACCTAATTACAAAATCCCGACGGTCACATGCAAACCGTTAGGCTAACACCAAGTTATGTCGATGGGGTTCTGACACAACCATCGACATAAGTTCACAACTTCCCACCTAATTTTTAATTTAATACCCATCTGCCGATGGTCACCTGCATACCGCCAGGCTAACTCCACCAAATCCCGACGATCTACTTACACTACTGTCGGCATAACTTCACAATTTTCCATAAGTTTTTATTGTAATAACGATTGTCCGACGGTTTCTCCAAATCCGTCGGTCGAAATACAAATGTCCTACGGTCACTCAAATACCGTCGGGCAAACCAAATATTATCTCGACGGTTACTTCCATACCAATGAGAGAATTTAATAATTTCCCATAAATTTTCTCAATTTTCTATTTCGTTCGACGATTCTACAAGGGACTTTACCCCGATGGTGTTACTTCAACCATCGAGAGAATAGAAACATCGCCTGACAATCATGATACCGTGGAGATAGCTGAATACACCCGACAGTTCGGTTTCATACCGTTGGGATAGATTCGTTAACTCGAGGTAGTAAACGATCCGTCGGGATTGGATTTTCTTCTGACGCCGCCATTTCACCATCGGGAAAAGTTATATGTTCCGACGATTTTTCCTGCGACTGAGAACGTTTCGTCGAAAATAATGAAAATTCTTGTAGTTTCTTTCACATCAAAAAGTTCTTAGAAATATAAGATCAATCAATTAAATTACTTACTCTAATATTCGTCATACGCTCAATCAATTGAGTTCGAGAAAAGTAATTTTCAAACAAATATTTTAAGGAAAATAATTTTTAGAAAATTTTCCAATAAAAACACTTTTTGGAAATTGAGTTATACACTACGACAAATTAGCCTTTTAATAGCATCTTAGCATAGCGTTTTTTATGAATGGCTATTAAAAAGAAAGAAAAAGAAGCGGGAATGCAAAATTATGGAGCCAGTGGAGAGTCATATCCCCAAAACATGAAAACACCCCATTACATTTTCATTTTTACCTTCATGCGAAAAGTCTTCACTCCCTTCAGTCTTCACGTGTTCTCTCTGTCTTCACATTCTCTCTTCTTTACATATCTTACCTTAGCCTCATCCTTCGCGCTCTTCAACCTTCATTATGGTTCTCTCTGTCTTCTCATTCGTCCTCTCCAATTGTCGTCACTCCATCTATCTCTAGCTCCATCCATCATTGTTCTCTCTCAGTCTTCTCTTTTGCGCTTCTGAGTTCTTTCAAGCATCTTTTACCAGTTTGGCTCCAAAATTCTAACTTTCAACTTCGTTAGAATGCTTTGTGCATCGATTCAAGCGTCTTTGTGCATTGGTGCACTATTTTGAGCAATTTTTAGGTAAATTCATTTCTCCATTTTTCATCTTTGCTTTTGTTCAATCTTCCACTTTTTTTGCTCTTATTTTGTATTTTAAGCTGTAATTTATAGATTTCTGGGTTTGATTCTTAATTTCTTCATCTTGGAGCTATTTATGATAAAAACCCTAAATTGACCCATTTGTACATTTCTTCATTTTTCCACAATGACATGATTGCCATTTTTTAGATAGTCATTAGACTTTCAAATTGAGAGTTAGGAGCCCTAATCTTGAATCATATTGAAATCCTAGTAATTTTTCGTCCATCTTCTCGGTATGAATTCATCCTCGTCACTTTTAGTTTATGTCTCCTGGGCTCAACTTGGATGGTACTTATTTTTGTTTGTTTGTTATTCATTTTTGGGTTTGGAGTTGTATGAAGAGATTCCCCGCATAACATATTGCTAAAACACAAAACATATACTATTTCATTTTCTTGAAAAGTGGGGTTGTTTTATTGTTAGTCTTGTCAATTGTTGTATTGAAAAATACATACTATTTTGCTGATTGTTAAGGTTGAAAGGTGGTTGAGTTTCAAGGGTCTATAACTCTATCTCTTGAACTATTGTATTTTAATAATTAGAATTCTTTTTTGTACTAATAGAGCTTATGTCTTAGTTGAACTGTTTGATATATTGTTTTCTATTAAAGTACTAGTTTTTGTTCCACAATTCATTGGCTCCACTTAATATGGATGTTTTGTTGACATGTATTGAGATTTGCAAGAAGATTTGAAAGCATTTAACTATTGTAGGTATTTTTTTCTCGAGCCATATTAAGAAGAATTACTAAGATAATATTGAAAACTCCATCTAGAAAATGTTCACAAGTGTTTGATTGAGTTTTGTAATGTCATAGAATGATAGATAATACAATGAATACTTGAACATGAGTTTAGCTCCACTGATTAAGGTGTATAGTACAATCAAGAAGTTAGAGGTTTGAATCTTCCTACTCTATATTTATTGAATTCTAAAATAATGTAATGATCACATTTTCTTTTCATATAACATGAATATGTGTATTTCAGAAGTTGCTTTGACAAACTTTTTGAAATCTCTTACATGTTGCAGCAGTAGGTCTTGTCCTCAAAGGAAATCAATTTTCCTTATCATCTTGCTTTGACTCTACTCCACATGATCTTCTCATCTATCTTATGTTTTATACTCGTTAAATTGTTTAAGGTATTATGGATTATTGATATTGTGGGGTTGACATTGAGCAAAAACGATATAGTGCATACTTTAATATTCACATATAAATATATATGAAATAAGAATTTTTTGACTCCAATCTGCATATTATCTCAGGTTCTGAAGATCGAGGAAGGTATGAGTGCAAAAATGTATGTAAAGCTACTCCTGTATATAGGTCTATTTATCAGATATCACATTTACAAATTTGTTCTATATGAATTTTTTGCTTAACACAATGGAAGAATAGTAGAAAAGGTTTATGAATATCCTTGGCATGGATCATGATGAATTAGAATCTCTTAAAGTGTTTGCATGAAGAAAGTAGACTGCAAATATCTTGAATTTTAAGTTGACACGTCAACTCTTGTAGCTATTTTTAAAGTAAAATTGTCTGCCCAAAGCTAATGAAATATATTACTGATTTAGCCTTTAGGTATGGTGCATCTGTAATCCCAATCGGTGCAACTTTTGCAATGAAGCTTTGGCCGGGAGATAGTGCTTACTTGTATATCCCCGTTGTTTTCGCACAAATGCTAAAAGAAATTAGGAGGTTTTAGTAGAATGAGCATCAACGCAACAATAAATATTGATGCATATATTTCCTAATATTTGTTTAATTCATTTTTTATTTATCTTGATACCATCTGAATGGATTCTCAAATGTCCTTTACAGTGTCAATCGTCCTCTTTATACTAGTGCTCAACTCTCTATGTACTTTTGCACCCAACCTCTCAGTTTTCCTTGTTATTATGCGTACAAGTGCCTTGACTAATCATGTTGCTGGAGTGTTCAAGGACTGGGTGGTGGTCTTACGTCTGCTGTTTTATTTGCGGTTGTGGTTTTATTATTTTCAAGCTTACTTAGGTTTATTTGCATGAACTTTTTTATTAAATAACTATTGACTGAACAAGTCTACTATTCTTTTGTATGGTCTTTTAAAGTTACTAATACTAGAAAATGGAAAAGGAGAAGGCAAATGGCAGGAGAGCAATAGAGAAATTTTGTGGTGATATTAAAAAATTGATGAAAATCACCACTATTATGATATTTGACCAGGAAGAGGAAGAAATCTCGTCCCGTCAGATATTTTGCACCAAGTAACACTACAAGAAATATGACATTTCATAGCATTTGGTTATAACATTTTTTAAAATACGCTATGAAATATCAATTGGAAAAAAAAGGCGCGCTAAAGGATAAAAAAAAGAATTGTTTTATTTCATTTTTCATTTCCCTATCGTTGCCTCGAAAGTCTCTTTCGTTACCGATTGAGAATCTTTTTCCTCTGGCCGTGTCCCCCCTCCCTCTGCAGTCTCTATCCTTCCCGTCGATTGTCTGTTTTATTTGTTGACAGCAGCGCCGCAAGACTGGGGGTGGCGACTGAAGCTTGAGGGGGAACATTCTCCATTTTCCTTCTCTCCTTGCCATATCTTTGAGATTCTCACGCTTGAAATCTTTCGTCTTTTTTCTCTTCTACTCCCTCTATGTGCCCAAGGTAAAGAGTATCATGGAGGCTCATCGCACAAACTGAACACGGAAACTCTTTTTCCCTAACTTTTTTGTAATTCTAATTATATTATGACAGATTTCATGAGTTGGGGTTTATTTCTGCTTCGTGGTTCTTTACCTTTTCTACTATGAATTCAATAAATCATTTGTTCTGTGAGATTTTCCTGTGGTTTTTGCTTGTTTATTTGAGTAATCAATCCTTGAGTGTGGGATGAAATTTGAAATATTTGGTGATGATGAATATGATTAGCCTCTGCTTGTTGGTTTTGATTTATTGGATTTGATACACTAATTAATTTTATATTCGATATAGTTCATTGGAACAATAAATTTTAGTCATGAAAACTTGTCGGATTGATTCAGTTTTGAATTGCTTTATGAATCTTGATTGGTCCGATAAGTTGATTTCCTGTTTTTTTTTTTTACATAAATACTAGGTTTCGTTCACTTCGAATATGTCTATGTGTTGGTATTCTTTCTGTATGGATTCTAGATGTGAATTGTTTCATAATTGGAAAAAAACAACATTACTTTTTGGCATTATAAACTTTAGTTTTGGCACTTTTTTTCTTTCGCTTTTATAATTGAGAAACAATATTTTAATTTGGAAGTTTTTGTTTCTTATATTTCTAGCAATTGATAAGGCATAGTTTCCTATCTCAGCCAACTGTTAACCATTGTTAAAGTCATAAGATTCTCACCCAAAAATCCTATGCCTTATATTTTTAGTAAGTTTGGGTTCTCAGTTTTTTGACTCTCTATTGCGCTATGGCTTGTTTCTAGATCTCTTTGTGTCAACATTTTGGTAGGTGATTTCAGAAGTTTATCAGTATCTATCAACATCTATTATTGATAGTTCTAAAATTTTACTATATTTTGTAAATATTTGGTTCATTTTTTTATATTTGAAAACAATTTTTTTATAATATATTTCTTATGATATTTGATTTTTTTTAATATTAACTTTAAAAAATAATTTTAAAAAATTTAGTTTATTATTATATTTAAAAAGTTGATGTTTATAGTTTAAAAACTTTAGTATTTTTAGTTTAATACAAAATTATTGTGATTTTTTAAATATATTTCTTATGATATTTGATTTTTTTAATATTTACTTTGAAAAAATAATTTTAAAAAGTTTACCTTATTGTTATATTTAAAAAGTTGATGTTTATAGTTTAAAAAATAGTTTTAAAAAGTTTACCTTATTGTTATGTTTACCTTATTGTGATTTTTATAATATTTTTCTTATATTTGTTATATATATTTCTTATTGTGATTTTTTTGTTTAAGTTTAATAATCAGTAAAACAATTAGTAATGTATTGTTTGTCTTTTTTTTTTAGAAAATGGTAGACAAATGTTTGAGATTTATATTGTTTACAAATGGTAATATGATTAATGGTATTGATGGGGTTGATTATGGCCAACCACCATTTGGGGATTTTAGCATAAATGTGAACAGTAAAATTGTATTTGAACAATTCATTGAAATGGTTGAGATGTCACTTAGTGTAGATATAAGAACAAATCAGTTAAAAAATAATATATAGACATCTCAATCTAGGATTAGTAAGGTTTATGTCAATCTCTATTCCGAATGAATAAGCTATGAACTTGATGTTCTCAATCGCAATGTCACTCTCGAATTTAGTGCATTTGTACGTAAATGTAAGTAGGATAATTTTGGATATAAACTTGAATACATCCTTTAGTCAGTTTGAAGATCCAACTCAATGTATTGATCCTAATCCGGAATCAATTGCATTGTCATGTGATGATGAAGATATGACGGCTAACAATCAGTACAGAGATTTCAGAACAGAAACGGACGATGAATTTGAAGGGTTGGATTTTGATGGTCGTGAACATGAGTTATCTTTAGAAACATTCAACTATTTGGATATGAATCTACGAGATAGCATTCGAGAACACGACCCAATTGTAGCCTCTTTAGATGTTGACAATACCCAATTGTATAAGGGGATGATTTGTCAAGACAAAGAAATGCTACAACACGTGGTCAAATGTTTTGCTATTGTCACGCACCATATGAGGTTGTGGAATCGACACCGACGATTTGGGCAATTCGGGGTAAGAAGTGGGAAGAAGGTTGCAAATGGAGACTTCATGCAATAAAGAAAAAATCGCATGTCTTGATCGAGATCACTAAGTATGTTGAGCAACATACATGTTTTTATTCAGAACTGAGTCAAAATCACGTGCAGTTGGATTCATCAATGATTGCACTAAAGTTTTGTGATGTTGTAAGAGAAACCATCTATCAATGTAGCACAACTGCAGTCCCACATAAAATCAAAATTTGGATATCATGTTCCTTATCATAGGGTGTGGGAGGCCAAAAGAAAAACGTTGGCTAAAAGTGTTCAGTGACTGGGATGAGTCATACAAATTGTTACCCAGGTGGCTGTATATGGCTAAGTAGACCAATATTGGAAGTGTCGAGTGGAGAGTGAAAAAAATTCTTACTAAAGACCATGTTATCCTAACTTCTGTATTTTGGGCATTTGGTCCTTGTATATAAGCTTTTAATAAATATCGACCGACAGATAGATGGTACCCACTTGTATTAAAAATATCGAGGAAAGTTATTGATTGCTATATCAGTTGATTCGAACGGGCATCTTCTTCCACTTGCATTCGCCATTGCAAATGAGGAGTCTGCAGGCTCATGGGATAGTTCTTGAAACAATCGAGAAAAATTGTAACACACGAAGAGGTGTGTATAATTTCATATCGATATGCTGGCATCATCGCAGCGATGAACAATCCAGCAAATGGTTGGACGGAACCAAAATATCACTATCGTTTCTGCTTATGAAAGTCAGCAACTTCAATAAAAAAATACAAATTTAATACACGAAAAAATTATGTTTATCGTGTCGGGTGTCAATTTCAAATTCGAAAGTTTAATAAAGCCATTGAAGACATTAAAGGGATAAATCAGATCTGTTTGAGTTTTTTTTTTACAACATTGGTATAGAGCAATGGACTTAAGCACACGATGAATGGTTTAGATACAAGTGGATGACGATAAATCTATCAGAGTGCATAAATGGCATCCTCAAAAGAGCTTGAATGTTGCCGATAAATACTCTTGCTCAAATAACATTCTTCAAGTGCATAAATTATTTCGAAAAAAGAAGAAAAGAAATAAGAGCTACTTTGGAGCGTCAAGATAAATACACCCGGTAATATTATATATATATATATAATACTAAGTGGAGTAAAAATTCAGATACGTACACGAAAAATTTAATAAATGGGCTGCAAGATCTAGTAAACATGAAGTACAGTCATACGATGGAAGGTGTGTTTGATGTGAAGACCGGACGTCACAGCCTCAATGCTAAAGGAGGAAATGTTTAAATATTGAGACTAAACGGGTCCGAGCAATACTGTTCATGTAACAAGTGGCAAGCGTTTGACATTCCATGCTCGCATGTTATGGTAGTTTTCTCACATTTTAACATGAACTATGAATATTTTATTGAAGACTTATAAATTTTTAACGTATGCTAGATGTTACTCTCCTCAATTTCAACCTGTATCGCATGAAGATTACTGGATCATACACCCTAATATGCCCATCTTACATGCTGACTCATCGTTGTTGAGAAAACCTGGTAGACTAAAGAGTTCACGTTATCATAACGAGATGGATTGGTCAGAACCAAGCACTCGACTACGATGTGGGTTTTGTAATCAGTTAGGTCATAATCGAAGGAAGTGTCCATCGTTACTAAGACAGGCTCCAGATAGTTAGAGATTTTTATTATTAATACTTTTTATCTTGTAAAACTATTTCAATTGTGTAGATGATATTTTTATTATATATTTAATTTTTTTTATTATAATTTATAAAGTTGTACATTATTCTTTTAATTAAGTTGTACATTATTTAATTGAGAAATAAATAACTTTTTTTTCTTTTAGATCATGACTTTAAATCTAGGACCTATTGATCCTGATGTTTTGTACGACCAAAACCATTCATCGATCCATTGTTGTATGGCAAGATTGTAACACTAGCAAAATATCTTGCAGACGTCGAGAGGCAGTTGTTCAGTAGACTATCCCACTCCACCCCCAAATACTACTGCTACTTCGAACATCTGGATTTTATGGAGTTGCCAGATTGAGATCTGGATTTTATGGAGTTGTCAGATTGGGATTCATTCAGTTAGATTGACATCTCATCACAGTATTGGTCGAGAGATGGAGACTTGAGATGCATACATTTCATATGTTCATTGAAGACTGCACTATCACTCTACAGAACATAGAAGTGTTGTTCGGGTTACCTGTTAATGGTGAGCCAGTCTTCGGAGTGATGTATGATGACTGGTTACAAATCTGTCAACTGTACCTTTATGTGACCCCATCTGTCGATAAAATTAAAGGATCGAGATTAAGTTTGATATGGTTAGGGACACAATTTCGTGAGTTCGCTGATGATGCAGACGAGAAAACCGTCATGAGATATGCACGAGCATATATACTGCAAATGATGAGTGGAAGTCTATTTTCCGACAAATCAAGTAATTTTGTTCACTTGATGTTTCTGCCACTGTTAGCTAACCTCTATGATGTGGGATAGTATTCTTGGGGTGGAGCATGTTTGGCATGGTTGTATAGACAATTGTGCAAAATAACAAAACCTGAAGTTCGTGAGATAGCTGAGCCTCTGATACTTTTGCAACTATGGGTTTGGGAGTGATTTCTAACCATGGCTCCATAGCTACATGTAAATGATGCTCAGTTAGCTGGATGAGCCTACGGTTCTCGATATGTTATTTTAATTCAATTTAATTTTTATATGACTGATCTAGTTAATTCAGAATCTAAATTATCAATTTAAAATTTTAGGTGGAGAGACAAATCTTGTGTGACTAAGACAACCACACATGTAGTCAGCCAGTATAGATACATGTTTGATCTGCTTCAACTTGATCAAGTACATTATTGAACCAAATTGATTATTTTATACAGATTTTTATTGTATTTGTCTTTAATGTTTTTCAATATAATATTTTGTGTTTCAGATTATTTGAGAGCCTTACAAACTTGTTATGCACACTTTGTTCAGTTTCGGTACAAATAGTCAAAACATGTGGCAGACGATAAGTCTTCTAATATGTTTTCATATTGGTGAGTGACATTTTCCTGATAGGGTGATTAGACAATTCCGTTTTCAACAGGATGTCCCATCGTCTTATAATACCGAACCCCTAGTGAATGACATTGATTTAAGAACTGGAGATTGATTCGAAAAAGTTACACATTTGGTAGTGTAATGGCACTATCGTGCAAGGTTTATTGTAGTGGGAGTTTCTAGGGATGTCACTTAAAACTACATCAATGGGTATAATAATATCACAAGGCGTTACGTTACTCGTCCGGGAGTAGCTATGAGTTATCTAATAAATAAATGAATATTATCTAACTATTTTTAATTTAAATTTATTTTAAATATTATCTAATTATTTTCGAACAACAGTAGACTATGTGATCTTGCGAATGATCCAAACTAGGTTCTATATGTAGTGACAAGCAGAGCTATATGGGGGAGATACATTATATGTACGATATATTTTTTGTTCCTCCACAACTCCTAGATGTAGAGGACATGTTCGAGAAGAAGATGAGTTCGATGAGGTTGCCCACAATGTGGAAGAATTGCGCCCTATAATCCAAACACAGAGCCAAACTAATTATGTTAGTCCAATGATGATGATGCCAACATTTGGTTTAGGATATTATAATTCAGAGGCTGGTCCATCATCTTCATACGTGCATGGACATGGTCGCGGTCGTGGAGAGCATAATGAATATTTATATTATGAAACGCCTATAGAGGTATCAAAGCAACATTAAGAGGAACCAGAGCAACCTCAAGTTCAAAGTCGATGACGACAACCAGCTTGAAATCGATGACGTCCACCTTGTGGGACACATTTTTTTAAAATTATTTTTATATAAATGAGATAATAGTTATATTAATACGAATATTTTAATTTACACTTTATTATTTTTAAATTATGGAAGAAAAAATGAATGTGATATTATTTTATATGATATTTTTTAGAGTTAAGTTAATAAGATGGTGATAAAAAATAATAACAAAGTGAGTGAGGTGGAATATAATAAATAATCAAATAAAAAAGGGAGGTGTGATATTAAAATAATAAAATGAAAAATAAAAAAAGGATGGAAATCGAGTCTTGAAGACTCGACATCCTTTGTCAAGTTTACAAAACTCGACAGACTAAATTAAAAAAAAAAAAAAAAAAGAAGAAGTACAATATTGTTCTAAATTGTTTTGAAACAACAATATTTTTATAAATAGTTTAAAAAACCACAATATTATCCTAATTTTACCGAAAGCAAAAGGCCCCAAAAAAAAGTGGAAAGAGCAAATTAATTAATATCTTTTATTTTTAAAAAGCCACAAAACTCGCCCTTTTCCCTTAATTCCTTCCTATGAAGCATAGACACAGATATGGCTACACAATACGGATACGATTAGATATGACGATTCGTCAATTTCTAAAAAACTAAGATATGAATACGTCTAAAGATGCGTCATTTTTTTTTATATTTTTTCTTAATATATATATTTTTAAAAAATGAGGATACTGATACGTTGAAGATACATTTTTTTCTTTAAAAAAATCTAGGATATAGATAAATTTAGCATACAAGTTAATAACAATAGCACAAAATAGAATACAAATACTAAAATACAATACAAAAAAAACATCTAAGATGTTGAAGTATAATAGTTTAATAAAATGCAATAGAAAAGTGACGCATATTGCAAAAAAGAAGAAGAAGATTAGAAGAAGATTGGTCCATTATTTATTTATTTTTTTCTTTTAGTTTTGGACTTGAGTAGTGAGTTTTTTAAATAAGTTGCCTAATTTTAGATTGAGAAGGATTAGATGAGTTACTTGTCATTTTTCTTAAAAAAAAAAACGTATAGAAATAGATACGTCAAATCGTGTGTTAGATACGTATCTTGAAAGTATCTGAAAGTATAGATACGTCAAATCGCATGTCAGATACATATCTGGGAAGTATCTGAAAGTATCGGTATCTGATACTTTGCCTAACATGAAGTATCTGTGTTCATAGATTCCTTCCGTTAAACACTTTTCTCCCTTCCATTATCCCAACCCCCACAAGAAAAGGGAAATACTTCTCTCACTTCTCTCTCTTCCATTATTTTCCATTATTTTTTATTGAATTTGGTTTAAACTCAATCCAATATCAAGATTATTGAATTTCATGAAATGCTTTTATTGTTTTATTTTTTTTGGAAGGAAATTCAACCATACGACAACCATTATTTATTTATTTTTTTTTATTATTATTATTTTGTGGTAAAAGCCTCTCATGAAATTCAATAAAAAGAAATAACCAAATTGACTTTTTACCATAGGGTTGGTTTTCTTGTTTGGCCACTTGATGTATACGGTCTTCTTTGCATTATAAAATGTAATGTTTCACATACCATCATGGCTTGGATTTATCGTCATAATTACTTGTTTGATTTTTTTTAGCATTACTCAATTAATATGAGAAGAATAGCTAATATCCCGTTGTCCTAATTCTTAATATATGTTTGATGGTTATTACTTTGTTGATGTGTATCTTCTTATGCTAGTATTCTCGATTTCATTGTGGGTTGAGTTGGTAAGCTACAAAAATGCATAACTTTTAGTTTAATAACACATATTTTTGTTTGGCCTTTTCAGTGTATCCTCATCCAACAATTACATTTGACATTCTTGTAGCAATAATTTGAAGAAGAATGTTTGAAAAAGATTGGGTTCATTTGAACAGGTAAGAGAATGTCAAATTAATATGTTATTAATCATAGATTAATATAGTTAGTTATATTAATTGGGAACTTGGATTTTTTTAATAGAGCGATCAATGAATATCTGAAGGGGAACATGGAACTTCGTCAAACAAGTAGAGAACATGTTGGGTCGGGTAAAGCGACCAATGAATAACTCAACCGGGTAGCGAGGACAAGGAGGCCGAGGAAGAGGATCCTCATTCAACAAAGGGCATAAGAAGAAATATTATAGATGATACAGATAATGTCGTCAAACCTGGTATAGAGAGAGGTTAGGGAAACATCCCATTTTTCTGACCCATTTCACCAAACAATAGGGATTCTTCACCTGTTACTACTCCAATTCCATCCCTACATGTCAATGAAATTGTTCATCCTCAACCTAAAAGATCACAAATTAACCCATTAGATTCCCCTGCTGCTCGTACTAGATCAACAGTTCGTAAATTACCCACTGAAGAGGTTCAAAATCAGTTGGAGGAAAATATTGTTGAAGTTCATACAAAGGAACAAGGCACCAAAAAGACGAAAGGTCGGACCAAAATGCAAAAAATAGCAATGGAACCATAAATGAAATTAAATGTATGATACAATGAATATGGGCAACTTATTGGACAAACATTGGTTGGGTTGTCCTCATTTTTGGGTCCACTTGTCAGATAAGTGGTGTCGATGACGGTTGGAACTTGGAAGAAACTTTCAACGAGACAAAAAGAAGTATTGTGGCATTCTATCCAAGTATGTAATAAATAATTATATATTTATATAATGAGTATAATTAAACTTTCTTACATATCACTACGTGAATGTTTTTATTCTTTAGGCACGATATAATGTTGATGAAGAATGACAGAAGAAATATTTATTTCAAAAGATGGGTGAGTTGTGGAGAGCAAGCAAATCTCGCCTAGTGAGTAAAATTGGACAAACTTCAAATGACAATGAGCTGAATAAACTAAAGCCAAATAACATTTCTTCAATACATGATTGGAATGACTTTATCAAAGATAAAACAAGTGCAAAATTTAAGGTATGTGATATAATTATTGAGTAAGTTTATTTATTTGATTCAAGGTATGAAAACAGGTTTAGTCTTTATACCTTTGTTGAATACTTTGTTTGAGTATGATTTCAGGCAAAACGCAAGAAATTTAAGGAGATGAAGAAAAAGCAACATCCACACACGTGTAGTCGTAGAGGCTATGCTCGACTAGCCGAAGATTTGGTATAAATTTACACAATACTAATAGCATTATTATAATTAGCACTTGAGATAATATATAACTAAATATTTTTTTCCATGTAGAAAAATTCTTCTTCTTCAAATCCAATTACCCAAGTAGATGTTTGGACAAAAGCACATGTGAAGAAAGATGGAAAACCCATTAACTCGCAAGTGGCTGAAACTCTGGTCAGATTATTTTTTTTGAGTAATCTCTTGTTGGCTTGTTCGCATTTTGAGTAGTGATTTAGTTCAAGTAGTAGTTTTTTTAATGTTGTGAATCCGTGTTGTTCATAAGGCATCCTTCCTCTTTCTTAATTTTTTTTTTTTTTTTTTTTTATGTTCAATGCTTTATTGAGTTGGTTTTCTATAAGTGGTCTCTTGCTGGCTTGTGGCGTTTGAGTTGTGATTTAGTTAAAGTAGGAATTTTTTAATGGTGTGAATTCACGTTGGTATAAGGCATCCCCCCTCTCTCTTAAATGATCTTTTTTTATGTTCAATGCTTTATTGAGTTGATTTTGTTTGAGTGATCTCTTGTTGGCTTGTTGCCATTTTGAGTGGTGATTTAGTTCAAGTAGGAGTTTTTTAATGTTGTGAATTCGTGTTGGTCATAAGGTATCCCCCCTCTTAAACGATCTTTTTTTTTATGTTCAATGCTTTAATGAGTTGGTTTTGTTTAAGTGATCTCTTGTTGGCATTTGAGTAGTGATTTAGTTGAAGTAGGAGTATTTTAATGTTATGAATTCGTGTTGGTCATAAGGCATCCTCCCCCCGAGAAACAAACAACATTGTGCAAAGATTTATCTCTTAAAACAAATTTATGCACTCTACTTTTCTTGGAGAAATTATTCCTTGGAGCATTGTGAAACTTTGCCCTTTGAGAAATATTTCTTCTTGGAGAAGTAGTATGAGCATATTTCAATTTAAAACACTTAGGTCTAATATGGTCTTCAACACCACAATAATGACATATAGGCACAAAGTTAGATTTAACATGCTTAGGACACAACCTCTCCCGTAAGATGTGGTCCGGGGAACGACCAAGCGGAAGTTGGTGAGCATGTAACGGACCTGAGTTCAAGAGGGGTATTATGAATACTGGATTATCAATTCCGAAACGAGAGAGATCTCTTGAGAACATTGAAAGTATGGTTAAGAAAGGTTTTCAAAAATTGAAAGTTTACTTAACCTATACCAACAAAGGGCACCTTTCTTTTCAGTGGCTCAATCATAAAAAGTATTCAGGCAAGGGAAGAAGGGAGGATGACATAGCTAGGTCGCAGGGAATGCCAGGGCATATTAAGCTTAGGCATATTTGAGATACTTTAACAAAGAAATAGTTTTAGAACATTCATCAATTATAGCCTAAACCACTTTTATCACCAAAAGGCTTGGCCTACTTCAATTTATCTTTGTCTAAATCTTTGGCGACATATTGTCAAACTTTTTAATAGATTCTTTAGTCTTATCAAGTTTCTGCAAATCACAAAATTTCCTTTTTTTTTTAAGTAAATTTAATTCAAATTATCTTTTCAACAATATCATGCCAAGGAAAATTTAACTTTGTTCAAAGCAAAGGACATTTTTCTCATCACAATAAAGCATGCTGTAACAAGAGATATTTCATTTCATCCAATATGCATAGATATCATGCTCATTCTCTTTTAAGGGCAATAGCAATTTCTTCAAGTAAAGACTTATTTTTACTAGATAAAACATGTATTTCTTTCTTTAAGCACAACATACTTAGAACTAAAGTTTTTTCTAAATCATTTTAGCATATTTTCCAAAAGCTTCAAAACAATTCAATTATAAGAAAGAGGGTTCTAGAGTTACCTCATTCATTTTGTTCTCATCTCATATTAGTCAACTACTGAGCCATTGAAGGCAAATATTGGCCACTTCTTCATTATCACTGCCCACTTTTCACTTTTCATCGCTATCATCCCAAGTAGATTTCATTGCTTTCTTTCTTAATTTCATTGGATTGATATTGAGAAGGACATCGGTTTCTAATATGACCGACTTCTTTGAATCCATAGATATCTACCTCTCTTTTTTTCTCTTTGTCACCTTTTTGACTCTTTGGTGTGGAGAGCATGCTCTCTCTTGAATTTGCTTCTTTTCTCTTGATGAAGTTCTTATAACTTAGCGTGAAAGATAGGCAACATCATCTTCAAATCAAGTCATCTTCATCTTGGGAGTCACTTTATAAGAGATGGTCTTTAAAGCTATACTCTTTTCTTTTATTTTTTTCCCATCTCTCCATGTTTTTTGTTTTGATCTTTAATCTCATGCGTCAACACGAGCCTATGAGTTTCATCAATTGGAGAGAGATTTTGGATCCTATTCTGCCTCTTGAATGGTGGTGACTTTAGGCTCCCATTGATTTAGAAAGACCACAATAGCTTCTTTATCTTCTCAAGATTTGAGTACTTTTTCCCAAGTCCTTCTAAAGCATCGACAATGTTAGTAAATCTAATAAACATATCGGAAATAGCTTCATTTTCATCAATTTTAAACATTTCATATTGATGAACTAACATGTCAATCTTTGTTTCTTTTACTTGACTAGTTCCTTCATGAGTAATTTCTTATTTATCTCATATCTTTTTAGCGGTTTTTCAAATAGACACTCTATTATACTCAACTTCATTCAAAGCACAAAATAAGCAATTAATAGCTTTGGCATTTAAAGAGCATGGTCTCTTTTCATTTATTGACCATTCTTTCTTAGGTTTTATAGTGCTAACACCATCAACATCTTTTGTTGAAATTTTAAAACCTTACTCAACAATATCCTATAAATCATAATCAATAGAAAACAAGAAAAATCTCATTCTATTTTTCCAATAACTATAATTAGTACCATTAAAGAAAGAAGACTTTGTAATAGATTGATTATCAGTAAAAGGGATAAAACCTAGAATTGTCATAGCTAAAAAACATTTATGTTTATCAATAAATAAATATTTCAAGAAGAGCAGCCCGTTCTGATACCAATTGTTGGATCAATATGGCAACCCTAGAGAGAGGTGAATATGGTTTAATTAAACTTTTTTTCTAAATTAACCAAATTAAACTAATTAATACACTTTTTATAAATAATAAGAAAAAGTCAATTTATGCAATAAATAAGATGACAAAAAGTGTGATAATTTAATTCTATCAAATTTTAGCAAATAAATAAGAAAAAACTAAAACATACAATAAATCGCTTAAATTAATTGCAAAAATAAAAATGAAAGAGTTAGAGAAGAAGACACCGTAATTTTTATAGAGGTTTGGTAAAACTTGACTTACTCCACTCCTCCAAGCGCCTCTTGGGAATTTGAATAAAATCTTTTCAACTCTTTCCACGGATTAGAGCCCAACCGTTACACCACCGCTCCTTTTACGGGTTCAAGAGTAAATCTGATCCTTTCCATGGTTTAGGATCAAACCGTTACAAATGTTGAAATTTTTGAAGAACACAATACAACTCTCACTAGAGTAGATTTACAAGTTACACTCAACAAATTTTTCCTCACAATACAATAACACTCTCTCAAGAATAAGATGAAAAGAAAAAATTGGGAGCTTAAAGAGAGCAACAATGGAGACTTTTGAGTTTTGGAGGATTATGAAATGTAAAATATGTTCATCCAAAATTTGGAGAGGAAGATGGTTTATATAGAGATGGAAAAGGAAAAAAAAATTTTAGAAACCACAATTAATTTGGACTATTGGATTTTGGAAAAGAAAAATCAATGGTGGAGATTTTAAACTAAACTAGTCGTTAGATACAAACAAAATATAATATTAAATTTC
>NC_052355.1:19021584-19022887 GCF_009727055.1 Benincasa hispida | reverse complement strand
CTCCAAGAACTCCTCAACAAAACGGTGTAGTTGAAAGGAAAAATCGTACTTTGCAAGAATTTGCTAGATCAATGTTGCATGAGTATGGTTTACCTACATACTTTTGGACGGAAGCCGTTAACACCACTTGTTATGGTTTAAATAGAGTTTTAATTAGATATTCTTTGGATAAAACTCTTTATGAACTTTGGCATAATAAAATTCCAAATATTGGGTATTTAAAAAATTATTGTTGCAAATGTTTTATTTTGAATAACAAAGAAAAACTTGGAAAATTTGATTCTAAGACAGATGTTGGTATTTTCCTTGGCTATTTCTCTACTAGTAAAACTTATAGAGTTTTCAATAAAAGAACTTTAGTAATTGAGAAATCTATGCATGTAGTATTTGATGAATCTTGCAATGTTATTTATAATGAGCCTATTTATAGTGATGTTTTAGAAGGAAATTTTGAAGATTTACTTGTTAATGACAAAGACAAGAAAATTGTTTTAAGTAAGCAAGAGGTGAACTTAATCGAAAAGAACGAAGTTGCTTCTTCATCCATGCCTAAAGAGTGGAGGTATGCTTCTTCCCATCCCAAAGAATTAATTTTTGGCAATCCCGAACAAGGTGTGAAAACTCGTTCCTCTCTTAATATGTTTAATAAACTTGTTTTTGTTTCTCAAATTGAACCAAAAAGTTTTAAAGATGTCGAAAATGATGAATTTTGGATTTTAGCTATGCAAGAAAAATTAAATCAATTTGAAAGGAATAAAGTTTGGGAGCTAGTCCCTAGGCCCTCTCATGCTTCTATAATTGGAACTAAATGGGTCTTTAAAAATAAAATGGATTAAAATGGAAATATCACTAGAAATAAAACTAGACTTGTAGCTCAAAGTTATTATCAAGAGGAAGGAATAAATTATGAAGAAACTTTTGCACCCGTTGCTAGATTAGAAGCTATTAGAATGTTGTTTGCTTTTGTTTCTTATAAGAATTTCATTTTGTATCAAATGGATGTGAAAAGTGCATTTTTAAATGGTTATATCATGTATTGTAAGTTATAGTTGTTGTGCTCAAAGTTCTTTGGATGAAAACAACTTCTTTGTGATTTTGGATTAGTTTAGATAATATGCCTATATTTTTTGTGAATAATACCTAGTGGCTATAATTCTTACTAAAAATTCTACTACATCATTCTAGGGACTAAGCCATATTGACTTAGACATCAATGTTTTATTAGAGATCATGTGCAAATGAATAATATTACTCTTGAATTGTAGGCTCTAATAATCAATTAAAGCGGATATTTTTATCAAAA
>NC_052355.1:18989562-19020888 GCF_009727055.1 Benincasa hispida | reverse complement strand
CCTTTGAATGAAGAAAACTTTTGCAAAAATAGGCTTGAGCTCGGTATTATTCGTTGTGATGCCTCTTGATTTTATAATTTTACTTGTTAAATCTTTTAGAAGGCATTTTGATAGGGGGAGATATGGAAAACATGTGTTAATATTCTTAGGGAGAGTTGTGTTAAATTTATGTTCATGTTTTTAAGGAAAACATTTATGTAGTTCTAAATTTTTCTTAATTATTCATTTTGATGATTCCAAAGGGGGGAGAAGTTTAAGAAAAATATGTTATAAATTTGTTATGATTTTGATTGTATTAATTAGGGGGAGAATTTATTTTTTTAAATAAATTTCAAGAATGATCTTTATGGTGATATATTGAATTTTATTATGTGATACATATGATTTACATGTATTTTAAGTTATTTTTCTTCAATGATTTGTCATCATCAAAAGGGGGAGATTGTTGGCTTTTTGGCCATTAATCTCAAATTAATTAATTTTAATTAATTAATTAATCAATGTTTTGATGATAACAAACTCAATTTTTAATTACTGAAAATTTTAGTGTTTTAATATGTCCATAGCGTAGAGCTCGGAACAACGATTCTAACACCTCTTGAATCACTCAAATCAGAGCTAAAACAAAGACGATATGACCGAAACAAGTCTATAGAAAAAATATCATGGTAGATGACGTGGCATAACCAGACCATTTGCATATAGACATGTGGCAGCATAATGATTGAATGGTGGATATTAAGAGATTAACATACGATGGACTTTTGATTTTTTGATTGATTTAAAAAATAAAATTTAAAAGAAATTTAAAAAGAAAATAAATTTAATATTATTTTATGTTTGTGCTTAACGACTAGTTTTTTACGCATGATATGTTTTTTTTTTATTTTTTTGGAAAGAAAATGAATTTGAAAAGAAAAAGAAATTTAATATTATATTTTGTTTGTATCTAACGACTAGTTTAGTTTAAAATCTCCACCATTGATTTTTTTTTTCCCAAAATCAAATGGTCCAAATTAATTGTGGTTTCTAAAAAAAAAAAATTTCCATTTCCATATTTATATAAACCATCTTCCTCTCCAAATTTTGGATGAATAAATTTTACATTTCATAATACTCCAAAACTCAAAAGTCTCCATTGTTGCTCTCTCTAAGCTCCTAATTTTTTTTTTTCATCTTATTCTTGAGAGAGTGTTATTGTATTGTGAGAATAAATTTGTTGAGTGCTTAAACTTATAAATCCACTCTAGTGAGAATTGTATTGTGTTCTTCAAAAATTCCAACATTTGTAACGGTTTGATCCTAAACCGTGGAAAGGATCGAGTTTGCTCTTGAACCCGTAAAAGGAGCAGTGGTGTAACGGTTGGGCTCTAATCCGTGGAAAGAGTCGGAAAGATTTTATTCAAATTCCCAAGAGGCGCTTGAAGGAGTGAAGTAGGTCGAGTTTGACTGAACCACTATAAAAATTACGGTGTCTTCTTCTCTAACTCTTTCCTTTTATTTTTGCAATTAATTTAAACAATTTATTATATGTTTTAATTTGTTCTTATTTATTTGCTAAAATCATACTTTTTGTCATCTTATTTTTTGCATAAATTAAAATTTTCTTATTATTTATCAAAAGTGTATTAATTAGTTTAATTGGGTTAATTTAGAAAAAAAGTTTAAATATCGATCCAACAATTGGTATTAGAGGGGGTGAATAGGGTTTAATTTAGCATAAACTAATTGCTTATTCACCCTTGGTATTCTCGGAGTGAGAATTCAAAGCGTGGTATTTGGTGAATTTGGTAGAGGTCGAAGGAACGGGCTGATCGTGTAGACGATAAACAAGTAGGAGAGAATGCTATCGTATAGCAAGGATACTTATCGTTTAGATAAAGCTACATGATCGTGTAGGTTTTACTAAGCGATCGTCAAGTAATAGGTAAACGATCGTTTTAGAAAACGCGGCACGCTAGCGAATCATTTAGGAAAGCTAAGCGATCGTTTGAGAGAAAGGCACGTGTGATCGTTTAGACGCGGCGTGTGCAATCATTTAGACACGATGAAGCTCTAATCGTATAGGCTTCTCAGCTAAAGGGATTAAGACGTTTTTCACAGCGGACGATTGCGATTTTTTCGGAAACTCTTTGCCAAATGAAACAATTTTCAATTTTATTCTTCGTTTAACAATACCGAATATTGCACGATGTGAGGAGAATATTTCGGCCGAGGATTGAATCTGCATAATTACCAATATTAATTAATAAATAAATATAATCAATATTATATTCTTACTCTATAGTTTTGATTATCAATATATCTACAATAGTAATGTTCTCCTCCACTTGATATACAATCATATTTATATCTAATTCCCTCCAATACATTATCTCATACATTTAGTCATTTTATCATATATAATTAACGTAGCTTAATTATATCATATATAAATCGAATTCGCCTCTTGTCAATTTGAACATTTCAAACTAACCCAAAAACTGATTCTCGACTTTATCCAAGCTACCTAGGGAACCTTAATGGATCTTGTGGCTTGAAGCTCCAACAGTACGTGAATAGATGACTAAACTTTTTAGCCACGAGATCTACTATCTGTTAATTACCAGACATTCTACTAAAGACCAATAGCTGAACTCTTATTACCACAGATATATTTATGTGACAATCGGATATAACCAATCATGAGTACGATGACCCTTCACAAATGCTCGTAAGTATAACTGGGCCAATTTACCGTTTTGCCCTTATAGTTACATCTCACTCCTTAAGTACCATTGATTCCTCAAATGAACAACACAACATAGTCCAACTATGTGTGAACATCTCTAGGGCCAAGAGAAGGTGTGTGGCACCACATCATTCAAGCTCTGGAATCAGCTCTTAAGGGAGTTATCTATCTACTTGTCCCTGCCTCGAGAAAGTAGCGAATCCCCAAAATGGTAGGTTTAAATCGACGACCTGGCCACTCGCACCCATACAAATCAAAGGACCGCCCTCAATGGTAAGAGTTCCCATGTAACGACCCAACCCCCTAGAACTTAAGTTAGGCCGTTACTAAATACATGCAAACATGGAACTTAAAACGACACCTTTTTATGGTAAAATAAATGCTAAATAAATAAGGTAAGTTCAAAAGCCCTTTATTAAATTCAATTATTAAAAACAACAATAGGGTATCCATAAATCATAAATATTAATAAATAAGTCTGAAAACAATTCTTAATAGTAAGTTTCAAACATCAAAATTGAAAGTTAATCAAAATATGAAAAGAAATCTAAATCTCATGAGCGGAATTCCACTTGTCAATCCCAAAGGAAACATAATATCTGATGAATCCCAAAAGAAACACAATATCTGGTGAATCCCGAAGGAAAGAAAAAAACACAATATCTAGTGAATCCCGGAGAAAACACAATCTAAAGGAAACACAATACTTAGTGGGCATCTAACTAATCAGTAAAGACACTATCACAGTCTCAACATTACAATTATCACAATATGGTTTTATAACATACATATACACCTCAACATTATCATCCAAGTATCTACGTGCACAATAAATCTTTTATATTCTCATACAAGAACATATATCAGTCATACTATACTATCCATTTATCATGCTATCGTTCTGTTATGATATTCATCTATTATGCTAGCATATATCCTGTGAACAGTTCCAGGAATAAAATTACTTACCTCAAAATAAATCCAAATTAGTTCAAGCAAGCTTATCCCCTCCTTGCCAAGCAGAGCCTTGAAGCGACACCTATAATAAATCCAATATTTAAATTAATCCCTTGAGTCCTTTCCAATTAACCAATTTACTCAAGGTCCCCAATTTTAACTTTACTGAAATTGTGGGTCCAAGATTAATTTTCAAAACAGAAATTGGTTTAAACTTCAAACTTGATGGGCCACCTCAAAATCCTCCCAAATCTTGAATCTAAAATCCCAACATTATGGGTTAATTAACTCAGGGCTCAATAATATTGGGTATTGAAAATCATGAGCTAAAATTTAATGGACATTCAAGATAATTCAAGAAACCCACAAAATAACCATTAATTTACCCAATACTAGAACACCCACCAAATCTGCCCAAAACCCATAAATTTGATGACTGCAAAAGCGAAATTTGAAGAACGCACGACTATGAAAGGAAGAACGGTGGCAGACAAAGGCGGACAAAACGGCTGCAGCGCGCGTCCAAATCTGAAGTTGAAGGCGTCTTCACGAACCAAGCGGCGTCAACCCACAAACGAAGCGGTCGAACGAACTGGCGACGGCTTGAGCGGACGCGTGCGATTGGTCGGCTGGAGAAGTGAGACGGCTGAGGACGCAGCTGGACGACGACACTTCGACGAAGACGACTTCGGATCCAAGCGAATGAGCGGCGAGTCAGGCGGCGGCTAGGTCTTAAGCAAAGAAGATGAAAGAAAATTTTAGGAGGGGGGTGGCACAAGCGAAAGAGAGGGAGAGAGAGATTGTAAAGTTTCTTTTTTTATTATTAATAATTTTTTTTCTTTACTCCAAAACACACATATATATATTTCATTCCCTTTCCTTTCCCTCCTCAAATTCCAAATCTTTTTGGAATTAAAAATTCAAATCTTTTTGGGAAAGTAATTTAAGGCAATTATCTCAATTAATCCATTCAATTTCGATTCTAAATATCTTCCCCAAATTTTAATTTCAACTTGATTTCAAATATTTTTTCCAATTTTTAATTTCAATTCCTCACAACTAAAACAAAATTGAGATAACTTGACATAAATCCCAAATTTTCAAAATTTCCTTCTGAATAAATAATAAAATTGAATTATCCTTTTATAGTAATTCAATTTAACTTCCAAAATACAAATATTCTCAAATCTTACAAAATACTGAATTTAAAAATTACCCACAAACTTGGGACGTTACACCCCTCCTAGTGAAGTCTTTATCCTGAACGATGTTATATAACAAGACGTTAACACTTTGTGGTCAGGTCTTATACAAACTCTTTGTATAGGACCCCTCCGCTCACATGTCCCAATAAACAAATCACAACACCATTTCACCAAGCGGGTCACATCCATAGTGTTACTAGGATAAGGTTTCCCTCACATATCCATATACTAAGACCATTTTGGTTATGTCACCACATATATGCTTAAGTTACATACAAATAAACAAATAACCAGAGATTTTATGTTTATTGGTTTGTGGTAAAACAAATAAAACATACAACTGAGCAAAATCAAGATGTGAAGTAAATATCATATATTATACAACATAAGCGTCCGTACAAATTGTTTACAAACTACAGGACATGAGACTTTAAGGCATCAACCCCAACAATTATTTGTGAAAAAAAGTGATACTACCAACACTCCTCATAAGTGTTTACTGCTAGATTGGATCGAGTCGGGAGAAATCATTGCTGAAGGTAGATGGTCTTTCAATGATCCATCAATCCTTGTCCATCACATACCTCTTGGCTCGAATGCCGTTCTTTGTGGGTTGATACAGTAAAAATACCAAATTCCTTCTTATGGAGGCCTACATCTGACATTATTGTTATTGACGATGCTGTGGGCACTACTATTGCATGGCCAATGGATAAAGTCAAACTATGTAAGAAAAATTGGCTACTACTTTGTGAATTAAGTGCTTATTTAGTTCATTAGTTAATTTATTGTTATAGATAGATCATGATGATTTATGAAAGTTATTTTTTTTTTTTTTTATTAGGTGATTGATTCAACAACAAACATCGGAGCTACATATTTTGTGTGAGAGAATTTTGGTATCGCTATAATCTAAACACCTCTTTTGATTGTATCAACATTTTGGGATTATATATGTAGTCATTTTATTTGGATGAAGAATTTACAAATTGTTCTATTAGGTAAGAACTTCGTTGGAACATACTTTTATAGCATTTTTTATAACGTTGAAAAAATGCTATGGAAAGTCATAACTTTCAATAACATGGGCTATGATAGTGTTTTGAAAATGCTATGGAAAGTCTACGATAGCGTTTTTTAACGCTATTGTAAGTGATATTTGTTATAGTAATACAATATATATATATATTTCTCAAAAGTTTCTTTTAGAAAAAAATAGATTTGAAAGTTTAAGAAAATTTAGTTTTCAAGAAGAAATCTCGAAGAAAAATAATGCTAGTGAACGACTTTTAAAACACAAATTTTCAAACTTTTTTTTCAAAAACAAAACAATCAAAAGTTGCCACATTTATTAATTTCAATGGGATTAGATTGATTCGAAATTACCTGGGAAACACAAAAGATGGAATTCATATAGTTGCTTTTCCTTTAACGCCTAATATAAAAGAAACAATAACGGTACCATAGAAGTAAAACTTAGCCACCAAGTTTTCTCTGTCATTTGCCCATAGAACAAGCGTCGCTTTGTCTTCGAATCCATAGTTCATCCCTCTTCTCTTGCAGTTGACTCTTCACACTCTCTCTGATATTATTCCTCTGATTTTTCACTGTTTTAAGGTCTTTTGCTCTTCTGAGTCATGTGGAACCTTCAAAATTCGCAAGTTTTCATTTGGGTTTATCGATTTATGCCTCTTGGAGGAGGTTTTTCATGTTTTTTTGAACCTGGGGTTGTATGTATTTCTGGAAACTTTTCTGTTTTCTTTTCTGCTCTTTTGATCTTTTTTAGTTGAGGTTTGATCTCTGTGAGTACTGAAGTTGGAAACTCCAACATTTTTTTTTTCTTTTTCTGGTGGTGTGCGTCTCTCCCTCCATTTTCATAACAAACTTTTCTTTGTTTTTCTTCGTTGGGTTTCTGTTGATTGAGTGTTTGTTGGCTAATATGGGGTTACTCCCCTTGTCTTCACTTCATTTAACTTTAGTATCTGCATCTGAATTGTCGCTGATTCTAATGCTAGACTGTTCGTGTTTGTTTCTTTTTGTAGGGCAAAATATACCTTTGGAAGTTTCTATAGTCATATTTTGTTCTTTCCCATTGTTTGGGAATGCTCCCTGCACACTAGAGCCATAATTCAAGTATAAGAGCATAGAAGTGAGGTTTTTTCTAATTTGTAGCTTCACTTGGTAAAGCAGGAAAAGACTGACAAAGTTCTTTGGAATCTTATGGGGAAAACAGTTCATATTAGTGGTTTTCCTTCAAATGTAACAGCAGATGCCGTTAAGAGTTTTCTGGAGGGTCGTACAGGTGTAGGAACTGTCTATGCTATTAAGGTTAGAGCACCTAAGAGAGGTCTCTTATACACATCTAGATGTGTATAAGAGACAGGGGGAAAACAGTTCATATTAGTGGTTTTCCTTCAAATGTAACAGCAGATGCCGTTAAGAGTTTTCTGGAGGGTCGTACAGGTGTAGGAACTGTCTATGCTATTAAGGTTAGAGCACCTAAGAGAGGGGGAGCTAGAGTATATGCTATTGTTCAATTCACTAGTGCTACCCAAGCTGAGTTGATCATATCCTTAGCTAATCAAAGCCTATGGTACGGATCGTCTTATCTTAAGGCTCGAGCAGCCGAGGTTGATATTGTACCAAAGCCTAGGACATACATGTATACCTTGGAAGACTTGCCATTGTGCTTTGGGTGTCAGGTCTCAAGTGAAAAGTTTCGTGTTTTGTGGGAAGGAGATATTGATTTGGTGACTTTTGGAATTGGAATGCGAAAAATGAACTTCCATCTGAAACATAATTCTGTAAAGTATAGGCTTGAGCTTTCATACGAGAACATTTGGCAGATACAACTCCACCATCCACAACATCGATCTATGAAGTATCTTATCATCCAGGTTCTGTGATCAAATGTCTATCTAAAGTTGTCTCATTTTATTTTGAAAAGAATTATTATCCTCTCTAATAAAGTTGAAAAAATTTTCTATCCTTGTTAAAGCATTGTTTCAACTATTGCATTAGCATTGGTAATTTGAAATTAGAGTGTTATAGCCTTGTTGAAAAATGTTGCTTTCCTCTCTTAAAGTTGCCTGAATAAGAGTACTTTCTCTTTGAAAGTCGTAATGGTAGTTATGAACACCATAAGAAAGAGTGTTGAAAAAACTAGCGACGATTTCTTTAGCCACATCTTGCTTAATGTTGATACTAACAACACTGTTTTTTTATGATTGACATTGAACTTTAGGTCCTTTTTTTAATTTTTTTTTTTTAATTTTGACTGTTAGTGTTGTGGATTCTGTTCTGACTGATACTAAAAAGACAACAGTAACACCTAGTAATGATTTTTGGTTTGCATATATCTTTTTCATGATTATTGCCATCTTTTTAGATGTTAATGTTTAACTTTAAACATTTAGATGCTCCAACTTGTATGCTAAAATAACATTGTTGATTTATGTCCTTGGATTTTGAGTTCTCTTGTCTACTCATGAAATAATGTGGTTAGTTTGGATGGATAACGCCTGCTTGTGGATTTTGGTACATATGAAAACTAGATTATTTGTTCATAATGAAAGTTTTTGGTTCATTGCATGATATTGAGCCCTGCTATTGATTAAATAGTAGATCTGTTACTCACATGTCAAGCTTAATAGTCTGATTATAAATGTTATGTTTCTTTTATCAGTTATATGGAGCTCCTCGGATATATAAAAACGTTGCACCTTGTAGTGTACAAATCTTTGATGACCCACTTTTTAACTTTTTTATGGAAGTACCTGATGATCAATGGATTAGAACTGCTGATTTTACTCCATCATGCTCTATTGGACAATCTTCTTCTTTATGTTTGAAGCTACCTAATCGCTGTCAACTTCCAAATTTTAGACAAAATTTTGCTTATTATGAAGAATTTGAAAATGAGTTCCAGTTGGTGGATGGAGATGCTAGTTTTTCTTTCTGTAGAGATCTTGCTCCTATTGTTGATTCTCGTCCTCATGTTCTGCCATATGAGATTATGTTTAAAATAAATGCATTGGTTCAACATGGTTGCATTCCATGGCCATTGATTGATACTAGTTTCTACCGGTTGGTTGATCCACGTAGAATAAGAATTGAATTTGTAGAACATGCCTTGGAAAAACTGTTCCATTTAAAGGAATGCAGCTATGAGCCATCAAGCTTTATTACTGAGCAGTACAGAAAGTATTCAAGACATCCTCCAAATTCTCCTGCTATATCCTTGGATGCCGGATTGGTATATGTCCGTCGAGTTCAAATAACACCTTGTAAGGTGTACTTTTGTGGTCCTGAAGTTAATGTCTCGAATCGAGTGTTGCGCCATTTTCCTCAAGATACTGATAATTTTCTTCGTGTGTCTTTTGTTGATGAGGAGTGGGATAAAATGCGTTCCACAGATTTATTGCCACGGATGTCTCCTACAAGCGAGGATAGTAAAACTGATATCTACAAAAGAATTCTCTCTGTTCTTAGAAATGGCATAGTCATTGGTGATAAAACCTTTCAGTTTCTTGCATTCTCATCAAGCCAATTAAGAGATAATTCTTTGTGGATGTTTGCTTCTAGACCGGGCCTTGATGCAGCTGATATTAGAGCATGGATGGGCGATTTTCGACATATCAAGAATCCAGCAAAGTATGCTGCTAGATTGGGCCAGTCATTCGGCTCATCGACGGAGACACTTTCGGTTGCTAGAGATGAAAGGGAAATTATTCCTGACATAGAGCTTCAACATGGAGAAGTCAAGTATGTCTTTTCTGATGGAATTGGAAAAATATCAAATGATTTCGCCAAAAAGGTCGCTGCAAAATGTGGTTTCCAAGGATCCACCCCATCTGCTTTTCAGATTCGTTATGGTGGATACAAGGGTGTTGTTGCTGTTGATCCGCACTCGTCTATAAAATTATCTCTGAGGAAGAGTATGTGCAAATTTGAATCAGACAACACAAAACTTGACGTCTTAGGATATAGCAAATACCAGCCATGCTTCCTTAATCGTCAGCTGATTACTCTTTTGTCTACTTTAGGAGTTAGAGATGAAATTTTTGAGAACAAACAACGTGAAGCTGTAGAGCAATTGGATGCCATATTAACAGATCCATTGAAGGCTCGGGAAGCCTTAGAGTTGATGGCTCCTGGAGAGAATACTAATATTCTCAAGGAAATGCTCAAATGTGGCTATAAACCAGATGTTGAGCCGTATCTATCAATGATGTTACAGACTTTCCGGGCATCAAAGTTGCTAGAATTACGTACCAAATCAAGAATCTTTATCCCGAATGGGAGAGCGATGATGGGATGTCTTGATGAGACTAGGACCTTGGAATATGGGCAGGTATTTGTGCAAATCTCCAGTGCTAGACGTCGAAATTTATCTGATTCCTTTGCATTTAATATGAGTGGCCCGGAACACCGTTTAGTTATTGAAGGAAATGTTACAGTTGCAAAAAATCCTTGCCTGCACCCTGGTGATGTTCGTGTATTAAAGGCTGTAAATATACCTTGGTTGTACCATTTGGTTGACTGTGTAGTTTTTCCTCAAAAAGGATCGAGGTTAGTACATTTACCAATGCTAGTTTTTTCTTGATTGGAAAATAAGTTGTGTTTTCAATTTTAAATGCAAGAAAGCCCCTTCAATATTCATTTTCAGAATATTGACATGTCAACATATATTTTCTAGAATATGTGTTGTGACAAATTGCTTGCATAATTTTGTTTTGAAGATTTTCCTCTAAAATAAATGTAACCAACCAGATGCTGAACTTGTTAATTTAGGCCTCATCCGAATGAATGCTCGGGTAGTGATTTAGATGGTGATATTTACTTTGTCTGTTGGGATACCGAATTGATCCCGCCTCGACAAATTCCGCCAATGGATTATACTCCTGCACCCCCTATTCAGTTAGATCGCGATGTCACAACTGAGGTATCTGCACACAAGCAATGACAAGTTTTGATCTTGATAACTCAAATCATGTTTTCTTTTTGAAACATATCACTTTTCCAGCGTTTTATCTCCGCCAATGAACTCCAATGTTTGTTTTATAAAAGACATTCACTTTGAACATTGCTTCTCATTAGAAGAGAAACCATTCATGCCTGTGTGTGTTTTTAGTCCTAATTTGAAACTATTGTTCTTTACAACAGGATATCCAAGAATATTTCGTTAACTACATGGTTAATGACAGTCTTGGAATCATTGCCAATGCACATACTGCCTTTGCAGATAAAGAGCCCTTTAAAGCAAGAGGTAGTCCTTGTGTGGAGCTTGCAAAGCTATTCTCCATTGCTGTGGACTTCCCAAAAACTGGAGTACCAGCTATTATACCTCCTCATTTATATGTCAAAGAGTTTCCTGACTTTATGGAGAAGCCTGACAAGCCCTCCTACGAATCAAAGAATGTGATTGGAAAGCTTTTCCGGGCTGTGAAAGACATTGCACCAACTTTGAGCTATATTAGGTCATTTACTCGAGATGTAGCAATGCAGTGTTACGACTCAGATATGGAAGTCGAAGGCTTTGAAGATTATGTTGGAGATGCATTCTATCATAAAAGCAATTATGATTACAAGTTGGGGAATTTGCTCGATTATTACGGGATCAAGTCGGAGGCCGAGATACTTAGTGGGAGTATTATGAGAATGTCCAAGTCTTTCACCAGGAGAAGAGATGCAGAAGCAATCAACTTGGCTGTAAGGTCTCTAAGAAAGGAGGCTAGGACATGGTTCAATGCAAGAGAAGGCGGATCGAATTCAGATTCAGATGATTTATTTGCCAAAGCTTCAGCTTGGTACCATGTCACATATCATCACTCATATTGGGGCTGTTATAATGAGGAAATGAAACGCGACCATTATTTGAGCTTCCCGTGGTGTGTCTACGACAAACTGATGCAAATCAAGGAGAAAAATTTGAGGAAAAGAGAGCGAGCTTTGAGACTGGCAACTCTCGACAGATTCGGACATGCGTTAAATCTTGGTGGGCATTGAAGAACATGATCGATACGGTTGGTTTCCTGTCATACCTCCTGTAGTTTTGTGAATATTCTTAGCTTTGAAGTATTGAACTAAGAGAGGAAACTTGATCATTTTTCGGGCTCTTGTTTATCGCCAGTGAAATGTAAATATTGTCTTCAACTGCTTGAGAGCTTTTGTAGGGAATGTTGTTTTTCTTTACCATGTAATATCCACAATAGCATGTACAAAGTTCATGAAATCTCAAATCTTAGTCACTTACTCTTCAACACTAGCTCATCCCCCTGCCAGCTTTTATTGTGTGTTAGATTCATATTGATTTCTGCAAATATCTCGTGGAGAATCTCGACCTTAGTTCCTGTAAAATTTAATGAAAACTTTGGTCAGAATGAAGAATTAAACAGAGACGAGGATGAGGAAGCGGGTTTGATTGGCCATGATAGGAGCATTAAGGTGATATCATATTAGGTTGTCTCGAACATTTTGTAATATTTGAGTTTTATCATATGGCATTGAGTCAATTTGATGTGACTTATGACTCCACAAATCTCTGCCTCTTTAATTGATTGTGGGTTCAAAACAACCCAAAACTTAGATATGATGCATAACTAAGACTTATATTTGATCTAGATCTACATCATTTGTGTCTATTTAATCTTTGAAATTTGAAAATGTGTTTAATACGTCTTAATTTCAATGTTGTATCTAATAGGTTTCAAAAGCATCGTTTGATAATTATTTTGGTCTTGTTTGATAATCATTTGGGTGATAACCATTTAATTTTTAGTTTAATTTTTGAAAATGAAAGCCTATAAACACCTCTCCGACCTCTAAATTTGGTATTTAGTTATATACTTTTCACTAAAATTCTAAAAAAACCAAGCCAAGTTTTGAAAACTCAAAAAAATAGTTTTTAAAAAACTTGTTTTGTTTTTTAAATTTGACAAAGAATTCAATTTTTGTACTAAAAAAAGATGGAAACCATTGTAAGAAATGGAGAGGAAATAGGCTTAATTTTCAAACACTACAACAATTTTGGGCTTCAATGTCGGTTAAAAATAGTAGTCTCGGATGTATAATGTCGGTTAAAAGAAACGGACACGTCGGTTTTATGAAGATGGCCTACAATGTCGGTTTAAAACCGACATTAAAGGCCTCCCATTATATATATTTTTTTAATTTTATTAAAAATTCATTTCCATCTTCTCTTAGCTCGATCTTCACCACCTAAAAAATTTACCAAAACAAACCCTCGACCAGCGGGTGTTCTCTTCACTTTACCCAAACATAACTCTTTCCTCTCTTAGCTAGTCGGTTATCTTCAGTTCGGGTTGTCGTCACCGGTGCTCTCAGCTTGGTCGTGCACATCAGTTCGTGGGTTGTCATCACCAGTATTTGTGGGTTTTTGGTTGGTTTTCGTGGGTTCAGTTCGAGTTGTCGTCACCGATTTTCCTTAGATCTCCGTTGTCGTGGGCTTCTTGCAGTGGTGGGTCATCGTTGTGGGTGTTCTCCGGTCGTTTTTGGTTGGTTTCCGTCGGCGTGTGGACTTTCTCGGGGTTTCTTTGCCGGCGCGTGGGTTTTGTCCGGTTGGTTGTCTGGTTGTTCGCGTGGTTGTCCAGTCATTCGAGTGTTGTCCGGTTGCTTTCGTGGGTTGTCCTATGGGTTTCGTGGGGTTTCGATCGGTGGGCTTTTGGTTGNCGGGGTTTCTTTGCCGGCGCGTGGGTTTTGTCCGGTTGGTTGTCTGGTTGTTCGCGTGGTTGTCCAGTCATTCGAGTGTTGTCCGGTTGCTTTCGGGGGTTTGTCAATTGCTTTCGTGGGGTTTCAATTGGTGGGCTTTTGGTTGGTTTTGTGTGGTTTTTCCGGTTGTCCGTTTGGTTTCGTGTGGGTTATCCGGTTGTCCAGTTGCTTTCGTGTGGTTTGTTGTCGGCACGTGGGCTTTCGGTGGTTCTAGAGGTGGGTCACCGGCATCGTGGTCAACTCGCCATTTATCAGATCTGCCGTCTCAACTCTGTTTGCAAAGGTTCGGTGTTCGCCGACATTCCAATCTTTGAGCTTTGGTTCAGATCTCTTCAATTTTGTGGGTTGTTTAAGTTGTTTGCTTGGAAAGGTGTAATTTTATTTTCATATGAATTTTCAATTTATTAATTTAAAGTTATTTAATTCATTTTATTTTTATTTCAATGATTAAGCTTATTGAAATTTAGAAATGTTGGAATTAAATTAGTTAAAGAATATATACTTGGTTGGTAGTCTCAATAGAATGTAAATGCTAGCTTAGAATAAATGTACATTTATCTAACCATGATCTGTTTATTGGAAGATTTATGTATAATATTTTTGTGTTTATGGGGTATTTGGTGTTAAGTATTCATGGAATTGTACTAACTAATATTTGTGAATGAGAGAAATGATGGCTTGATGTAAGTATTTTATGAAAGTCGTTATTGTTATGCAAATGTTGGTGATTAGTATGTTTATTTCATATTTGATGAGTATATGTAATGGATTGGAAATATTGATTCTTGTTTGTGGATAAATTCATAGGTGAAAGAAAAATATTAATGGCTTGCCATGCAAATTTTTTTATACTTTTTAATAAAAAACAATGATGGATATTTCCTAACCAACACGAGATATATAATGTCGTTTTTAACTTCTTGACCCAAAAAATGGATTCAGCAACGGAATTTAAAACAATGGACAAAATTGATAAAACGGACAGATTCTGGGCTTTAATTTCAGTTTGAAGGGCTTCATTTGATTCTTGGTCTTCAGTTGCAACCGACATTAAAGGGCTTTAATGTCGGTTGAGAATTTCATTAAAGGTCTTTAATGTCGGTTGTCAACCGACATTAAAGACCGAAATTCTTCTAGTGAAAAACAAAAAAACCAAACGGGGCTTTGGTCTTTAGTTTTTAGTTTTTAAAAATTATGTTTATAAACACTCATTCCACCTCTAAATTTCCTCCATTATGAAAACCAAAGAGAGTAGTTTATTTATTTTATTTTATTTTTGGAATTTGGCTAAGTATTGAACCCTTTTACTCAAGAAAGATGTAAGTTATTGCAAGAAATTGAGAGAAAATGATCTTAATTTTTTTTAACAAAACAAATAGTTACAAAACAGGGTGTCGTTTTTAGTTTTCTGTTTCTGAAATTTAAGCTTGTTTTTTCGTAAGTTTATTATGATGGGTTTAAATTTTCTTAAAGAAACCTTCGGATTTTTAGTCAAATTCAAAAAACAAAAATGAGTTTCGCAGCCATCATTACGATGCGGAGCGATCGATATCATTCCTTAAGGGTTTCTTTCGAGGTGAAAGATTTAGACTCGTCACCAATCATGGGGTGTGATTGGTCACCTATTTTTCAAAGAAAAACAAATGGTCTATTATTTCAAAATTAGGTTCGGGGGTCGTTGAGTGTAGGAATGTATTGGCACCCTATGTCTTCCATATAATCTTATTAAAGATGATCTTTATTTAAGAGAAAAATATTTATTTTATTAAAAACTGAAATTAAATAAAATATAACTCATTGAACAATTTTTAGGTAGAGATGTTCCTTACGGTCACTTAAATACCTCCAAGTTAAAAGGAGGATTTAATTAACACATAAATGTCAAACATCCATTAATTTATTATCATATTGGTGTTTACCTTGTGTAAAATATGAATAAATCTTTGTGAGTAATGCAAATCCTTCCAATTGTATCACTGAAACTTTATTTGGATAATTCAAATTAAAATAACTTGAAGTATTTTGGAAATTAAAATTTTAATGAAATTGAGATTTGATTGACAATTTTGAATTAAAACAAAGTTAAAATTCATTAATGAAAAATTTGAAACAAAGGTTGAAATTGAAATGTATTTTTATTCCAAAATTAGAATGATTCAAATTTCATTTTAATTAGATTGAAGAGCGTGACACCAAATTGATATTCAAATTCCTTTTTTGGACTCCAAATTGGAATCATATTAAAATAAAATTTGAAGGGACTCTACTAAAGCTAAGCCCAAGATGCAATCAAATCCAATATAAAAATCAATGAGGAAATAAAATCAAAATTCTTTTTAAAATTCCAATCCATATGAGATTTCAAGAAATAATTGAAATTAAACTAAACAAAACTCCAAATCCAAGCTCTTATTTAGAAATTCTAAAAGATAAATCAAATTAGGATTAATTTACAAAATTCAAATGGAAACTAAATTAATTTTTTTTTGGACAATCTAATTAAAATCTATTTGAAATTCAATTAGAATAATCTAACTAAAGCCAATTCAAAGTTTTAATTACAATAGTCTAAAACTAATATATGATGGGAAAAAAAACTAATTTCTTCCAAAGAAAAAACTAATATATGATGGAAACAAATCATATAAACATTTTATTTTACAGAAATAGAAAGAGAAAAAGAAGGAACTAAATAAAAAAAACAAAACAAAACAAAACAAAACCAAAAAAATAATAATAATAACTTTACCGAAAGATTTCACTCCCTTATACTTCAACCTCTTCTTTTCTTTATCACTTCTTCAATGGTGGATAAAGAGTTTGGGTTGCTATAGGTCGTCGCAGTCATGAGGTTCGTCACTGAAGACGTACTGATAATTTGTTGTGTATATTGAAGAATACATAAAAAAATGTACACAAAATGTAAAATAAATAAGGAAAGTCTAGGACTAAGTCAACCTCTAAATTAACCTAAAAATAGGGTAACTTACAACAAATTTATATACGGTAACACCTCCTTGAAACTCAAAGTGGTAGAGTAGAGATCAACATGAGTTTGTGAAGTAGCTGAGTGAAATGGCTCGGTGACAATGCCATAGTGAAGATATCAGTAGGCTGTTCAATAGTAGAGATAGATTGTAAGTTGAGAGTGTTACTCTAGAGATGGTGACGAACAAAGTGACAGTCATTTTCAATATGTTTGGTACATTCATGGAATACATCATTGTGAGCAATCTAGACAACACTACAATTATCACAATGAAGTATAGTAGCTGACTGTTGAGGAACACCCATATCCGCGAGAAGCAAACAAAGCCATAGTAGCTCATAATTAGCATGAGCAAGAGCACGATATTTCAATTAAGAACTGGAACATGAAACAATGTTATCTTCTTACTTCACCAAGAAATAAGAGAATCCCCCAAGTAGAAGCCATAACCTGTGATGGAATGTCGATCAGTGGGACCACCAGCCCAATCAACATTTGAGTAGCCAGATAATACTAAGGATGACTAGGAAGAAGATCGAAGGCTATGACCAAGTGTGCCCTTGACATATCGTAGAATACGAAGAACAACTATAAAATGTATAGACCAGAGAGCAGTCATGAATTGACTAACAATATGAACAACATATGCAATATCTAGAAAGTCATAGTGAGATAAATAAAATTGCCAACCAGTTACCGATACAGAGTGGCATCATCAAGAGGAACACTATCGAACGGAGTCAAGTGAACATTTAGATCCAATGGTGTTGATGATGTAGCAGAGTCAGTAATACCAAATGAGCTAGGAGATCAGAAGCATATTTCACTTGAGACAGATAACACCCATCAGAGCATGATGGCACCTCAAAGCTAAGAAAGTAACTAAGTGGTCCCAAATCTTTCATCTCAAAGTGTTTCCTCATGTAGGTTTGTAAATCAAAATAGCCTTAGGATCATCACCTATAGTTACCATATCATCAACATAAAGGAGGAGGAGAACAATAACTTGAGCAATCTAGCGTCTGAAAAGAGCTGTATCCTGAGGTAGTAGAATTGAATGTGGCAAACCAGGCTCGTGGAGCTTATTTAAAACCATAAAAGGCTCGACGAAGAAGATAGACTTTCTGGGGTGGAGGAGAAGTGTCAGGGGGAGTTTTCATATACACTTCCTTCAGATAAAGTGCCATTGAGAAATGCATTTTTAGCATCCATTTGTAAAAGGGGCCACTGTTTGGTTGCTGCAACAACTAAAAGGCTATGAATGGATGTCATTCGAGCTATAGAAGCAAACGTCTCTTCATAGTCAATGCTATATTTTTTAGAATAACCTTTTGCAACAAGCAAGCTTTATACCGTTCAATAGACCCATCAGAGTGTGTTTTAATTTTTACAAATTCACTTAAAACCAATAGTTCTTTTGCCATGAAAGTCCACGTAGTCCCAAGTATGAGTTTTCTCTAAAGTTTGAAGTTCTTCATTCATTGCTTACTGCCAAAGAGGTTTAGTATTGGCTTTCTGGTAAGACGTAGATTCAACTAGAGACATAATAGTGGAAAAACAATGGTAACCGAAGATGATGGGGAAGTTCTCTTACCCAAATGAAGTGCCAAACAGTTGCAGGTTCAGGTTCAACATTTTGATTAATAAATAAATTAATGTCTGAACAACACACATCCTCGGAGCACTGAACAGTTGCAAGTTTAGGTTCAACATTTTAATTAATTAATTAATTAATTAGTATTTTGATGATAACAAAACCTGCTCTTATTCACTAATGATTTTAGTGTTTTGAAGTCTCCATTGCATAGAACTCGAAATAAAAAAAAAAATCTAACGCATTTTGAATCACTTAAATAGAGCTCAAATGAAAAAGTTATGGCCAAAACAAACTCAACGGAAAAATACCCCCAAGTGATGATGTGGCGGCTTATTCATCAAAATGGGCGTAATTGAAAGTAGACATTTGGATCCTTGGAAGAGTGACACATGGTGAACTTTTGATTTTTGGTTTAGTTTTAAAAAGAAAATGAATTTAATATTATATAAGTTTGTGTATAACGACTAGTTTTGGACACATAATAGGCATTTGCTTTTTGTTAGGTTTTTAAAAAGAAAAAGAATTTCATATAATTTTTTGTTTATGTCTAACCAATAGTTGCTTCAAAAAGAAAAAATCTCCACTTCCATCATTGATTTTTTCATTTCCAAGATCTAATTACCCAAATTAAATGTGATTTTCACCAATTTCTCTCTCTTTTTAAACTCTCCACCTTCTCCAAAATTAAACAACAATTACACATCACTTTCAATTCTCCATAATTCATTAAGCTTCCATTTTTGCTCTCTCCAAACTTCAATTTTCTTCTTTTTCATCTTATTCTTCAGAAAGATTTATGTATGGTGGGTTGATTTGTAGTGAGCTCAAAATTTAAAAATCCACTCTTTTAGGGCATGTTTGATGGGTGAGTTGAGTTCGGTTGGGTGGGCTTAAAAAGCCCACCCGATGTTCCTCCCACCCCCCCTTCTCACACGCAAAATTAATCACCTCTCTCTCTTCTCATCTTCTCCCTTCTTTCGCCATTTGGTTTCTCTTATTTGTTTGGTTTCACTGTTCTCCCTCCTATTGGAATGAGTTGTATTTCTCTTCATCTCTTCATTTCTCTGCTTTGGTTTCTCTGTATATCTTCGGGGTTTTTTTTTTGTTTCTTTATATGTCTCTTATATTCTCTGCTTTGGTATGTTTTTTTTGTTTTCTGTATGTTTATTCCTGTTATTCTTCTTTGGTTTCTTCTTAGATCAGGTAGATACAAACGATTTTCTTGTAGATCTAACCATTTTCTTGGTAGATCTAACTATTTTTTATTTTGTAGTAGATCTAGTTTTTTATTCTATTCATATATTTTTTTTATTTCAGATTTTATATTAAATCCATCTTGATTTCCTCATGCATATTTGATATTCTTCCTTGCATGTTTGATATTCTTCCTTCCATGTTTGATTTTTCGATTCCGGACTATCGAAGGTTCTATTTTTCGATTCCAATTCCGAACTATCCAAAGCAAACCCCTATAATTTTTTTGTTCCTCTTAAAATTACTATCTACGTTGTTTCCACGGGCTCGAATGGGTTATATTTTTTTTATCCACTGATATTGTATAAATCCGTCTTTGTTCTTTCTCATCCATGTTTGATATTCTTCCTTGCATGTTTGATGTTTTTCCTTATAGGTTTGATTTTCCAATTTCAGACTGTCGAAGGTTCTATTTTCCGATTCTGATTCCAAACTATTCAAAGAAAACTCCTATAATTTTTTTATTCCTCTTACAATTACTGTCTACTGTTGTTTCAATTGGCTTGAATGGGTTGTATTTTTTTTATCCATTCATATTGTATTAAATCAGTCTATGTTCTTCTTTCCTCTACTGATATCTGTTCAGTTTCCTAACTGTTTTCCATACTTTTTTTTTATCCAAATTTCCTCTTACTGCTTCAATATTAAAACATGTGTTCTTCCCTTGTCATTTTTCTTATGCTTTTCTATCGAAATTGGAGGTGAATTAATTCTTGGTAGGGGATGCTGACTGTGTTATTGGAGCTTGGTGGGGGGTCAATCCACCCTAAGAACGGGTCTGTTTTCTATTTTTTTCCCTAAAGGCCGATGATTTGTTCTTTATAATTTGAGTGTGATTTATGTTTTAATTTTATTTATGCAATCTCATATTTGAGTATGGTTTCTGTTTTAATTTGATTTCTTTATGATTTTTAGATTAAGAAAGGGCATACATCTCTATTTTTCCTTATCTTTTGAATGATTTTTTTTATTCCTTTGCATCTGTTTTTCCTTATCTTTTGAGTAAGATTTCTATTTTAGTTTTGTTTCCTTTCAACCTATTTTCTGAGTGAATGAATTTTTTTTTTTCGTTCCATTCAATTTGTTTTCAGTATTCAAATGAATTTAATTTTTATACATTTAAATTTGACTTCAATTTTAGAAGTGTTGAAACTATTTATTTTCTTTGCTTGGAGTTGGATTTGTTCCAATGAAATAGCTTCTTGAAATCATGAAGGTTTCTAATCTGTATGAGATATTATGTTATATTTATGTCCTTTTTTAGCTCAACCACCAAATTAATATTGATCTGATCATTGCTTAATTTATTTACTTTTTACTCGACTGTCTTTAATATAAATTTACTATAATTATTGTTTGAATTTATTGAAGTTAGGTGCATTTAAGTTTACCTAACCTTCCTCACCAACCATCCTTCTTGGATTCTCTACTTATATCCCAATTTGTTCTCATATTTTTTTTAAACTTCTCTACAGACTCCTTTGGTAAAGTGTGTTGGTAAGTCCTTGAACGTTCCTTTTTATTTCAACTTTCTCTTAAATCTGTTTTACATTCTAGTATGTGTTGTTTGGCTGTTGCAATATACCTTGTTTCCTTCTTCCGCCTCCAACTTCAACTTATTCCATCCATATAAGGTATGCTTTCTTCTTTCCTTATAATCGAAGTAAGATATAAACAAAGGTATGATCTCGTGTATTTTATTACTACTTCAATCATATTAATATACACTATGGTCTAACTACACTTCTTTTTCTTCTGTGCAAGACCCAAACTAATCGAACATACCTTTCATAACTAGTTTGAGGTTTATAAGTTTTAAATTTGGAATGATCTTCGTTACTATATATTCTTTATTCTACTTGTTGGAAACTGTTTAGTTGAAATGTATTATGGTTATGTATTTTGGACTTGTATGTTAGATATTTTCCAACACAACATTTTCTCCCTTACAAGAATGTTGGATTTTTTTTTAACCTCTGTTTCTTCAAGAAGACTACTATAATACAAAGTTATTAGGAAAAATGTTATTTTGTATTGTTAAATTATGGGTTGTATCAATTTAAATCTTCATTTATCAAATGAATTAATTTAAATCATAAGTTTTATCAAAAGTACATTAATTTACATCTTCCATTACCTTCGGTTTGGATGAACATAGTATCAAACTTATAATTTTGTTAATTAAATCCCTACGTTTTCACAAACGAACGAATTTGGACTTGTAACTTTGTTAATTAATTATGATGTTTTCAACTATTAATCCTGCACCAATTCTAATTGTTCATTTTATTAATCTAAAAATACTTATGTGTTTTGAGTGATATTTTAAAAATAAATCTAAAGAGTATTAATTAATACACTTATGAGAAGTCATTATTATTTTATGGTTTAGAATTAACACAATACAAATATAAAAATGTATAAACTGAAAATTCTTCTAGTAAAACATGCTAACAGAAAAATAATAATAACAGAAGAAGTAAAATATGCTAAAACCACTGTATTTACCTTAAAAACATGCTACCATAAGAATAATAACTAAATTTTCCCAAGTTATTTAGGATAAATTGATTTTTAGTTTGATGTTTTTATTGATACCATATTCAAAGTTAATAGGTTTCTATTGATGTTTTTGTTTATATCCTTTTTAAGTTTTAACTAACATTTTAAAACTATACGCATGAAATAATTCAAACAACATTTATTGAAACTTTGAAAATAGGGAAGACATAGCAATAAAATGAAAAAGGTCTTACAAGAAAATTTGAAAATTAACTAGGCACATGAAAGTATTCAACCAAATTTCTAAATTTTTGGGTGTGAGATGACAAGAGCCTTCCTAGAAATAAGTTTAGATACTTTGGTATTTTCATATACATTTTTTGTCCACTATATAACTTCGAAAATTTTAACCATAAGATAATTGACTAAAACCTAATTGTCCAAATTGTTGTATAATATGAAAGTAGTGTTTTCTTTTAATGTACATATATTATATTTTAAGTTGATATTTATTATATTAGTTACACACAGTTGTTGTTGGTTAGGTTAACATATATTACATTTTAAGTTGATATTTATGATATTTATTAATTTAGGTTAACCAACTCTAAATTATGCTTAAACTGTAGACTACTATAATCAATTTTAGACAATCCCAAAAATTATATACTATAACATCAAATTTTATGTAACCCAAATATGTCCAAGTATTATAATACTTATGTCGACTTTTGTCACTATTATGTAGAGACATTTATAATGTGTCAACTACAATATCTAGTTGCACACTTTAGATGAGGGGAGCCTTATACCATAACCTCTGCATCCTAACTCCCCCCAAAAACCATTCACTTCAACATTGATTATTGGTATTGACTACCCCTGTTTTGAAAATATAGGTAGATGGGAAAACATCATTTTCATTGGTCGTATCCTAGGGATCTACCTCTCCTAGCATGAATGTCATGGACAAGTCAGTGGGTACAACAGGGTATTATACAAGTCGTATGAAACATTCGATGAAGCGAAGCACGCGTATAGGTCTTACAGTATAACGCACATTGGACAAGTTAGTAACCAAGGCGTAGGACAATGTAGTATAATTATCGCAACTGTAATAGGCTTCATTTTTTGGATGATCGTAATGTATACTTGGCTCGAGATAGTCAGATATGAGTGATGTACTAGGTTGTCACGACTTGTCATTTTGTAACTAAACCCAAGTTCACTGATTCTAAGCGTAATTCATCCTTTCAGGATCTACATACTTCCCTCATTACCCTATTAAGATAGAGATTGTTTATGAGCTGTTTAAAATCATAACAAGTATTATTGAGTCTTGAAGATAATTATCCCTCACTTTGGCAATGCTACTTAACAATAATAAAAGGATAGAACAACAGCCAGCGAACGTTAGACACTGTATTCGACAATTGACATTCTTCCGCTTCATTTACGAGAGTGACTTGGCGTGTCGTGAGAGTATTTGGATGGATAGAAGGACGTTTATGATTTTATGCAACATGATTAGAATGACAGGATGTTTGGAGCTAGTAGATATGTTGGTATTGAAGAGATGGTGGCAATGTTCCTAAACATTCTTGCTCATGATGTGAAGAATAGAGTAATACACACACATTTTTTGAGATATGGCGAGAGGTTTCCAGATATTTCAATGCAGTTCTTAGAGCAATATTACAGCTACACACAGTGTTGTTGAAAACACCGGAACCAGTTACAAGTGCATGTACTGATGGATGATGGAAATGGTTTAAGGTAGAAAAAAGTTCCAATATCGTTCTATTAATGAATTCGAAATAAATTGTGCTGACATCTTCTCGAATTACCATGATAAAAAAAAAAATTCAACAGAATTGTTTGGGGGCATTGGACAACACATATGTAAAAGTGAATGACAGTGTCGTAGATCAACCAATATAGGACAAGGAAAGGGGAAATCGCCACAAATATTCTTATGGGATGTGACCAAAATAGAGAATTCATCTTCGTTATGCCAGGCTGGGATGGCTCGGCCGTCGAATAGAGTCTTGAGGGATATAGTTGTGCGATCACATGGATTGAGGGTTCCAAAGGGTATAAAAATCACTCATGTATATAAGCAACCTTCAGTTATTCCATTCATAGACATGTATTACAATCCCAAAAATGGTACAGGGTACTACTACCTGTGCGATGTTGGCTACCCTAATGCTAAATGATTTTTTGGCTCCATATAGAAGGGAATGCTACCATCTCTCAGACTGGCATGGAACGGGAAACACACTGATAACACCAAGAGAATTTTTCAACATGAAGCATTTGTCGGCAAGAAATGTTATCGAGCGAGCAGTCGAAATTTTGAAGAGCCGATGGGCAATTCTTAGGGGCAAATCCTTCTACCTGGTACAGGTCTAATGGCGAATGATAACTGCATGTTTCCTGATTCACAACTTAATCACAAGGGAGATGGGGATCAGTGCTTCACATGATGATTCGCTGGACGAGAATTTTGCTTCTGCTGTTACGGAGGGAGAGAATATTGAATTTATTGAGACCTCAGACGAATGAACCAAATTTAGAGATGATTTGGCTGCCAAAATGTTTTCTCAATGGCAAAGATCATGATTAACTTTCCTGAAGAAATACATATTTGAACATCTTATCTATTTGTTGAATAATATTATCGTGCTTCATTTATGTCATGAACATTTTTAATTCAACTATTTCAATCCATGGTTTTAGTTTTTTATTTTATAATATGTCGCACGAAGCTATTTAATTTTCAATAATGTCTTTACGATGTATGCATGGATGAATTAGAATGGCAGGCGATGGAAAAAGATTGAAACACACATGGACAAAAGCCGAGGACGCTAGGTTGGTCAATGCCCTAACCTCTTTGGTGGAGTCTAGTTGGAAGTCTAACAATGTGACTTTCCGACTGGGATATCTACAACACTTGGAACAAATAATGGAGGAGAATTTTTTTGGGTGTGGCCTAAACTAGAATACTATTGAATGCAAGATTAGAAGTCTGAAGAAACAATATTCGACAGTAACAGAGATGTTAAACCAATTAGGGTTCGGATGGAATGAGGAGTTTAAGTGTGTTCAGGTGGACAAGGAGATCTTTCACGTCTGGGTTCGAGTAAGTTTTTTAAAATATTAAACAATGTACGTCGAACCTATTTTTGTATAATTTCTAATATTGCTCCCATTACGAATGTAGAGTCATCCTAACACGAAAGGGTTGTGGAACAAGCCATTCCCCCATTACGATGAACTATTAAGTGTGTTTGGGAAGGATAGGCAACTGAGCACTATTGCGAGCCACTAGTGGTGATGGCGTCAAATTTGTTCCGAAAAATGGAAGACGAGATTCGACTAGGGTCACAAGAATACCTTAACCCTGATAATGAAAAAACCCAACTGCTTGAGGATACAATGGAAGAAGATCAAAGAGATATGTCCATAGGAAGAGCAGGTGTACCAGATATTTCCACTAGCAGAGCGTGCGTATCAGCGTAGCCATCTAGAAGGAGTAAGAGAAAATGACTCACATTTCAGAATAAATGATCGACATCATGCAATCGACCGCTGATATACAGTCAGTGCACATGGGTAGACTCGTTGCGTGGCAAGCCGAGAAATATGAGATGGAATTTGAAAGTTGGAAGGAGGTAGTTCGAGCCATTTTTGGTATTGAAGGGCTCACTGAGGATGATAGATGTGACCTGATTGATATAATTGTCACGGAAATACAAAAAATAGACCTCTTCCTAGTTGTACCAAAAGAGAAACGACTACAGTACTGTACACGCCTCCTTGCTCGGACCCACTAGACTGACCACCTAATATTTCAACCTGAAAAAACATATATTTTGTGATTTTTTTTTAAACGGCCACATGTTCGGTCGGTTGGTATTATTTTTGTGATCTTTAGAACAATGTTACTGTACTACGTCATATTCTCACCATCACTATCAAGTGGAAGGTAATTATCCTGTGTACAATTTCAATTCTAGATATACGATCCATATTATATAAAAATAAACTATTAAGTTATCCAGTTATGCAACGTTCATGTGTACTATATGTGAAATAATAATATTAAGTTAGCAAGATTCAATATATATACATATAATATACCAATTCATTAGTAATTGAGCAACAATATGAAATGTATTTTGGTGGTATGTTTTATAGATTGAAGAGGATTAGAACTATTACAGTTTTTGAAAATAATACATGGAAAACAATCTATTATGTTCTATATATTGAGATAAAAAATTGAGATTTTCCAGTTTATGTCATAAAAGATTTGAGAAAATAGGTGCATAGTTGAAAATTAATCAATAATAGCAAAGCATAAAACTAAAAAAATAAAAAACGAACAGAAAAAAAAATAGAACTAATCCCATTCACGAAAAAACTGCATTAGATACCTCAACTCAACTCTGCACTCAAACACAGACTTCCAAACTCAACTCAACTCAACTCTGCACACCAAACACAGATAATAATTACCAACTCAACTCAACTCTGCATAACAAACACAGACAATTTAACTCCTAAGATAATTTAACTCTCCCGATAATAATTACCAACTCAACTCTCTGCTTTTATCACCCACCAAACACCCCCTTAGAGAGTTTCTCAAGTGTGCTCTTTAATTTTTCAAACACTTTGTAAAGGTTGCTCTTGGTCCCAAAAAAGAGCGGTCGTAATGGTTTGATCCTAATCCGTGAAAAGGATTGAACTTGCTCTTGAACTCGCAAAAAGAGCGGTGTAGCGGTTGGGCTCTAATCTGTGAAAAGAGTCGGTGAGATCCTTATTCAAAATCCCAAGAGGTGCTTGGGAAAGTGGATGTAGGTTGAGTTTGACCAGACAACTATAAAAATTTCCGGTGTTAATTCCTCTGTCCTTATACTACTTTAATTTTGCAATTAATGTGTTAATATAGTTTATTACATGAAATAAATTGCAATATTTCTTCTTGAAATTAATTGTTCATATTTGTTTACTATGATTGGTAGCTCTTTAATTTGCATATCTTTTATCAATCTTATTATTGAAATTAAATTGGGTGCTTGAAATTGTTAATGTCAATTTTTTAACCATTTTTTAAGTGAATGTATATGTATAAAATTATTGTTTAAATTACTTATTAGCAAAAGTGTATTAATTTGCATAATTGGCCCATATTTAGGAAGTTTCCATTAGTTTAATAAACTCTATTCACCCCTTTCTAGGATTGCCATATCGATCCTAAAACTGCTATCAGAGTCGGTTGCTCTCTTGTTTGTGATAAAATCATAAATCATTTTAGATTGACACCCATTGTTTAAGTTTGTCACTCCTATAATTGATATCAGAGTAGGTAGCTCTTCTATGTAAATTATTTTTCAATTATTATTTTTATATATCAAGTATCTTATTATTTTGAATTTTTTTTTTAAAGCTTAATTGCTAATGCTATGGAAATTTTAGAAGGTCAATGTGTTGTTACACCTCCTTTCTTTAATGGTAAATATTATGATGTTTGGAAAAAGAGAATGAAGACATTTTTGCTTGCTATTGAAATTGATTTTAATATCTTGTATGTTTGTTGTGTATGTTTGAATTAAAATAGGTGTCATTAGTTCTATCTTACCCAAAACAAATGAAATTTATAACACTTTAACTACAACTAGAAATAGCACAACAATAGTGGAGTAAGAGGTTGATTCTAAGAGAACCTCTATTAATTGGCCTAAAATAGACTAATTGAATTCTAAAATGCAAAAGATTAAACGGGGTGTTTGTTTTCAAGAACTAGAAATTAAGTATAAAAGCAAGAATTGATATAGGAAATTGATTAAACTTATTACTCAAGAAGAGAAAAACCACCTTGTTATCATGATCAATTACCTTTTCAGGCTTCTTGGGAGTTGGTTGAACTGGCTAACTATTTGAGAAGAAAAAGGAATTTCCTTACCGCTTCTTAGAGTGATTGCGCTTACATTTGCATGCTCCGGTTGAGTGGGAAGTTTTCCTGATGACTTACTCTTAAGCTTGCTTACCACAGTTGCTAGTTGCGTGATTTGTGTGCCCAAGTTTGAAAAGCCTTGTCGGGTTTCTTGTTGAAAAGATTTTGTATTTTGTTGAAGTTGTTTTGTTGTTTCTTATTGAAGTTGTATATTGTCCTTTTGCAAATTGTGTAGTTCCTGTTGAAATTATAACGAATGGTCAGCAAGAGATTTAACTATATCCTTGAGAGACATACTTGAGGAACTTGAAGAAGATTGGTTTCGATTCTAAAATTTTTCGTTGGGATCCCCACTTGAAATTTGGGTGATCTCGCCACCCTTGGTTATAGGTTTGCCCATAGGGGTCGTGGAAACCTCCTATTGCATTAACTTAAGGTTGACCTTGTAGGCAAGCTTCCAAAGCATGTCCAACCACTCCACATGCTCCACATATTTTAATTTGGAGAAGTCCTCCTTGAGTAACCTGAGTGAAAAGTAAAACAAGATTAGATACTTGAGTTCTCAACTCACTAACCTCTTTAGCTTGAACATCATATTCTAAAGTCCTTGATCCAAAGTTTTGTGAATTCTCTGCCATTGTTGATATTAGTTGACTAGCTTCAGTGGGTGTTTTATCAATTAAAGCTCCACCGACGACTGCAAATGTTGCTCCTCTCAGATGGAAGCAATCCTGTGTAGAAATAATGAATAAGATATTGGTCAGAAATTTAATGATGGGGAAAGGAAGCACAAAGTTTCTTATACCTTTCCCAATCCTCATATAAGGACGCTCCTACCAATTGCTTTATACCATATATTTCTTTTCTAATATTATTAGCCTTAGATGCCGGAAAAAAAATTTCTAAAAACCTTTTCTTCAGACCATTCCACATGGTGATCGATCCGGCTGGCAAGTAGTACAACCAATCCTTAGCCACATCCTTCAAGGAGAAGGGGAAGACCCTAAGATTAAGTTGTTCTTGCGTTACCCCATGTGAGCGCATACCGTCACATACCAAATGGAATTCTTTCATATGTTTGTTTGGGTCCTCACCTGGATTACCTCGAAAAGTGGGTAAAAGATGAACTAAACCGAGTTTTAATTCAAATGGTACAGTAGTCTCCGGGTATACTAAACATAACGGTTGTTGAGTGTAATTCGGTTCGGCAAGCTCTCTTAGTGTTTGCTCCCTTGCTTCACCCATAGTGTTTGTTTGTATTGGTTTCTCTTCTTGACTTGATTCTTCAAATTTTCTTCTTTTCTTCTTATTCTTTCCTTTCATAGACTCCTCTCCTCATGATCGATATCAAGAACAAAATCACAAAGTATACTCCGGGAGAAGCGAGTCATGCACAAAAGGATAATTCAATCAAACTAACTACATTTTTTTTGTCGTTTTGTTTTTTTGTTCCTTTTTCTAAAAGAAATGAATTCAAGGATTTTTAAAGGGCAATTGAATGGCTCCCCGGCAACGGTGCCAATTTGTTTGGATTAAAATAGGTGTCGTTAGTTCTATCTTACCCAAAACAAATGAAATTTATAATACTCTAACTACAACTAGAACTAGCACATAACAATAGTGGAGTACGAGATCGATCCCAAGAGAAACTTTTCAAGAACCGGAAACTAACTAAGTGAAAAGGCAAGAATTAATACAGAAAATTTATTAATGAGAGAAGTAAGAGAGATTATGAGATAAGATTCAATTGAAATAAAATCTTGGGGATTTTATGTAAACTAGGCAATTCTATAATTGACTTAACAAAGAATCATGCACTTAGATTATTCAATAGTTCATTAAGAATAAATTCCTAATACCCTTGTTAGCTAATTTGACAATTAACCCTAATCTAGGTCTTAATTGCTTCCTAAAGACATTTCAAAATTAATCCATAAATTGCATTAAACTCATGGGTCTTCTTAACTATTCCAATCTTGGAATCAAAAGAATAAAAATTCAAGATTGATTGCATGAATGTTCTGAATTAATAGGTTCTTTAAAGAAAAGAGGAAAAGAAGTCCACGTTTTCTATCAAGACTACTAATTCTTGCAACACTAATTACAATTTTGTTATAGAACTATGTAATTTTTGCATATAAAAATTGATTAATCTTGAGTTGTCAATTCAATCTTAATCAATTTTATTCTAAATCTCAGCAAGAACATTCAAAAGAAAGTAATTACATGAAAGAAATTTCAAGGAAAAGTCTCAAGAAAGTGCCAATCTACATAATTCCCCAAGAAAAAGGATTACTTACTCATGGATGATGAAATTCTTCAAGTAATCCATTGATAATTACATAATTGGTTCAAAGATTGAATACAAATTGATTGAATCTCTCCAAAATTTACAAGAATAATCCCAATAACAATCAAACTCTTGATAATTTCACATATTTAGAACAGAGCTTCTTAAATCATGTTGCATATTTTCAAAAGAATCATATAATTCATCATAAGAATAAGTTTGATTTACCTTTTATTCATCACCCTCATCATCAAAATCTTTATTCGAATAGTCATTATGCACAAGGAGGATCCAAACACATTTTCCTTTTTCCCATCAAAAAAATTTCTTAATTTAAAATAAAAATTTCTCATCAATAATTTGTTAGTAGTAGAAAGAATTTTCTATGTTATATATATTTCAAAAAAATTTCAAAATAATATATGCATGATCAAATTGTGCAATTTTATCAATACTTCACTATCCAAAGCACTACATATGATATTTATGGCTTGGGCATAAAAGGAAACAATGTACATTCAATTTCAATTTTAACAAAATTATGTACATTGTTAGGTTTTTAAAGGTATATATTTTCTATGTTAATTCCCAAAATCGTGTTTGATTATTTGCTTTTATTCTAATTCTTGTAGGTAAAATTTGTCCTCAGCCGTTTAGGAGTTATTTTGAGAAAATCAGCCAATAAAATTGACCAAGAAAATCAAACAAATTGAAGAGAATCAGAAAATTATCAAAATCCCATCGAGTATGGAGTTCACTATCAAGTTTCAGCGTTATGACCCTAGAGAAGCATCGACAACGCTTGAAACAAAACACTTACTTCTGCTCCAAACCACAGTGTGTGGCAACACTCCCCATAGCATTGCAACGCTCTGGATTTTGAGGTGATTCATCCCCCGCACACACCTTGCGCAACCAGGCATCACCACAGTGTTGCAACAATTAGCCCAACGCTTCTTGGCTTTTTAACGATTTAGCGTGCAACGTTGGCCTTGGCGTCGCGACGCTATGCCTACTGATATAAATTTTGTTGTTTCATTTTGAGCAGGGAAGAAAGGAAGAAAAAACTTCAACTTTTAAGAGAAGACTTTGAATTTACAGAG
>NC_052355.1:18815337-18989462 GCF_009727055.1 Benincasa hispida | reverse complement strand
CCAAAAGCATATAGATATTAGACATCATTTTCTTCGAGACATGTGCAAAATAAGAATATTGTCATTAATTATATTAATACTGAGAACCAGGTAGCAGATATTCTTACAAAGGCATTAAATGAAGATGCCTTTTGTAAAAATAGACTTGCACTTGGTATTATTAGAATTGCCTAATTATGTTTGATAGGGGGAGCATTATTCATATTTCTATGAATTTATGTGTTATAATTTATTGAGGGGGAGCATTATTTGTATGATTAAGGGGAGAAAAATCACTTGTATATCTTTTTGTTGATAACAAAAAGGGGAGAAGTATTTTTAGTATTATGTGGTTTGTCATCATCAAAAAGGGAGAGATTGTTAGCTTTAGGGCTTCAATCAAACCAAGTATTTTGATAATAACAAACTCAGATTTTTGTACTAACATTTTCAGTGTTTCAGAATCACTATCTTGTAGAGCTCGGAAAGACGATTCCAACGCAATTTGAATCGCTCAAATCGGAGTTCAAACGAGAAAGTTATTAGCAAAAGAAAATTGGAGAGGAAATCCAACGTGGTAGTGACACGTGGCACATTGCTAACGTGGCATCCAATGTGGCAATGATTTGGCACACAAACAGTCAATATTGATGATGTGGCGGATGACGTGACACTCCAACCGGTCACTTTTGCTAACGTGGCACATGATGTGGCAGTAACGTGGCGACCGTGGACGAATGAGATAATGACAAGTGGCGGTCACCCAACTTCACGCGCGTGCGCCGCACGTGCCTGCGTTTCTTCACAGAATGCGGCACGTGACGCTCAATCTCCTCCCCTGTGGCGCGTGGTCCTCATATCATTCATCTATTTTTTATTTTCATTTTTTATTCTCTTATTTTTCTTTAATTTCCTGATCCAATTTTCTCCAAATTCTCACCAATTTCAGCCTTTTCAAATTTGATTTCCTTCCTAAATTTTCATCCTTCAAATCCTTTTTATTCTCTAAATCTCAATAATTCCATTCGTTCAAAATTCCCTTTTAAATCCTTTCCTTTTCTATTTTCATTCAATCTCCACCCTTCATTTGCAATCACATCCAATGACCAAAATTTATCCCCCTCGCCTATAAATTCGATTTGATTTTACTCTTCATTGACACACCAAAAGCTATCAAATCTTAAGCTCTCAATTCTCTCTCCTCTCAAATTCTTGTCCTCTTTGCTCCTAAATTGGCCAAGAGTTATTTTTGTGAGTTTTTTTAATGCTCAACTTGTATATTTAGCCTTCAAGAGGTAATATTGTGAGGTTTTCTTTTAATTTTGGGAATTGTATTAAAGTTTGGATACATCTTGGGTTAGAAAAAAAATTGGTTTGATTCTGAACCAGTAAAAAGGATCTTGGGTTTCTCTTTAGCCTAAGAAAAAGAGGGTCGTGTGTCAGTTTGGTCCTCACCTACAAGAGGATCACTTAGTGAAATACCCAAGAAGGAGTCTTGGAGAGGGAGTAGGCAATTTTTTGAACCACTATAATTCCCGGTGTTTTCTCTTCCTCTCTCTTTTATTTCTGGTTTTCAATTTTTTGCTTCTTGTCTTAGTTATTTTTTAATCTTTCCTAATTGCATGATTTAATTTTTAGTGTGTTATTTAAATTTATCCTTGATTAAATTGTCTTTAAATTTGAAGTTATCAAAGCTTGCATGATTTAAGTTTTGTCTTACATAAATTTTCTTTAATCAAATTAATGGGTTAACTTTTTTGAGCATTGTTTGAAGATAAAATTATTTTTTAAAAATTGGTGGTCAACCCTATTCACCCCCTCTAGTGTTGCCTTTAGATCCTACATAGATATGATTAGTGGCACCTAAATCAATTATCCAGGTTAATTTATCATTTTTCACTACACATGTCTTAATCACAAGTAAATTATATGACATTCATGATTAGTAGTTGTCTTTGTTGTGCTTTCTTCGTTTCTTCATCTATGAAACTTATGATTTCTCGAGCAATTTCTTAGCTAATATCAGATATATTTGCCAGAATAATGTTTCAAGCTTTTCCATCAGCCTTAATCCATCTGTAATATGCATACCAACTCTTTTGGTCTGCAGAAGAACCGGAAGATTGAGGACGTTTCTCTGTTAAGACAAATCTTAAATCATCATTCGCTAGTATATCTGATTTCCATGTTGATTTATTAAGACCGTTATTGTTATTGGAAGTGAGTTATTTTAAAGAAATTTAATTTTAGTAAAAGTAATAACGTATCTAAACTTCATTTTTTATTTGCAGCGATACTATAGTGAGTCATAATAAGTGCTACCGAGGGGCAGCCAAATACTCCTTCACTAAAGCAAGAAATTCTTGACTAAATACAATCTCCAGAATAATTCTTATTCTTATAGTCATTTAGTTACCATTTTTGGTCAAGAACTTATTAACACTTAATAATTTTGTAAGTGTAACCCTCCAATTTTAGACTTCAGAGGTCGACCCCAACGATGCTATCGAATTGGAAAGTCAAGGTTGGGAATGGATCTAAGAAATCCTATCCATTTTTGGAGTTTGAGTTGTTCCGAATCTTATGTTACAACTTTTCGAGGGGATAACCGTGGTTAGAGACTAGCTAATGCCGCCTAAAAACGACAGCAAATGCAACATAGGAATCTCACGGTCCAAACTAATGGAAGAGATTGCAGAACACGTTGACACATATCCTTCACCCACTTACTATGAACTACTTCCTCTATTCACCTTGCAATTAACTCATGCAAACACTTTCTGAATAGAGGTCACTCCCAGGGTGACACGAAGCCGAGCATGAATCTCACGGTGTGAATTCTTAGGGACGTGAGAGCTAAAGATCAATATATCGTATATATTTAATTTTACTATGAACTACTTCCCCTATTCACTTTGATATTGACCCATGCAAATACTTTCCGAATAGAGGTCACTCTTAGGGTGACACGAAACCAAGCATGAATCTCACGATATGAACTTTAAGGGACGTGAGAGCTAATAACTAATATATCATATATATTTAATTTTACTATGAACTACTTTTCCTATTCACCATGATATTGACTCATGAAAATACTTTCCGAATGGAGGTAACTCTCAGGGTGACACGAAACCAAGCATGAATCTCATGGTGTGAACTCTTAGGGATGTGAAAGTTAAAAACAACATATCGTATATGTTATTTATCTCCGATTGAAGTGGTCTAACAACATATCATATATGTCATTAATATCCCCTTGAAGTGTTCTAACAACATATCATATATGTTATTAATCTCCCATTGAAGTGTTTTACTTGTTCGGGTATACTTTTACTTAAGTTTATTCCGGCTATAATCAAACAACCTAAGTCTATGTGGTTTATCCATGTATAATGTTTATAATTGGATTTAACCTACGGTGTCTAGATGATAAACCAATTTTAACACCTCACATCGCTCATATGTGCTCATAAAATCGATTAACAATGCTCAATTATTCGGCCATAATCCCTAGGTAGGAGGTGTTTCGTAGACCGTCAACTTAATTACTCCTGCCTTTAGACAGGATTATAAACCAGTTGAATTTGTAACCCAAGTTTTATAAGATAACGACCTATTTTAACTATTAAAACAAGTGGTTAAACTACGTGAGCATGCAACTTATCTTTATTATGGGTTTTAATGTCTAACTCAATGTTATAACAACTTATAAATAATAGACATGCTTTGAATCCATAACATTCATCAAAGGCATTCAAACTTATTAAACTTTAGAAACCCAAAACATGCATACTATTTATTATAACTCTTTATAACATATTTTCAATGCATGTAACATGCTTTCTATGGTGGGATTTGAAATCTACATGGCATACGTTATACACATACATGTTTACTTTAAATATAACATACATCACATGCATAAATATTTAAATGTCACTAATATGGTTCAACTTTGGCGTCCTAAGCTAGCAAAATAACTAATTATTACAAAACAGCTAAAAAACTGCTCCAAAACAAATCTGGACCGCTCGACCCAACTCGACCCGAACCACATGAACCGACTCTCCAAGGCTCCAAATGAGGCAGAACTGGACTCTAGGCTGGCTGAACTAGACCAGAAACCAACCAAAATGATGAAACCGACTTCACCTATGCGAACCAGCTCATGAGTGCGCGCGTCTTTCCTGGCTGGGATGAACAACGTCACGATGCTACATCCCAGCATTGCAACGCTTCGAGCTCCAGGAAGAACAGTGTCGTGATGCTCTATGAGCAACGTCATGATGCTACGAGGGCAGTAGTTGAACTTTCAGTTTCTGCAGCTGACCATGCTTGTTTCGATCTTCGATTACAACCTAGTTTCAACTCTTTTGACTTTAATAAAATTACAATCTCTAGAGCACACATATAAGCTCATCAATTAAGACCAAATTACAAATAAAACTTCATAATCAAAGAGAAATCTAATGCCAAAGTTGAACTTCAACCATATCAGTCAACCAAACATGCATCCATAGAAATTCACCCACCAAACTCAAATTAACGTTAATTGAGTGCTTAAATCATGCTCTAATACCAATTGATGGAATGTACAAGCATACAACAGAAGCAATTAGAATCAATAAGCACTCTAATTACATTTAATTTGAGTATCAAAGCATGCATGAAAATAGTTTTCAGAAAAGAGGGTTTTCAGAATACAATACCTTTGAAGAATTCCTCCAAATCCAAGTTCCTCTCCACGAATTTGAGCTTCAAATCAATAGTAGACCATCAAGATTGTCTTCTCTACTATTCTCCAACTTGGATTTGAGTGGTAGAACTCAGAATTGAGATCAATTAGGTGAAGGAGAGTAAGGGTTTTTGGAGGATTTTCAGAACTTCAACAAGTTCTTCAAAAAACCATTTTTTTAAATTTATGATAATTTGAAGTATTTAAGCACTTGATACATGCAAGCACTACCTCATGTAGCTAATTGACACTTCAATTAGAAAGGAGAGGATGGGCTAGGTGTTAAGTTTAGGGAGAATCCACTTCAATTGGAAAAATCCACTAACTATTTTGATTTTCCAACTTAAAATTTGAAAATTTCCATTATCTCAAAAATTGATTTTCAATTTCAATTGATTTAATTCAAAATTAATCAAACACAAAATTCAATTTCTAAAATTGGATTTGAAAATTGAAAATTAATTTAATTTTAATTAATTAAATAAATTTAATTAATTAAATAATAATTTAATATCAAATATTAAATTAATTAAACACCTATATCATACATGAATTCTATTCATATAACAAATATTTAAATCAACATTTAAATATTTTAAACTCTCCAATTATGTTTAATTTTGATCAATTAAACGTTAATTATATCAAATATAATTATCCAAATCCTAATTTGAAATTGAACAATTCAAATTCAAATCTTAATTTAAAATTTGAACCCTTCAAATTGAATTTGAATTCTTCAAATTTACTTAATATACTAATCCAAGATTTACGAGCTAGTAGAGGGACCTTATGGACCTATAGATCATGAGCTCCAACAATTTGAGATTAATTGGCTAAACTCTTTAAGCCAAATTAATCAATATTCATTAACTACCGAGACTCACCACTATAGCTTAGTAGTTTTACTCTCTTCACTGTAGATATATTTCTATCCACTTGATTTAACCATAATCAGTAAGTTGACCCTTCACAGGTTGTTCATAATATCGGTTGGATCAAAAGCTATTTTACCCCGAAATTACATCTTACTCCTTAAGTCCCATGAATCTTCTAATGAACAATTGATTTGAAATGGGAGACTTATTGAGTTGGTGCTATTGAGCCAACCCTTACCTATGCAATTCTAAGGATAATCCCGAATAAATAGAAGTTCATAGTTGGCTCAGGATTAAGGTCGAGTTACGTAGGTCATTTATTTGAAACAGTCAATCTTAAATAGTAAACAACGTTATAAAGTAAGAGTGACTTATTTCTTGGTCCGGTCTTATGCAAACTCATTGCATAGAATGACCTCGCTCCACATGTCACTACATGAACGAATCAAGATCTCTTCGTTTGTAGCACTTTACAACAAATTGTAACAACTACAGAGTAGGCCACATTCGATAGTATTACCAGAATAAGGCATCCAACCTTATTCGTATACTATAGACCATTTTGGCTATTTACTCGAACTTGATCCATGTTTATGTTTCCACATAAAGTTCAAGTATTCATGTAATAGCCATAGATCTTTAGTTTATTGGATTTAATCTTTACATGTGCAATTTGCATATTCAAAAACAGTTTTATTGAATAAATGTCAATATCAACTTTATTGATAATAGAAAATGTTTAACATTACAAACTACGAGTTTTAGGACATAGAACCCAACATCTTGTGGCCCACTTTACCACAATAATAACAAACCCATCTTAGTCTGCACAAACGATTGTCTTTCCAAATAGAATTGTTGGAGGAAGTGCCTATAAAACCATAGGACTCTAGATGTTGAGCTCTAACAAACACAATTTCTTGCTTCCCTTTGGAACTTGACTGATTATTATATTGACTTCCACCCTTCGAAAAAACCACGCCTAGAGTTATCACCAGTGATCTATCCTTTTAAAATTTCCTTTAGCGACTCAGTGCCAGAGTTCAAAATTCTTGAAGGTTTGGAAAACCCGTGCGAAAGTGTGATGTGTGATTGTATCTCTCAATTAATTTTATAGAAAATACATAAATCAGAGATGTGACAAAAACAAGGCATGATAAACATTCAATATCCTATAGCATGCTTTTACAAAACACGATAAGAACAAAGAGGAAGTCGTACTTACCCTTGAAGTCACAATATCTTCACGAATTCCTCTTCTTGATCACAAACACTTCGAACCGTATTCCTTCTTCCACAAACTCACAAACAAGACTTAGCAAAGACCTCTGTATTCTCTATAGGGCTGAGAATCCACGAAGTGTGGCCTTTGTGAGTAATTTTTGGGAGAGGGAAGGGAGAGTAATTGAGATGAGAGGAAAACTCAAAAGTGATCCTTGCGTATTCTGTAAGAAGAGAATCTTCTGTGAAATAGGAAAGGAAGATCAATATCAAACTCTCATTCTCTCTCTGCCCATACATGATAAAAATGAGAGAATTAGGGTGAGGGAGTTAAAATAACTCCCTCCCCAAATTAGTATAATTTAAATTAATCTAAATACATATTCATATTAACTATTTTAATATGTATGTATAATAAACTTTATATTATATCAAATACAACATATAACTTATAGTTTATTAACCTTTCATTTAACTTATAGTATTTAATATGAATCAAATTCATATTAAATTCAACCTATAATTTTTATATGAATCATATTCATATAATTATTATTTTAGTCACATTCATATTTATTTCCTCTCAAATAAAACTCTATATTATGTTGTATCAGATACATTATATTAATTATATCATACATGAATAATTTCCTCAATTAATTTGAACTATTCAAATTAATCCAAAATTAATTGGATTCTAAATAATCTCAGTAAAGCTACAGAGGAGACCTTATAGACCTATAGATTGAAGCTCCAATGGTATTTGATTAATTAATTAAACTCTTTAATTAAATTAATTACCTCCATTAACTATCAATCATTCCACTAAAGACCGACGGCTACACTTTTTGCACTATAGATATATTTATGTGTCCATTGGATATAACCAATAAAAAATGCGTTGACCTTTCACAAATTGCTTGTAAGTATAGCTAAGCTAAAATTTTCGTTTTGCCTCTATAGTTACATCTAATTCCTTAATACCACTGATCCCTCTAATGAATAATTAATTATAGTCCAACTATAACTGAACACCTCTTTGATCAGAAGAGAGCGAGACGCCTCATTGTTTAAGCCTTGGAATCAGTTCTTAAATGAGCAATTTCTCTACTTACCCTAACAATAAGAAAGGAGTGAATTCCTCCTTGTGTAACTATGTTCCTAACTCTCCAATAACACGAATCCCTAAAATAGTAGGCATATTGAGTTAATGAAACTGGCCACTCTCACCCATTAAAATCAAAGTACCACCATCATAGGTAGGAGTTCACAGCTCAATCAGGATTCAGGTCAACGTATGGTCATCCTAGTGAAATGTAAGTCTCTTCTAGAAATAGTGTTATAATGAGAGACTATTCATTTCATGGTCCAGTCTTATACAAACTCTTTGTATAGGATACCCCTGCTCACTTGTCTCCATATGAAAGATCAGGATTAGATCATTTGTAGCACTTTACAACACTTATAATAACTATGAAGTAGGTTGTATCTGTAGTATCACCAGGATAAGGTACCCAACCTTATCCATCTACTACAGACCGTTCAGGTTATCATTTAAACATGATCCACTTGTATGTCTCTACATATATGTTTAAATTACATAAAATAACCTAGAATCTTAGTTTATTGGATTGAGTGTATGTTCATTGTCACATCCCCTCCCAGATTACCATTCTTAATCCAGTAGTTACCAACCCTTTTGTGGCACTTACTGCCTAACTAACATCTTTATCCTGCTTAGATCCCTGGAATACATATATAACATTCACCAAACTAATGAAACTTTAAAAAATAGCCTCAGAACACCAGGGAACAACAACAACATAATTACATCATATTAACACATACAGAGTTCAGCGGTCCTAATATACTTTACTAGTTCCTAATATGAGCAACACATATGTACAGACATTTACAGAGTAAACACCTAAAACTTCTCTCTAGACTTTGGACTTTTAACTGGAGACCTTGAGTGGCAGAGCAGGATGACAGCTAACCTCTGGGGAGATGACCACTACCTGGGAAAAGAAAAACATTTGAAAGAATGAGCTACTCGCCCAGTGAATGATTTAATAAAAACATAAATCTCATGCTTAAAATGAAAGCTAAAAAACATAATACTAGAACTAAAATATGCCAAGCAAACGTGAACATAAAACTTTTAAAACCATTGTATCTGAAACCTGAATCTTAGTTGAGAATGAACATCCATCGCTCTAAGTCCCAACACCAAGCCATGGCTAGATGCGACCCCTACTTCGATCTCTTCATACTGAACTATAGCTAGAAGAGACCCCTACGTTGATCTCTTTAAATATACCGATGGGAATCTCAAGCAACTTCCTCTAGACATAAACATCGATAACTACTCTTAAACACAATTAAACATCATTATTCCCTAGTTGAGAACAAGCATACATCGCTCTTGCTCCTAATGGCTGTTACCGACCAAGAGACCCATACTTTGGCCTCTTGTTCAGAATTACCTACGTACACGTGGAGTTTTCTAAGTATCGTCAACACCTTAGGTACATTTACTCAGATACCTTCCTTACCTTCAGTATCCGGCTCACTTAAGCTGTCAAGTTCTCGAAGTGCATTAAAAAGAAATAGTTTTCAAATATAGCATAGAAATCTCTTTAGGATACCTTCCTACCTTCAGTATCCTTTTTTCATTGTGTTTAGGAATACCAACACATATACTTTGACAACCTTAGGTATTTAAAACATAGTACATCAAGCTTCATTCAACCTTAGCTATAATCCTAACGCATGCTTCATACTTTGTAAATTAAGTTGGCTTAAATCATATTTAACTAGCTTGTAAAAACCATTTGCATGCGTTAGATATGAAAAAACATACTTAGAAAACTCATACATTAGTAAACATCATGCGTTGGTCATGCTTTCAATCATAGAAATAAGTTGCTTGCAATCACATAAAACTTAGCACGAGAATAACTTTATCATTTAGAAACATTAGTCACTCATAGCTCGTCGGGGCTCTTAAACGGTTTATATGCCTCTCCTAGCTCTTCTTGGCCTGAAAGGATATAATCCCCAGTTAGATTCCTTAGAATTCTCAGGAAAATGCTTCAGGTAGCTCGCTTACTAATGAAACTTTCACAACAAAACAACATTACTAGTAAGATGATCATCATGAGTGAGATCATCCTCATCAGCGAGACTTACCACTCCCAGCGAGATTTGTAACTTTCCAACGAGATTTGTGACTTTTCCAGCGAGATTTATGACTTCTAGTGAGATTTGTAACTTTCCAGCGAGGTTTGCATCCTTAACGAAATCCTCCTCTTCCTTTACTCACTCTCGCTCTCGCTCATTTTCTTATCTCTCGCTCACTCTCTCTCACTATGGTGAACTGCCTACTTAATCTTCCCAAGCAACTTCCTCCTTACGCACCGATTCCCTGTTCCAACTTCAAAATTTCATAACTCAAAATCCAGAACTCTTTTTAAGAAACTTTCTTCTACAAACTTGTTTAGAATTGAGTTAACTTTCTTACCTTAAAATATCGGCCCCAAATTTCTTGTAATTTGGCTTGGAGCTTCCAATCTTCACTTCGAGCCCTGATTAATCAGAGAATCTGCCCCTTCTGCAAATTCTTCACTTTTTCCTATTCTCCGTGTGAGATTTTTCTCCGGCAAAATAACCTCAAAAACTAGATTCTCCCAGCTTTCGAATGGCACGTTCTCACTTAATTTGCTCAAGTCATTTTCCAAAACCAAGCTTTTGAAGTTCCTCTCACTTTTATACTTCCTTCTGCCTCCCCTGTTTAAGGGTTAAACTGCCACCTCATCTAGCACTTAGTGCTTCCGACCATTTCCCATTAGTGAGTTTCTTTAATTAATTTATTTTTCCTTCCCTTCCTTCATAACTCATGTTAGACCTTCGCGTCATAATATAAATTTAGCGTGCATTGCATACTCCATCGTCTAACGCCCAGCGCCTAGCATCTAGTGCCCAACGCCTATCATCTAGCATTCAACGTCTATCGTCTAGCATTCAACGTCTATCATCTAGCATTCAATGTCTATCGTCTAGCACTGATGCCGATCGTGTAGTGCCAACGCCCCATCGCTTAACGCTATCGTCCAACATGTAGCGCTATGTGAGATCCTTCGTATCGTCTAGCTTAATCGTTTAGCAAACGATCTCGCTGATCTCGCTCTCAACGATCTCGCTCTCGGCAATCTTGCTGATCTCGCTCTCAATGATCTCGAGCATAGCCTATCACTTAGCTACTGCGAGCATCATTTACCTCCGCGCAATTACTACACGATCACCTAGCGCCCGCCTACACGATCACCTACCTCATTGTGTAGTGTCGTTCACTTACTAGACGATCACATACCCAATCATATAGTGCCGCTCATCTGCTACATGATCGTCCAACGCCTTTGCTCGCACACACTTGAGGCTGCCGCAAGTCTTATCAACGCATCATGCCTTTCAACCCATGCGTTCATCCTTAGTACCAACTCATAGTTTACCCTTGCCTTCAACACTTAACCTCTACAAGCCTTGGTTGCTACACACGCAACCCCATGCGTCCATACTTCTCCATCAACGCATGCCTACACTTTGCTTCCATACTTAGCCAATTTTCACTTGTATATTATGTAAAACTCACCCTTGACTAAGTATTTCTAACACTTAGAATTTTCTTCCTCCATATGCCTACTTTCTTTAGCTCCTTTCATAATTTTACTTAACACGCTTGTTACTCACTTATGTAGGAAAAATGAAGTACGAGGTTTACACTCATAAAATAACAATTATTTTATAGGGAACAATTTGTTTACAAAGTTTACAAACTACGATAATACAAGAGAGATTTAGGACACCAACCTCAACAGTTCTGATATTCTTGCACACATAACCCTTTTCAACTTTAACTTAAGAAAGTTCACACTTCAAATCTGCAATAGTAGACATAAGTCTATGATTGTCAACTATCAAAATCTCAATTCCTTCTTTTTTCACATCAAGCGCTTTTTGATCGTCTTGCCATTTGAGAAAAAGAGCATGATAAAAGGATCTAAAGACTCATGACTTGTAGGATCGTGAACATTTTTTGCATACACCTTATACTCAGAAATCTCACATGACGAGGTGTCTGAAGAAATATTACTAACAAGTGCTTTGACATCATCATCTGAGTCATTGCTATCTTTAAATTCAGCATCAGACAAGGTTAAAACATAGCCTTTGCTCTGTCTTTTCAGAAAATTTGGACATTAATACTGAATGTGACCATATCTGCCATATCCTTATGCATTTGAAGTTCTTTTCCTTATGAGAAATAAAATTACTTGACTTGTCAGCTTCCTTCTTACTATTCTAAGATCTAAATTAATTGGGGGGAGTAGAGCCTGCAGACTTATTGTTGCTATATGTGCCAGACCTCTCACCAAAACAATTTAGAGCACAATTAAATTGTTTTGAGAGCAATGATATATATTCAGCAAAGGAATCTTCTGACTCTTTATCAAGGTCAACAAGCTCTTTTCTAACCGAGGATTGCAGAGAAATACCCATGTTCTTCTTCTTGGTCTTTCCATCTAGGGACATGTCAAATGTAAGTAGGGAACTAAATAATTCATCTACTCTCAACTTTGTTATGTCTTGGGCTTCCTCAATGGTAGTGACTTTCGTGTCAAATCTCTTAGGTAGAGACCTACGCACCTTCCAAAAATGTTTTTCTTCTAAATTTTTTCTCCAAGAGTGAACGACTCATTTGCAATGTCTAACAGACGAACATTAACTTTAACGATAAATTCTTCATCATGCATTCTAAAATTCTCAAACTTCGATGTCAAAAACTGCAACCTTGACATCTTGACTTCAGAAGTACCCTCATAAGCAATGGATAAGATATCCCATGCCTTCTTAGTAGAGACACAAGTATTCATTAGTCTGAATATGTTGCGGTCTATACCATTAAATATGGCATTCAAGGAATGAGAATTCACCAACGAAACTTTATCTTTCCAGACCACTGAGACTCTAGTTTCAAGATTTCCTTTCCATCATCAGTTTTGGTGGTAGGATGAGACCACCCAGAGAACACAACCTTTCAAGTTTCACTATCTATCGACTTTATAAAGGCTGTCATTCGAGCTTTCCAATACGAATAATTAGTTCCATCTAGAACTAGAGGACGAGTGATAGAGCCACCTTCTTTGATCCCATCCATGATCGAAGCACCTGAGGTAAAGGTGACCTACTCTGATACCAATTAAAAATGCGATAGGATGACTCCACATTTGAAATGCGGATGTTAAATAGAAAGCACTGACAAACACTATAACAATAAAACTACTAACAATAAGTAAAAAAGTAAAAACACATAGAAGTTGGTAACCCAGTTCCATGATAATCCACTAATATTAAAGAGTTAAGCAGTTTACAACATAGTACTTATCTGTAATATACGATCACTACAGTGACTCATGTAGAGCTTAACTCACTAACCACCTAGGCTTCCCGTATATGTGAGACTCCTTACCAAGCTCCCCCTAAGTTTAATAATATTAATGTTAGACAATTCGGTTGCCGAAAATGTAAACTCCTCTCACTGAGATATTTTCCTCTTAATCAGCAAACTCCCTTCACTGATGAATCTTAAAATCCTCCTGAGATAGAGAACTCTTTCTACGAAGCCGAGTCTTAGGCTCCCTCTAAGATATAGAATCCCTTCTCTAGCAGCAATAGTTTAGACTCCCCCTAAAACCGTGATTTTCAAATTATTTCACTTCAACAAATGAAGAACTTGCACAGTGGAATAGTGAGCAATGAGCAAGAACAAAATGTAGAACAATTCAGTTGTCGAACACAAATCGTCTTGCTCAATAAAATACAATACAACTAACTTAAATTGTCAGCATAATTCTCTTTAAATAGTCGAATCCAAGAAAGGAAACAAGTCCCCATTTAGAATAGGAATGTCAGGCTTCAATAAAGAAAAATATTATACGAAATATTAGATATTTCCGATAAGAAAAATATTTTGCAAGAAGATACTATGTTATTAGAAACAAATGTTAAGACTTTATTTAAGACACACACAAAAACACTACATTAGAAATATATATATATAAAGCCAACCAAACAAAACTTCAACATACACTTTATATAATTTATTTGGATGTAAATGTATTATAATACATAAGTTTGTAGATTAAATAATCTTGAGTTTACAATAACATTTGAAGCATTTTATTACTTATATATATAAAATATATTATAAAAATGGTTATATATACTATTTCAAAATTGTAAAAATGTTTCAATAGTAATAAAATATATAAAAGAAACGTTATTAAAAATGATATTAAATATCAATTGTAGCATTTTCTTATTACATTGAAAAAAAGTATTAAAAGTTAGGAATATTTAATAATATGGGCTACGAAAAGCATGTCTAGAAATGCTATGAAAAGTCTTTTATAACATTTTTTTTATCACTATAAAAACTTTTTAAAGCATTTCTGTTAACACTTAGAAAAGATTTCCTAACATTAAATTAATGCTATCGAGAATAAACTTTTCATAGCATTTTTAATGGTCTTCCAAAAATGTTATAAAAAATTAGAGACTTTCAATAATATTGGCTATGACAACATACCTAAAAATGCTATAGAAAGTCTTTTATAGAGTTTTTTTTTACCACTATAAAGAATGCTATTGAAAGCTTTTTACAACGTTTTTACTGCTATAAAGAATGCTATAAAAGACCTTCTATAGCATATTTTGCCAACACTATGAAAAGTTGTCATAACATTAAATATATGCTATAAAAAGTTGATTTTTTATAGCGTTAAAATAACACTATGGAAAGTTGAGGACTTTCAATAACATGAGCTACAATAGCATTTCAAAAATGTTATAGAAAGTCTACGATAACATTTTTTTAATGTGACCATACGTGATATTTGTTAGAGTGAATTAAGATTCCTAACCAGCCATGAATAGTCACAAGCGCCCCTATAAATCTCAGTGAAATAATAAAAAAATTCCTTCTCAATGCTATGGTAAGAGAATTGACCTGACCTCTTGGCTATTTTGAATCTCATGAATACAAGCCACACAGCTTGTGGAAGTATGTCGTGCTTTCATCCCCCTCCATAAGACAATTTAGTTTGCAAAGCTGACTTCATTTCGTGGCTTCATTAAGCTTGATGTTTAAAAGGCCACTTTTTAAGGCTAACCAACGTTGGACATCAATATAAAAAATGAGGAGATTTTCTTCCTTTTCATCAATCTCGACTATGTATTTAACAATGTCATTTGCCATGGTTTGCTCCTTTTTAAAGATGTTAAGGTTCCAGGTCTTTATGTATAGAGAGAGTTGTTTGAGCTTTCTCATCAAAGAATACCCAGGGTACCCATTCTGAATCATACTGTTCCATTTCGTCTCAGCTTCCTGTTTAAGCAGCTTCTGTGTTAGCCAACAGTTGTCAAACTTGAATGTGCAAAGGCCCCATCGCAGGGTCCCTGATTCAAGAAGGATAAGATGGTGATCAGAGGTGCTACGGCTAAGCCTCTGAGCTTGATGCATATTAAATATCTGCTCCTAAGATTCAGTAAGTAAGAAACAGTCAATTCTAGTCATAGTCGGGTTATTTCGATCATTAGTCCAGGCGTAGATACCATTGGACTGTGCTGGTTCAAATAGGGAGGCAGCCTCAATGAAGGAGTTAAATTTTTTCATACAACGACTGAAAGTTGTCTTTGAGGTTGTTTCATGAGGGCATCGATAAACATTAAAGTCACCATCCAGGATCCAACTCTGCCCACAGAAGCTCAGTCCAAAAAATCCCACGTAATCGTCTACTAGCAGGCCCATAGATACTAGATAGCCACCAAGTATAATCATCAGAGCATTCAAGATTAATAGATCAGAAGAATTGACCTTTCACGGTTTAAAATTATATAGTATTTTTTATATATTTTTTCTACTGGATTATAGAGATAATACATGGGTAAATATATATATGGAAATATCTTAAAATAGTCAATAAATTCTAACAATAAAAGATTATATTTAGCCTAAAATTAACCTAAATTATATAATTATGTTAACAACTCCCCTCAAACTCAAGATGGTAGTGTAGAGATCAACTTGAGTTTGCAATGTAGTTGACCGAAGTAAGTAGGGGATAACGCTTTGGTGATGATGTTGGCGGGTTGCTCGGTAGTAGAGGTGAATTGTAGACGAAGGTTGGAACTTTGAAGATGATGTTGAAAAAAGTGACAGTCATTCTCATTGTGCTTCATTCGTTCATGAAAAACATCAATATGAGCAATTTGAATAGTATTCCAATTGTCAAAATAAATAATAGCGGGAGAATGTTGAGAGGCCCCCATATCAGCAAGGAGCCAATGAAGCCATATCATCTCTGAAGTAGCATCAGCTAGCGCACGATATTCAAACTCTGTGCTGGAACGAGAAATGACAGTTTGTTTCTTACTATGCCAGGGAATGAGAGAATCACCCAAATAGAAGCAATAACCGATGGTGGATCATTTATCAGTAGGATCTTCAGTCCAGTCAGCATCAAAGTATCCAGATAAAACCAAGGAAGACATGGAACTTAAGTCCATGACTCAGAGTGCCTTTAATATAATGTAGAATGTGAAGCACGATAGTGAAATATATAGAGCGAGGAGCTGCCATAAATTGACTGATAACATGGACTGCATAGGCAATATCTGCACGAGTCACGATTAGGTAGATTAAGACAGCCAACAAGTTATCGATGTAAAGTGGGATCTTCAAGAGGAACACCATCAAAAGAAGTCAGACGAACATTTGAATCTAATGGTGTCGATGATGTAACAGAGTTAATTATACTAGATTGAGCCAAGAGATCAAAAGCATATTTTTCTTGAGACAAGTAGTATCCATTAGAGTAGGATGTGACCTGAAGGCCAAGAAAGTAGCTAAATGGGCCTAAATCCTTTGTTTCGAAGTGGTTACCCAAATAACATTGCAAATCTGTCATGGTTTGGGGATCATCACTTGTAATAAACATGTTATCAACATACAAAATAAGGAGAATGATACCATGGACGAGTAAAAAGTGCAGAATCATAAGAGTTGGAGGTGAACCCTAATTGAGTGATGGTGGAACTAAAAGTTATAAACCAAGCTCATGGAGCTTGCTTGAGCCCATATAGTGCACGATAAAGAAGATACATTTTCTGAGATAGAGGAGAGGTTCCAAGTGGTGGCTTCATATACCTCCTCAGAGAGAGTGCCATTGAAAAATGCATTTTTAACATCTATCTAAAGGGACCACTATTTAGTAGCTACTACGGCCAAAAGAATGTGAACAGATGTCATTCGGACAACTGGAGTAAATGTTTCCTTGTAAAAAAATACCATACTCCTAAGAATAGCCTTGAGTCATCAAACGAACTTTATAACGCTCAATAGATCCATCAGAGTGGATTTTGATTTTATAGTGTCACACCCCCTCTAGATTACCTTCTTAACCTAGAAAGAAATGTGAAGACGGTAGACATCAAGCCTTTTATAACATGTACTGTCCATCTTTTCTTGATTTACCTGATAACTCCTTATATATCTCATTTACAATAACTTGATCCAACACCCTCAATAACAAATCTGCAACTTCTCCTAATATACTCCTTAAATGATTCACCCAAAGATATTTACATACAAACATATACCGAAAAAACCATTCATTTTTGTCCTCCTCACAAAACTAAACCACAAATACATCCACACACATCTATTTTAACAATACTACATGGTCTTCTTCTTACAACAACCCAATCTAGCAACATCGATTAACCTTATAAACAAACTAACGAACTACTTCAAATTACACAGCCCTTTAGTCCAAAAAACCCCATGCCTCTCTTCTAATATGTCACCAAAACCTATATAGGTGGATAAGGAAAACGTCAGCATTATATGACAGCCCACCAGCTTCCCAGAACTCAACCGCCACCTTGGAGGAGGGGAGGGGGGAAGCATAAAACAAGGAAAACTTTAGCTAAAGCCATGTGAATGGTATCTTTGTATGAACCTAAGGTTTTACTTTTGAAAAACATTTATAAAACTTAGCAAAGCAAATCTTAAAATATGTAATCCACGTAAAATATTCAATATAGTTTCAACTATAACAAACATTAACCGATAATACTTTATAACATTTTTTAATCGCAAAAGTGTGACATGATCACAAGTTCTCAATATATCAATTACGAAATACATATAAACGGAAGAAAATTCATTAAAATAGTACCCCAAACCTTAGTTGATGTAGAGTTCACCCAACGTTAAAATCACCTTAGTCGAAGTTGAGAAATTGTCAATAATCAGTGTCAACACCTTAATTGATGAAGAGTAATCTCAAACATTCAACGTCAATATAACTCTCATATGTGCACATAGAATGTCCGCAAAGGGTTAAGCACCACAACACATGGCCCAAAGCCTATATGTGTGCTACGGTGGATCCCAAAGACCTATATCAGACTCAAAATGTTTGATTCCATATACCTTATTAAACCTTCGATACCAGATGTCCCTTGATAACCTGTAGGATTCCATATATCTTTCCATACCTTCGATATCAAAGATCTTTTAATGAATAGTTGTTGCTACGGAAACCCATTCACACAGCAGGGTAACCACCTTAGGTACAAAATCTAGTAATTGAAAACAACTTTCCATATATAAACCATTATAAATCAATAGCATCATCAAATAAGGATTTTTCGACCTCTATTAGAAAATGCTTATACACAAATCTATCCATACTCAGTCACATTTTCACATAGGAAACCATTGTAACTTCAAGATATTCAAAGATATGCTAATAAATTCCAGTTAAAAAAAAAACATAGTCATTTCAGCTAAAATACATCAAGCTTGTAGAAACCAGATAAAACATAGGAAAGAGATACATTTTGAACACAGTAGTTATATAAATCAGATCATGCCAATCTTTATCAGTATCACAAATCATAGTACCATATATAGATTTTCTATTTAAAAAAATTGAAAATAACCACTCACAGTTTTGGAGCGTGAAATATTCGAATTATAGACAGCTCCAAGTCTTGCTTGTCCAAGAGTGGTTCCCAAGCTTAAAGTTCTCCGAATCAGTCAAAATTCAAAATGCTGCTGCTGTCTTCAACGTTTTGCAAGCTTCTTGTTGTTCATGTTTTTGCTACAATTTGAATTACTTTCAGCCTATTCATGCCATTTCTTCAATTTAAAGTAGTAACCAACGAAATTCTCAAACAAGCTTTACCAAAGATTTAGTTCACTACTTGTTCCTCTTCAAAATATTTAGTTCACTACTTGTTCCTTCTTCAAAAACAAACTTCCCAACTGCTGTCTTGACTTCTCCAAACATCATTCACGGTTCCTGCACTTTCAACCCAATTCCTGTTGTTTGTTTTTTTTTTTTACTTTCTTTCTTTCTCCTCTCTTCTTCTTCTTCTTCTTAACGTGGAGAACTTAACCCAATTACCCACCTCATGCTTTTAAACAACAATTACGTGGCTAGCTCTAAAAATTTATCGCACTTCAAATTATTATTTGTTTAATTATATGGCTATTTTCTTTCCAACAAAACAAATACACCTCCTGCTTAACGTGGAGAATTCTTAATCAAATTTGTTGCACTTATTTTATTTTCAATTCCCTTAACTGTTATATATATATATATATTTAAATAATTGAGTGAAAATACAATGACAAATTTTGTTTTCATAATTCATTTTTCAATATTATCGAGACTTATTTATATTAAATTTGGCATAACTTAATTAACTCACACCAAATTAGATCATAATTGTAGTCTTAGCTAATTTAAGCTCTACTTTTAGTTCCAACAAAAGTTAATTTAGTTTAACTCATTTTCAATGTGAGATAATTAACTTAACAAATTTAATTTCACTACCATGCTTAACCGATTTATTCCAATTTAAATTAACAAATCAAAGGAGAAAAGTCATTACATATAGACCCACTTACAACCGATTGGTTTCTTGTAAAGAGGTAGGTCAACATAATCTCAAGTATGAGTCTTTTCTAGAGGCTGAAGTTCCTCAATCATTGCTTACTGCCATAGAGGATTAGTACAAGTCTCATGATAAGATGAAGGTTCGACTAAAGACATGATGGTAGAAAAATAGTGATAGTCTTTTAGATGATGGGGAGATTCTCTTTCCCAGATGGAGCGACGAATAGGTAAAGGTTTAGGTTTCATGCTGGGAGCAAATGATAGGTCCAAAAACACACAACAAGAGTAGACTGATTAAGCTCGGAGACAAGCTGCGTGAGAGACTCAGGATCAAGTAAAGGATTAGAAGCAGCAAACAAATCAGTGGAAGATCAGTGAAGAAAGAATGGGGTCTAGATAAGGAGGTATGAAATGAAGAAAGACTACTAAATATACGATGTTCCAAAAAAGTGACATGACGAGAGATATGTGATTGCTTAGAGATAGGATCCTAACAGTGAAAAGCTTTATGTTCAATACCATGACCAATAAAACAACATAAGCAAGCACAAGGTTCAAGTTTGGTATGTTCATGAGGATGCAGTAGAACAAAACAGCACATCCAAAACCTTTAAGATGGGAATGAGAGGAAGAATGACCAAACAACGGATCAAAAGGGGATCGATTGATCGGTTGTGGATAGATGAGGAAGGAAGACAATTGATGACGATTGGCAAGGAAGGATAGGTGAGGGCAGCTTCACCCTAAAACTTCTTAGTGTAGGAGGCAAAGAGAATTTCACCATGAACAAAATAGAGAATAGGGCGATGTTTTTGATTAACTCTACCATTTTGCTGAGAGGTGTGGGGAAATGAACGTTGAAAAAGGATGCCCTGTTCGGAGAGGAAAAAAAGAAGATGGGAGTCTGTAAACCCCAAAATTTCACCTAAGTGAATTAGGTTAGAACTTGATTAATAAGGAAGCTTAAAGAAGAATAAAAGAGAAGGAAAAATGCCTTAAGTGCTGAAAACTAGACTTTAAGGAATAAAACATAACTTGTGGTTAAGTTGGGTTAGGAAGTACTTGGTGAAAGAAAAATGGCTAAGTGTAGAAACCATAGTGGCCATGCGTTGGGATCTTGACGCTTGGTGCATAGGGATCTGTGAGCAGAAGCCATGCTCAATGGAGGTTAGTAGATTGCATGGTAGGCATGGAAGAAGAAGTTGATTTTTAGGCTAAGTGTTGGTCGAGTAGGATGCCATGCGTTAGCATGGATGTGTGCTAGTCAAAGGCCATAAGAGGTTAGTTGGGCTGGATTGTGCATGTGCCAAGGTAAGGCCTTAGGCGATGGGCTATGAGGCATTGGCCTTAGGCTAGGCGATGGGCATCGCCAAGCGATGGCAAAGGTTCATGAGTTGAAGGAGTGTCTTAGGCGTTGGCATCAGCGCTAGCTAGATTGATGTGCGATGTCCAAGAGCTTACCATGCATTGATGGAAAGATATGTGATGACTAATCCGTCTTGAGGTTAGGGAAGCCTCATGAACGCATGCAACAAGGATGCCTAGGCGAGGAGGTTTATGTGTTGGCTAGCCGTGGTGTGCGTGGAGGGAGGCCATGTGCCAACTTTAGGACTAGGTGTTCACTACTACAAAAACAGTGTTTCTTGACGTTTTTTAAATGTTAAGAATCACTTTTCTTGACGTTTTAAAAAATGTCAAGGAAGCCAGTGTAAAAAATATCAATTTTTTTGACGTTTTAAAAACGTCAAGAAACACCAACACTTGATATGTTTGAAATGTCAAGAATATGAGTGTTCTTGACAAGGAAAAAACGGTAAGAAATTTTTTAAATTGACAATGAAAAAATGTCAAAATATATCATACTTGACATGTTAAAAATGTCAAGAATATGAGAGTTCTTGACCTGTTAAACATGTCAAGAATATCTATAATCTTGATAAGAAAAAATATCAAGAAATTTGCTTGTGATTTTTTTAAAAAAATCTGTAATGATGACGTTTTTACCTATAATTGCTCCTGTATTTTGATCCAACAATCACATTTGGTATATATGTGACATACATTCATCAATCAAATAAACAATATACGCATTTAAATCTTATACATCAACAAAATTATCACCAATATCTCTTTATAAAGACTTCATTTCTTTAATATTGTCAATATTACAACCTCATAAAGTATTTCTAAGTTAAAAGAATATGGAAAACCCCATATGAACAATTCCAACATTAAAGAATAACCTACAAAGTCCTAAAACTTAAAAAACAAACAAGAGTGGCATAAAGAACATGCATACAAGATCTAGAAAGATGAACACACACAAATGTAGTCCTTGTGTCCTATAATCCTTCCTATATCAAATGTCACAAATTTACACAAAACTCAAGGATACTTCAACAGTTAAACAATTTTAGATGTAAATGTAATGTGAATATTATTCTTTCCAAATTGATCCTAATAGATATATAGAAGTTAATACTTAAAACTCATGTACACACCTCGTATACATCATTTGATACTAGATAACCACGCCCTCTGTAACAACAAACAAAGAGAAGACATCAAAATATAAACTAATTAGTATAACAATAAACGAAGGCAATGAGGTTTACTTGTAGTACTCTAAATTAACTTATCATATCTTTTTCCCTAGGCATTGTAATTTTCTTATATGATTGATTTAATTGAGTTGAAAATTCTTCTCATCTATTCTATTTCAGGATTTGGCTAGCATTATACCAAAGGATACTCTTCTTTGGAAGTTGAAGCTGCTCAAATCAGCTGCTGCTTGTGCTAATTTTCGTCTCCATGCTGTTAATGCCGAAGATATAAAGGAACGTTTAGATTCACCATTTTATGTAATCTAAATACCCTGTTATGTAATCTAAATAAGACCTAGTTATGTAATCTAAATAGCCTGTTATTGCATAATGTTTTATCTTTGTCTTTTCCCATTTTAACCTCTTCCAAGTTAGATTCATCATTCTCAAAATGCTTCATCTCTACTTACTACCTACATGAGAGCCAACAAGCAAAAATAATGATAAATATGGATATAACTTTAATTTAATACATTACCATATATTTAAAGGGCAAAAATAATAAAACGATGTGAGACAAAAAGAATGAATGAATCTCGATTCCAGAGAAATGCTGAATATGAAGAACATAAAATAGTGAATCTCTACTTATCTTCTTCTTCAATCTTCATTTGTTTCTCTTCAAATCAACGAAAACACTATTTTATAATCAGATCACAATGTTTTCAAAGCATCGAGTAAAGATTAAGATTCATCAAGTAGCATCGAGTCAAGGTTAATACTCATCGAGTGGCATCGAGTCAAGATTAATACTCGTCGAGGTTGCATCAAGTAGACAATAGAAACTCATCAAATTGCATCGAGGAAAGAACAAAAACTTATCATGTAAAGAATAGAAACTCATCGAGTAAAGTGGAACAACTATTGAATAAGAGAGAAAAATAAAGAGAATACTCATCGAGTAGCATTAAGTCAAGATTAATACTAATCGAGTAGCATCGAGTCAAGGTTAATACTCATCAAGTTGCATCGAGTAGACAACAGAAACTCATCCAGTTGCATCGAATAAAGATTAATACTCATCGAATAGCATCGAGTCAAGATTAATACTCAATAGCATTGATTAAAGATTAATACTCATCGAGTTGCATTGAGTAGACAACAGAAACTCATTGAGTTGCATCGAGGAAAGAACAAAATCTCATCGAGTAAAGAACAGAAACTCATCGAGTAAAGAAGAATACTCATCGAGTAAAGAGGAACAACTATCGAGTAAGAGAGAAAAAAGGAGAGAATACTCATCGAGTAGCATTGAGTTAAGATTAATAATCATCAAATTGGGCTTTGATACCAATTGAAGAGAATCGAATTCTCGTGGAAGCGTGTGATCGTCGTGCAATTTGAAAATCAAATTTATAAAACATAAAAATAGAGAACTAATTCACAAAAAAATAGGATAAACATTAAATAAACCTAAGCATGCTCATAATGAAGAAGAGAAGAAACGGAAGAAGAAAACTCACCCTTGAAGATTCTCCTTTCTTCAAAATTTCCTCTCCTTTGCACACGAACAAATTTGAACCCCTCAACGAACAAAGACACCACTGCAAGAGCTTTCCCATTATGCCCTTGGATTCCAAGGAGCTAGATATGTGGATTCTAACACCTTGGAAGAGGGAATGAAGGCAGATGGAATGTTCTTTAGAGAGTAGAGTAGAGATAATATGAGAGTGGAGGCTACAACAAATTTTCACAACTTACCCTAAAAGGGTTATAATGGTACATTTATAGAGAGAGGGTAACCCCCACTTCAAGTCTTCCTACTTTCCATCATTTGTTAATTAATTAATTAACCATTAATTAATCAATTAATATATAAATTAAATAACTATATCATAAATCATATTTAATATATGGTTAATCAATTAACATATAAATATCATATATTTATGGATATTTGAAATAGATGGTAGAATAAGAGAAAAAATCTAAAAATATATTACATCTTTAAAATATTTGTAAATATGAATGACTTGCAAGTCAATCTTTGATTTTTTTTTTAATTTTCAATTTCGCCCTCTCTTGTCTTGTCTTGTTGCACATTTTCTTTTTTTAATCTTTTTATTTTCTTTATTTTCTTTGATTTTTGCTTCTTCCCTTCCTTTTTTTCATTTTCTTTCTCCGGTTTTTGCTTATTCCCTTTCTTTTAAAAAAAAAAAAAAATTAATTTTTCTTTTATCAGATTTTTGTTTTTTTGCTTTTTTTTCTCTTTTTTTTATTTTCTTTTATTTCTTTGATTCTTATTATTATTTTTTAATTTTTATTTTATTTTCTTTGATTTTCTGGTTCTTCTCTTTCTTTCTTTTTTTTTTCTTTTTCTTTTTCTTTCATTTATCTAGTTTTTGCTTCCTTTATTTCTATTTAATCTTCTTTTCTTTCTTCAATTTTTCTTTCTTCAATTTTTGCTTCTTCCATTTCTCTTATTTTTAAAATTTTTCTTTCCTTTATTTCAATTTTTTCTTCTTCCCCTTCTTTTTCACAAGAATTATGAGGTGAGTTTCGTACCCAAGACTTGAAAGTACTCAATTTATAAGTGACTTAACACCAACAAGTCAATCATCAAGTTTGATTATTATAACAAATAATAAATATAAATTGCAAATGAAAGTCTATTAGTGATAGCCACTAATATTTTATCACTGATAGCTTAATCTTTGATTATATTTTCATAGTTAATAGCCACTTATAGAAATCTATCATTGATAGCCAACTTAGTGAATTTAATTAATAAAGTTGAATCTCGAACTAAAAATGTAAGTGGAATGCCTAGAAGTTATCACTAATAGCATGTTTATCAGTGATAAAAGCTATCATCGAAAAGAAAATGACTTATAAATGTTTGGGAAGGTTAAGGGTGTTTAGTGGCTATGATTGATAGAAGCTACTACTGATAGAATGTTCTAATTATAGAAGATAATACTAATAGCATGTTATCGATGATAGAAGCTTCCTGATAGCACGTTATCGGTGATAGAAGCTGCCACTGATAACACGTTATCAGTGATAGAGTTCTATCACTAATAGCATGATATCAGTGAAAACATTGATAGCATCTTATCAATGATGTTATCAGTGGAAGAAAATATCACTGATAACCACAATATGAATGATGTTAGTGATATCGGCGATAGAACTTAGATGATATCTATATATCGAGTTTCTTTCAAAGATGATAACCAGTTATAGAAGTCTATCATTAATAGCCTGAAGTGTTAATATTTCAAGGTTGATTCTAATTGATGAAAGTCTATTAGTGATAGCGACTGATAGCTGCTATCAATGATAGTCATGAATAAAGATTATTAGTGATAGCTACTGTGGTAATCAAAGTTGTTGATCTTCTTTTAAAGTGGATCACTATTTATAAATCTATTATTGATAGCCACTGATAGCCTTAAAAATTGATATTTCAAGGTTGATTCCAATTGATAAAGTGAATCAATGATAGCTACTGATAATTGATAACAAACTAAAAGCTAATATTCAAGATTGTATTAATTTTTCTCAAATTGAAAGTTATCGCTGATAGCAACTATCATCGACAACAATTTATAGAAGCTATCAGCGATAGCAGCTAATAGCAACTATAGTGGCTATCATGATAGCTGCTATCTATGATAGCTTTTAATTTGAGAAAACTGAGAAGAAGCGAGCAAAGTAGTGGCTAGGCATGAGTTTTTTAGTCTTTTTACCATTTTTTTTTTATCTATATATGCAATTATTTTATCCTTGTACTACATATTCTATTATTTTGGGCTTGAATTCTATTTATGCAACTAGCTCTATACTTATATGCATATATCACTTATGAATCCAATTCATATAAATCTAATATTTGAATCTAATTTAAATACATCTCTTTAATATTGTAATTCTATACGAATCCAATTCATTTTAATTTAATATTCGAATCTCATTGAAATATCTCTCTCTAATACTGTGATTCTATATGAATCCAATTCATTTGAATTTAATATTCGAGTCTCATTCAAATATATCTCTCTTATATATTTTGGATTATAGATCATATCTATAATTAACCATATTCTATAATGTATCAGAATATACTATTTATTAATCATATTAATATAAAATTTCTTTAAGCAATTTGAATAATTCAAATAATTCCTCATTACTATCCTCAGTGAGCTAACAGAGGGATCTTACGGACCTAAAGATTAGAAGCTCCAATGATATGAGATTAATTAAGTAAACTCTTTAATTAAATTAATCAATATTCATTAACTATCGGTCACTCTACTAAAGACCAATAGTTGTACTCTTCGCACTGAAGATATATTTTCTTGTCCATGAATATAACCAATCAAAGTGAGTTGACCCTTCCCAAATTGCTTATAACTACAGTGGGGTCAAATTATCATTTTACCCCTGTAATTACATCTAACTCCTTAAGTACCATTGAATCCTTTAATGAACAAACAATTTATAGTTCAACTGTAAACTAACACCTCTCGGGCCAATGAGAGGTTAAGGCCTCTTATTTAAAACTCGAAATCAACTATTAAGAGAGCAATTTATCTACTTTCCGTAAAACCGGGAAGGAATGAATTCCTTTTTATGTAGCTACATTTCCAGTTCCCCAATCAAATGAATCCCCAAAGTGGTAGGCATATTTAACCGGCACAACTGGTCACTCTCACCCATGCAAATCAAAGGACCGCCCTTATAGGCAGGAGTTCACAACTCATTCAGGATTCAGGTCAAGTCATTTATGGTCTTCTTGGTGAAATGTAAGTATCTTTTAGCAACGGTGTTATAAAGAAAGACTACTCATTTCGTGGTATGGTCTCATACAAATTCTTTATATAGGATGTCCCTACTCACATGTATTCACATGAGTGATCAAGATCAGATCATTTGTAACACTTTACAACACTTGTAATAACTACAAAGCAGGCTATATCCGTAGTGCCACTAGGATAAGGTACCCAACTTTATCCATCTACTACAGACTGTTTAGGTTATTACTTAAATATGATCCATTTGTATGTCTTCACATACATGTTTAAGTTACATCATATACCCTTGGATCTTAGTTTATTAGATTGAATTAATGCAATCTAAATATTAATAAAATATCTCTTGTTTTATTAAATATATATATAATTTGTTTTTAAAACTATAAGATATATGAGATTTAGGGCACTAAATCTAGCACTTAAGACTCATACTAGAATCATAGGGTGTTCTTATAGGTGTAAAATCAAAACTGTCAAATCTCTTTAGAAATTTTTCAATATAGTGTGATTGACATAAAGAAACCATTTTTAGTTTTTCTTATCTTAACACAAAGTATCATGTCAGCCTCACCTAAATCTTTCATTTCAAATTGTGAGGATAGAAATAGTTGGTTGTTATACAAACATATTATCACATAGTCAGCTCCAGACAATTTTGAGTAAACACGTGTGTCATGGAAATAGCAACAGGAAAAACATTAAAAAAAAACATATCGTTAGATAGATATCCCTAACCAATAAAGTCGCTATTTTTTGTGATGACAACCTTGTCAACTTCAAACACAATCCTAAACCCCGTTTTGTTCAACAGACTCTCCGACACCAAATTCCTATGCAAAGAAGGAACATGTAGTACATCACTAAGGGATAGAGCTTTTCCATAAGTTTTAATAAAATCTTCTCTTTCCCAAGAACACCAGAAGTTGCTGAATTTCCAATGAAAACATTTATCCATTTTTGATTTCTTAGAAGTTGTGGAAAAGATTCCGGATTGAGTAGAAGTTTCTTGATGTACCAGTGTCCAGGATCCAATTAGACTTGGTCTCCACAAATTTGCCTCCATAACCACTGTAGCAATAATATCATCCTCGACAACATTGGCCTGTGGGACTTGTTTGGCAACAACATAATTTTCATGTAGCCTTTCCTTTCACTAGGTGCACTAGTGGGATTTATATCCAGGTTTCACAAAGACATAACAAATCACTTTGGACTTCTCAATTTGTCCACTAGTGCCCTTGTATCGACCCTTCTTCTGTGATGTCTTTGCTGTTTGTTTCTCCCCTTTTTTTTTAACCTTTCTTTCACATTGGAAGATTCAACAAGGTTAACATTAACAAAATTCATTGATAAAGTGTTCATCCTATCTTTTTGTCTGTTTTCCTTTTTAGTGCACATGTGACCGATGAGCTCTTGCAGTGTTAGATCCTTCTTCTTATGTTTCAAGTGGTTACGGTAGTCGCTCCAACAGGGTGAAAACATTTAAAGCAACACATGTGCTTGAAGAACCTTGCACATCGCCATGCCTTCAGAAAGTACGTTGGCCAATAATTTTTCATATTCATCAACTTGCTGCATGACTAGTTTATCGTCGGCCATCTAGAATTGTAAGCACTTGCCCACCACGTATTTCTTTCTGCCAGCATCGTTGCCTCCATATCTAGATTTCATGGTTTTCAGATCACCTTTACAGATTTTTGGACAACAAACAAGTTGAATAGTGAATCTATCATATGGTTGAGCAGATGGCCACAAACAGTTTTGTAAATCAATAAACCGAACCATCTAAATTGCTTTTGAACTTACCCAAAATTCTATAACAATACTTTTTTTTTTTTTTAGACCAAAAATAAAGTTTAGAATGTGTGGGTTGGACTGATAAAAACTTTATCTAAATAATTGCATTCATGAAAACTGAATCGATTTAGATTGAGTATGAAAATCCCAATTAAAAATTGTCAATTGAAATCAGTAACCAATTATGATATAGTGTGGATGTCAATCGTAGAGATCTTATGAATAAAAAAGAAACAAATAATATTCGACGATGGTACATCCTTCCTTTATCGAATCTATCAAGGTTCGTTTAAGACCCCCAAGTAACTAGTTAACACCAACACCGTCCATATGTTTGGCCTACCTTTTTGCAATGGCTTGATAGAATCACTTTGGAAAGAGAGACTTTGCGACTTGAACTTTTCGTCGATGGTCGATTAAGTTGAGCCTTTCATTTATGCACCAGTGGAGTTGATTGATTAAGTCAAACCTCCAAAGTAGACTTGTTGTCGATTGAGAAAAAAAAAAAATCAGTAAAAAAAAGATGACAATTGAAAAAGATGTGTTTGAAGCAATAAAACTTCAATAAACGGAAGTCATGATAGTGGTTGTTTTCAACCCACTTACCATTGAACAAAACTCTTAATTATTGAACAATCATAATGTCGCACCCCCTCCAAGATTTCCTTCCTAACCTAGGAGAAGATGTGAAGAACAGATGTCAACCCTTTTATGACATCTACTACCCATTTCAACTCTCAAAACCTGTTTCTCAAAGTCTTTAACACTTGATCAACAATTTATAAGTATACAATCTCTAAGACACACCACATCCATAAACAACTAAAGAAAGACACACAAACTTATCTATACATAACAAAATATTTACATATATACACCAGTGAGATGTACTCTCAGTTTTACTCATATGCCTTGGATATAGTCATCTTTTAGGTATCAGGGGACCCAGATGCCTTCATACCTTTAGTATCGAGTTTCCTCAATAAAATATCATAAAGCTTTATTTAAATTAAAATTCAACATAAAGCATTCCAATAGAAATACATCGTGGCCTAGAAATTACTGAAAAATAGTCTCAACTCATTGAATGCTAGTTAACATATGCTATAAAACATTTAAACTCGGGTATACACCACAAGTGTCTTATAGAATTCGTCACAAATAACCTCTAAGCTTGGATTTGAAAGCTAGGAAAGCATACTTTAAAATTCATAGTATAGCTCATAAAGGCATTGTTGTACTTCACATAAAACCTCAAGCGTTAAAGGAAAAGGGACCATGTGTCCACATCTCAACTTAAACTAAGGTATGCATTGAAGTAATACTTAGGAAAACATGCTTTATTTAGGAGAATTCATAGTGTAGTTAACATCTCACACGTTGAAAAAATTTCAGGAAAGCATCCTCAAAACTTATGAGTTCAATCATAAATCATGTTCTAAAAACTCTTAAATACATCATTCATTAAACTTATGCGACGAAACCATTAAATGGAAAATATTTATAAATAAGTCACTCATTGTCTTTAAGCTATTCTCTATTGAAATTTTCCTTGTGACATTAATAAGTACTTTGGTTAATGTCATTAGCTCATTTTTGAGCTCTAATATTTAAACTGAACATCAACTTTAACAATTCCTCATAACTCCTTAATGTATAGCCTAGCTCAATGCATCCTCAATACTTAGGTAAATTCAACAGTTCACCATTCTTAACCAAATGTTACCTTGCAACTAGGTTGGTGGGTGGCAACACACACACGAGTGCTCATTGGCATCAGGATGCACCCACCTTGCCTATGCGATGACTGCTCGTGGTTGTAATCCTCAGTGTGCCTCAACCGTCGCACGTAGCCTCACGCTTCTTTGCACACACACCTTGGTTAATGCCCGTCTACAACAACGTGTGCCCTCGTCAATCGTGTGAGCTCGCCCATGCACAACCTTAGTTGGCCAACTGTTTGCTTATGCGAGATGCAACTGTCTGTTTGTTTATCCCATAAATATTCTAAATTCAACTTCTAGCTCAAATAACATAAATTCCAAGCTTCATCTCAGAGAACTTTCTTCTAAAAACTTGTTTTTAAACATATTAAATATCTTACCTCAAAATTCTAACCTCTGATTCCTCTTAATAAGCTCAGTATCCTTCAATCTTTCCAGATTTCTTGAGTGATCCGAGAGCCTTGAACACTTGTGGATACCTCCAGCCTTCAGCTTAAATTCATGAGAATTTCCTTTTGACAGCCATGGATAATCTTCAGCACTAATAGAACATCAATTTGACAACAATTCCTCCTTCTTTGCATGAGTAGTTTTGGCAAATCAAGCTTTATATTCCAACCTTCCTTTTATAATAAAGGTTGTTTGATCAGATTTAGTCATTAGGGTGACTTTTATAATAAAGGTTGCTTGATCAGATTTAGTCATTAGGGTGACATCTATCCCACTAATACTTGTTTAAGCCTCCTAGTCAAGGCACTTAGCCCACTAACCAGGTGATTAATCTAGTTGTTTCAGCCATTCCTTAACACATAGGCTTGAAACCATGCAAGCCTCTCTTCTTAACCAATGCATACCCTGATTGGCATTGCACTCCCTTGGTTATCACTTAATTTTAGCCATCACTGCATTGTCTTGCCTTAGGAGTTCTTTACAAGCCTTGCCCGATCATCCTTGCCTCACTTAAATCCCATAACATACCTCGTCGCACTAACAGAACAACGCCATTCACCCATGTCATGGGCTTCTCATCGCATCATCAGAGTGATTCTTCTCACTTATGTCATCACCTAAGCGCACGGTAGCCTCAAACACTAACCTTTAACATTTCAGTCAATACGTACCTCGCGGCCCTCCTAACTCCCTGCTTTAGCACCCCATCCTGGTGCATTCGCTTAGGCAACTTGGTCGCTCACGTGCTGTCTGCAATGGCCTTCACTGATCTCTAATGAGGATAATCACATACTCTTTTCGCCAACCTCGGTTTACACTTCACTCGATAGTCATCCTAAACCCCATCATGGCCTTTTACATGCACCTTTGTGCCATGCCTACTAACCTCTTAAGCATTACTCGTCGCGTAACATGCGCTCACCTAGGCATGCTCGGCTGCCCACCTTCCACTTACCTTGGCCTTTACCAACCTCCTTTTGAGGTTATTTCATCCTTGGCAACCTCGTCCAGGTCCTTCCTCACTAGGCGCACTTACCTCGATATAGCCATCAACGCATGCCTCATGTGATTTCTTGTCCAACATCCTTCATTTAACCTTAGGGCACATAGTCATTCCAATTCCTTCTTTCTCAAGCTCTCTATTTCCTTTAACTGTCAAGTTTCCTTATTTCACTTGAGAGCTTCAATATTCCCCACTTAGGGAATTTCCTTCCCTTTGGCTTAGCTTCACACCTAACTCCACTTACTTACAAATCTCAATAGTTTACTAAGTCTTGGCTGTGTAACAAGCTACCCGAGGCATACTTTTCAACACTTAGAGAATTTTCTCTTCTTTTTAACATTTATATACATTCCACATAGCAGACACCTATGTTAACACCTACAAACATTATAAGCACATAATTAAAAAGAGACTTAAACACTTAATAAAATAAGGTTAGAGGCTTACTATTTATCTCCCCCTTAGAAAAATTGTCCTCGAAATTTGCCTCGAGCTCTATCACACGAATAGGTGGGGTATCTATTCTTCTCTACTCCTTGGTTTCCCATGTAGCTTCCTTCACTTCGTGCTTTCTCCACAATACCTTTACTAATGGTATTGTCTTATTCCTTAATACCTGCTCTTTCCGGTCAAGAATCTCTACTGGCTCTTCCTCGTACAACAAATCTTCTTTCAGTTGTACTGGTTGGGCTTGTAAATATGTGAGGGGTTTGGTACATACTTCCTCAATAGTGATACATGAAAGACATCATGTATCCTTGATAGCTCTGCAGGTAAAGCTAGTTTGTAGGATGCTAGCTCGACCCGCTCAATTATCTCGTAGGGTCCTATGTATCTTAGGCTCAACTTGTCTTTCCTGCCAAATCTGAGAACTCTTTTCCACAGAGATAATCTCATAAACACCCGATCTTCAACCTCAAACTCAAGCTCTTATCTTCTCTTATTTGCATAACTCTTTTGTCTGTCTCGAGCTATCTTCAAATTCTATCTCATTAAATTTACATTCTCAGAAGTCATTTGTACCAATTCTCGCCCTATTAGTTTTATTTCACCAACTTTGTTCCAACAAACCAGAGTCCTGCACAGTCTTCCGTAAAATGACTCATATGAAGCCATCCTAGTACTGGAATGGTAGCTATTATTATAGGTGAACTCCACTAACGACAAGTGTGTGTCCCAACTACTTTTAAATCGAAACACACATGCCCTTAACATGTCTTCTAAGGTCTAGATTGTTCGCTCTGACTGTCCATCTATCTGTGGATGGAATGTTGTATTGAAATGTAACTTGGTGCCAAGAGCATTTTGCAAACTGGGTCAGAGCTTCGAGGTGAACCTCAGATCTCTCTCAAATACTATAGATACAAGAACTCTATACTGACTCACTATTCTATCAACATACAGCTTGGCTAACTTGTCCAATGTAAAAGTAACTTTAACTGGTAAGAACTTAGCCATCTTCGTGAGCCTATCAACAATTACCCATATACCATCATAATCATTCAGATTTCTGGGTAATCCAAATGAGAAATCCTTCGTAATATATTTCCTATTTCCACTCTGGTATTAGAAGTAGATTAAGGAATCTTGCGGGCCTCTAACATTCAGGTTTAACCTGTTAACATACTAAACATCTGTCCACAAACTCCGCTATGTTTTGCTTCATTCTAAGCCACTAATAGGACTTCCTTAAGGTCCTGTACATCTTCGTATTGCATGATGCATGACATAAGCTGAATTATAGGCCCCCTCTAAAGTAGCATTCTTTAAGTTCACAACATTAGGCACACATACTCTACCTTCCTTCAATAAAGCTCTGTCTGACCTCAACTCAAAATCTGACCTTTGATTCTTACTTACCTCTTCAGCCAACTTCTAAAGACTGGGATCTCTCGATTTCTCTCTAAGAATATCATCTACCAAAGTAGGTCTTACTTGAAAGTGGGCTATCAGACCTCCTGCCTGGCTTATTGTCAGTGTGGCATCGACACTTTTCAACTCATATAACAACATACCCTTGATTGTACGAAGGGTAGCTTTAAGATGTGCCGCCTTCCTGCTTAGTATGTTCACTACTACGTTCGTGTTGATAGAATAAACTAACATGCAAAATAATTAAAATCAATAAGCACTCTAATATCACTTAATTTTAGTTTAAAAACATGCATTGAAACAAAATTCAAAGAAAATGGTTCCATCAACTACAACCTTTGATGATTTTCCTCAAATCTTTTTCCTCTCCACGAAATCAATTTCCAAGTAGAAAGTAGACCATCACTAAGATCTTCTCCACTATACTCAAGCTTAGATTGCATGGTGGAACATTTGAATTGAAACCAATTGGATTGAAATAGAAAAGGGTTTGGAAAGGTAATTCCTGCAAAATTTTTCTCAGCAAAATCACTTGCATATCTTCCAAATTGAAGTCAAGGACTTCAATTTATATCCCAAACACATGCAATTGAGATTGCATGAAGGATGCCATTGAAATTGAAGTGGCATGAGGTGGATTTTGAGTTACTTATTTTTAAATTCAATTTTAATATAATTTTATTAATTAGTTTTAATTAAAAACTAAATTTCAAAAAACATTTTTTAATTTAATTTTTATAATTTTGAATTTTCAAAAAATCCAAAATTCCAATTAATCAAATTATCAATTTTGAACAAATTTTAAAACTGAATAAAATTGAATAATTAATTAAACTAATTAAATTAATTTAATTTAATATTAAATATAAAATATTATAATTTATCTCATCAAATATTTAAATAATTATTTAAATATTTTAAACTCTCAAATTTCATTTAATTTCTAAAAAATTAAACATTTTAATTGTATCAAATACAATGAAAACCCTAATTTAATTTGAACACTTCAAATTCAAAACCCGAATTTCGAATTTGAACATTTCAAATTAGTTCAATTCATTAATCCAAGATATAAATTATGAGCTAGTAGAGGGACCTTATGGACCTACATACAAATCATGAGCTCCGATGATTTGAGATTATTTGGCTAAACTCTTTAGATCAAATTAATCACTATTCGTTAACTACCGAGACACACCACTATAGCTTGATAGTTGCACTCTTCTCACTGTAAATATATTTCTATCCATTTTAAACCATAATTAGTGAGTCGATCCTTCACAGTTCGTTCGTATTTACAGCTAGATCAAAGTTACCATTTTGTCCTTGTATATACATCTTGTTCCTTAAGCTCCCACTAATCCTCCATTTGAACAATTTTTTTATGGTCCAACTTATAAACCATGTCCCTCTACATCACGAGAGGGTGGAGCCTAGGAATCAGCGTTTAAGAGAACAACCTATATGCTAACCCTTAGATGAGTAGGAGTGAATTTCATCTTGCAGAACTATATCCCTAGCTATCTATCCAGTCTTATCTCCAAAATGGGAGACTTATTGAATAGTTTTGTTGGACTACTCTCACCTATGCATCAAAGGATAATCCCAAATAAACAGGAGTTCATGGTTAGCTCAGGATTAAGATCGAGTTACTATAGGTTGGTGAGTTTGAAATAGTTAGTTTTAACATTAAACGATCGTTATAAATAAAAATGACTATTTCGAAGTTCGGTCTTATGCAAACTCATTTCATAGGATGCCCCCATTCACATGTCTCTACATGAATGATTTTGGGATCACATCATTTGTATCAGTATACAAAATGGGCCGCATCGAATAGTGTCACTAGGATGAGGTACCCAATCTCATCCATATACTTATAGACCATTTTGGCTATATACTAAAATTTGATCCTCTTTTATGTCGCCACATAATGTTAAAGTATTCATACTATAGCCATGGATTCGTTTATTGAATTTTTATAACAGAATGCAATATCAACAACAATTTATTGAATAAAATACTCAATAATACTTTTATTGAAAAATAGAATATGTTAATATTTACAAACTGCGAGTTTAGGAAATTCCCAACATGCCTTCCTTGGGTGGTACTCGATAGCGTAATCATAGGGTTCCAACCACCTCATCTGTCTCAAGTTTAACTTCTTTTGATCGAAAATATACTTCAAACTCTTGTTATCGGTAAATATATGACGTCGCTCGCCAAACAGGTAATGTCTCAATATCTTCATAGCTAACACTATAGCTGCCAACTCCATATCATAAGTAGGGTAATCATACTCATGCTTTTTCAAATGTCTAGAAGCACAAACAATTACTTTCCCTTCTTGCATCAACACCGCATCCCAAACCCTGTCTGGAAACATCACAGTAAATCTAAACTTTTTCCCTAGCACTAAAAGAGTTAGAATTGGTGTGGACACCAATCTTTGCTTCAGCTCCTGAAAAATCCATTCGCACTTCTTTGTCCATTCAAACTTAGCATCCATTCAAACTTAACACTTCTTTGTCCATTCAAACTCGTTAATCTTTGAAAAGTCTTCCATAAACTTCCTGTAATAGCCTATCAGGCCAAGGAAACTACGTACCTCTATCCCCGAGGTAGGTCGCTCCCACCTTACTATAGCTTCTAACTTTTTAGGATCTACGGTTACTCCTACAGCCGACACTACGTATCCTACGAATATAACTTGGTCAAGCTAGAACTTGCATTTATTAAACTTAGCATATAACTGCTTCTTTCATATCGTCTATGATACAATCCCAGATGCTCTGTATGTTTCTCCTTGTCTTTTGAGTAAACCAGGATGTCATCAATAAAAACGATCACAAATTGATCTAAATAAGTATGAAATATCCTGTTCATTAGATCCATAAATACTGTTGGAGCATTTGTCAAACCAAACGGCATGACAAAGAACTCATAATGATCATATCTAGTTATCAAAGCAATCTTAGGGACATTAGCTTTTCTAACATTCAACTGATGATAACCTGATCTCAGGTCTATCTTGGAATATCGAGGCTCCTTTCAAATAAGTCATCACCATGGGGTAATGGACACTCATTCCGTATCGTCACCTTGTTCGACTGTATATAATCAATTCACAACCTAAGAGTGCATCATTTTTCTTCACAAATAGAACCAGTGTTACCCATGGTTACATACTAGTCCTAATATAGCCTTTGTCCATCCATTTCTGTAGTTGAACCTTCAACTCCTTTAACTCAACTGGTGACATCCTATAAGGGGCTTGTGAAATATAAACTATACCTAGAATTAAATCAATCGTAAACTCCACTTCTCTATCAGGTAGTAAGCCTGCCAGTTCCAGGGAATACATAAATAAACTCTCGCACCATTGGAACATCCTCTGGTCCCAGCTTCTTGTCTTGTGAAATAGTTACATGAGCCAAATAGGCCGTACATCCTTTGCTCAACAACTTCCTAGCCTTAACTACTAAAATTAGTTTACTAGGAAGAACTCTCCCATTCTTTGTAAATACTATCTCAACTTCCCCAGATTTCCTAACTACCTCCTTATTATAACAATCGACAGAGGCATGATATTTACTCAGGAAGTTCATACCCAGTATAGCATCGAACTCAAGTAACTCTAGGGAAATTAGATCAATCAACATGCTTTGCCTTTCAATTACAAGCTCACAATCTCTTAAAATTTCTTTACTACTAATATCTCACCAACAAGAGTGGAAATAAATAACTCATCAGGCATGACCTCTAGCATCCTATTAACATGTAATGCAAACATGCTAGAAACAAATGAATGACTAGTATCGGGATCTAACAATAGATATGCAGGGTGGTCACAAAGGGTTACCATACCAGTTACAACATCTTGAGCCTCCTCAACCTCTTGGTGGGTCATAGCATAAACTCTACCTTATTGTCATGACCGATCAATTACTCCTTTCTGTTTGGCTCCACTAGTACCATTTCCACCAACCTCAACCACACTGTTTGAGATGCCGCTCTTTACTCAGCATGTGTCCGTGAACTAACTAAGGGCATTCCCTCTTAAAATGATCGGTCTGACCACACTGGTAACACACATTCCTTTCATCGTAGCATGACCCTAAGTGGTTATTACCACAACTCAGACAGGCAGGTTTCCTAGTAGAACTAGCAATAGACTTACCAGTGCATCCTCTCTTCGATTCTCCAATTGAACCAACTGACTGACTAGACCTTCTCCTACTTGATCTCTGCTAGCTCCCAGCTTCACTACCACTAGTGGTTGACTACCTACGGGGCTTGAAATTCAGCCTCTCTGATACCTCGGGAGTAAACTTTCGTCATTCTTCTCTATCTTCCTGTACCTGCTATTCTTCTGTTAAACTCTTTTCAACTCCCATCGTCGTCTCAACGAACTGGGAAAAGTCCATCTAGTTAGCTTTGGAGGTTACTGAGGTACGAATCTCTTTCCTTAGGCCATTTTCAAACCTCATGCACTTGTCTTTCTCTTCAAGAATAATAGTGGAAGCATACTGAGATAACTCGATATATTTCTGCTCATACTCGACACTGTCATCGAGTCTTGAACTAGGATTAAAAACTCATTCCTCCTCTCTTCTCTAAATGAGCTAGGATATTATTTATCCTTAAATGCTTTCCTGAACTCTCCCGAAGTCATTCCTTCAGATTTGTTTCTTTTAGAATCTAGGACCTTCCACCACTTCTCTAACCCTTTCTGGAATAGAAACATAGCCAGCTTGTCCTTTCAGTCTTCGGAACATCTCATCAGATCAAAACATTTACCTATCAATTCAAGCCATACCTCGACGTCTATTGAGTTTGCTGATCATTTAAATGTGATGGAACCTAGTGCCTTCAACCTTTCTATACCAGATTTTTTCTCTGGATCCACTTGTACAGATCCCACACTTGCTGCTAGCCACTGTGCAATCCTATAAAAAACACTATCCTCTATATAAGGATCAACTTTATCTCGAAGGGTACTAGACTTTCCCTCAGATTTAGTCTCTTGTAATATTGGATCCCTGTTAGTATTACAATCTCTATCGACCTCAGGTTCTCTTATAGGATCTCGATCCCCTCATACTACAGGATCTCTGGTATAGTCACGATCTCAGTCTGTCGTCTGCTTACTCAGTCTGCCACTTCTTTTAGGCATCCTTCCTATAATAATGTAACAATATTAGGTACAATTCATTATTTACATGCTTTTATTCTAATGTATGGGTCTAATTCTCAAAATTTTATGTTTTGATACCAACTTGTCACACCCCCTCCCAAATTTCCTTCATAATCTAGGAGAAGATGTGAATACAGTAGATGCCAACCCTCTTATGATATCTATTGCCCATCTTAACTCTTAAAACCTTTTTCTTAAAGCCTTTAATACCTAATAAAAATTTTATAAGCATACAATCTCTAAGACACCACATTTAGAAACAACTGAACACAGGCGCACAAACATATATATATATATATATATATATATATATATATGTATGTATATAACATAATATTTACACAGATACACACTAGTGGGATCTACTCTTAATTTTACTCTTAGTCCCTAATATGTACATGATATTCAACTCTTAGACAAAATATGTTTAACAACCTAAACTTTTATTCTGCTTCTTCTCTTCAAGACTTGCTCTTTCAGGTTCAGACCAACAGATCACCTAGGCTCTGGGAATTTTACCGCTACCTGGGGAAAAGAGAAAATATTGGAAAGGGTGAGCTAAATACCCAGTGAGTGACTTTTTAAAACTTGCTAAGTAGACATGGTATAAAACATAAATGTACTCAGAGTAGAACCTTAATACACTAAAGGCTCAGTAAACAATAAAAAAGCATTAAAACATAACATATTTGAAAATGCTTTAGGAACCCTGAAAATCTCAAATACCAATCAATCGTTTGAAAAGCAACATCCTTCAGCCTTAGTTGAGGCAGAGCCCTTTTGCTTAATCGCTCAACATCGATTTCCATAACTGATGTAGATTAATCTCAATACAATCAATGTTGATACCTTCATACCTTCATACCTTTAGTATCAAGTTCCTAAATAAAACATCATAACGCTTTATTTAGATTAAAATTCAACATAAAGCATTCCAATAAAAATACATCGTGGCATAGAAATTACTAAAAAATAGTCCCAACCTATGGAATCTAGCTAACATATGCTATAAAGCTTTTAAACTCAAGTATGACCCAAAAATTTCTTATAGAATTCGCCACATAAAACCTTTAAGTTTGGTTTTGAAAGCAAGGAAAGCATACTTTAAAGTTCACAGTATAGCTCATCAAGCCATGTTGTACTTCACGTAAAACCTCAAGCTTTCGAAAGAAAAGGGACCATGCGTCCACATGTCAACTTAAACTAAGGCATGCGTTGAAGAAATATTTAGGAAAACATGCTCTATTTAGGAAAATTCATTGTATAGTTAACATCTTACGCGTTTAAAACATTTCAAGAAAGCATCCTCAAAACTTATGAGTTTAATCATAATTCATGCTATGAAAACTCTTACGCACATCGTTCATCAAACTTATGCGATGAAACTATTAAATGGAAAACATTTATAAATAAGTCACTCACTGTCTTTAAGCTCCTTTCTCAAAGGATGGTAAGCTTCCCCTGTTGGTGTTTTCTCTATGACATTAATAAGTACCTTTGCTTAATGTCATTAGCTTACTTTTGAGCTTAACTCTAACATTTAAACTTAACATCAAACTTAACAATTCTTTATAACTCCTCAATGCATAGCCTAGATCAATGCATCCTCAATACTTAAGTAAATTCAATAGTTCACCATTTTTAAACATGTGTTACCTTGCAACTAGGTTAATAGGTGGAAGCACGCACACAGGTGCTCACTAATGTCAAGATGCACCCACCTTGCCTAGCAACGAGTGCTCATGGTTGCAACCCTCCGTGCACCTCAACCGTCGCATGCAGCCTCACGTATTTTTGCACACATACCTCGATCAACGCCCGTCTACAACAACGTGTGTCCTCGTCAATCACGTTAGCTCACCCACGTACAGCCTTAGCCAGCTAGCTGCTTGCTTATGCTCAAGATGAAGCCACCTGCTTGTTTATCATATAAAGATTTAGATTAAACTTCTAGCTCAAATAACATAAATTTCAAGCTCATCTCACAAAACTTCTTTCTAAGAACTTGTTTCTAACATCTTAACTATCATATCTCCAAATTCTAGTCTTTGATTCCTCTTAATAAACTTGGAATCCTTCAATCTTTCGAGATTTCCTGACTGATCTGAGAGCCTTGAACACTTGTGAAAACCTTCAACCTTCATCTCAAATCCATGAGAATTTCCTTTCGGAAGCTCTGGATCAACTTCAGCTCTAATCAAATATTAACTTTGTGAAATCCAAATTTAATTTCCCTACTTAAGCAGGTAATTAAGGAAGTTAACTAAGTATAAGTTAAATCTTGTGTTGAAGAGAAGGAAAATTCTAAGTGTTTAAATAGATTTGTTTAGTAGCTTTGAGTTGAGTCTTAACTAGAAAACTTTGGCTAAGTGTGAAGTAAAAAAGAAACCATATGTTTGGTGTTAGGAAAGATTAACGCATGAGGCTCTAATAAAACTAAGTTTATAGAGATTACAAGCGATTTACCATTGAAGCCAAGGACAACCATGCGTTGAGCTTGTGAGGTTTGGACGCATGTTGGCCAAAGTGTTGGCAAGAGGAACTGCCCAAAGGTTGCTCATATGCTGGGATGATAAGATGCTGCGTGAGCGAGAGTGAGAGGGCTAGACAATGAGCGCAAGATGCTGAGACTAGGCATATGTGCTGACTAGTATGCGTAAGGCGCTAGGCATTGGAGTGATGCGCGCGAACGATCGCTTAGCTGCATGCAGTGTTATACGATAGCACTATACGATAGCGCTAAACGATGAGCTCGGGTGCTGGACGATAAACGTACTTTTAGACGATGCGTTAGGCGCGGGCGTTGGTGATAGATGCATGTGTTACATGATGGTGCTACACGATGAGCGTGAGCATTACACAATAGGCGAAGTGCTAGATGATGGGCATTGCATGATAGACGCAGAAGCTAGACGATAGCGCTACACGATAAGCAGACGTGCTAGACGATGGGCGTGATGCGTTAGATGATAGGCGTTGGTGCTACACGACGAGCGACAGCGAGAGCTACACGATAGGTGCAGGAGTTATGCGATAGGCTATGCGCTAAACAATGAGTGTCAGCGAGATCGTTAACAGTGAGAGATACACGATAGTGAGATCGTTGAGAGCGAGTGATCGCTAAACGATGAAGTTGTGGAATAGGGCGTACGCGCTACGCGATGGGTGCAGGCACTAGACAATTGACAATAGTGAGAGAGCTGGATGATGAATGACAGCGAGAGGGCTAGATGTTAAGTGATAACGAGAGATTTGCGATGATGTGCAAGAGCTACACAATGGACTAGACGATGAGCCATGTGTTTAGGTGGTGCTGAGGCTTGTGTTATGCAAGGCTGATGAATTCACCCAGATAAGTGGCTAAACTGAGAGAAGGTTCAACTTGGGTTAGTTGGAGATGGATGAATGAAGTTTCATGCAAGGAAAATTTATGCATGAGGAAGACAACTCAAACTCCATGCAAGCAGGTGAGTGGCATGAAAATAGGTGAATGGCAAGGAAGAAGGTGGTGGCAAAGCATGGTGCAAACACTCCAAAGTAGGAGGTGTCTTGCATTGAAGGCTTTGTAAGATGAGAAGGATCAGTTCCTTTGGCCTATAAATACCACCATAGATTGTCTCTTTAGTTCATAAACCGAAATCCTCTTGAAAAACACTAGGAAGAATGTTTGGAAGTAGATTCAGAGGAAGGCCAAGCGGTTCCAAGAGGAGGAGATACTATCAGACAGTGAGGTCTAGAAGTAGCATCAACTTGAGACGAAGAGTTCTCCCAGAACACTCGTGAGTTTTAAGTGATTCTAAAGCCATCTGAAAGCTTCGAGAGTCTAGTTTTCAAGTAGGGCTATCGGAGAAGAAGCTCCAAGTGATCAGGCTAGAGAGTGAAGAAAATACAAAAGAGTCGAGCTCTTGGGTAAGCTTGGTCCAGGCGTGATGTTTTGAGGATTCCAGCCAAACCATGAAGAGTTTTGAGCTAATATTTTAAAGTAAGCTTCCTGAGACAATTTAGAATATGTTTGAAGAAGGAAGTATCTCCAAAAAAGGCTTGGAATGATGAGTAATCTGAGATTTATTTTGAATCTGGAATTTAAGGTTCAAAAGGGAGCCGAGGAAACCAAAGAACTTCTAGAGAGAGATTTCTACCTAACCAAGGTGAGTGGTAATTTTCTTTAAGTATTAAGCATATATTTTAGTGTATATGTATATACTTATGTTATGAATGAGTAATTAGCATGAGAATGAGAATATGTGAACAGGATGGTCAAAGGGTCAATAGACCTAGTTCTTGAGCCCGGAGTAGAACCTCACAGGATGGTCAGGGGACCGAGAGGTCTAGTTTCTAAGCCTGTGGGAGGAACCTCGTATGGGATGGTCAGAGGGCTGACAGGCCTAGCTTCTGAGCCCACAAGTGGGGATCTATATGCACATAGAAGACATAGGAAACATAAGAAACGCAAGCGAGTAAGTGTTTATCACTTATCAGTTTAACTATCTACCACGTGTGTAGATAGAATTGAGAACATACCCATTCAAGGCTGAGGTTTGAGTACTAAGCTCGTATATGTGATATGCTTGTATTTTTATGAGTTGAAATAAACTCTAAAAAGTTGCTTACCACTCACTGAGCTCTTGAAGCTCATTCTGTTCTTTCATGTTTTTCTTCCCAGGTAGCAAAAGGTGAGGAGTTCCAGAGTGCTACTAAGGTCAAGGTCTCCCACAGCCACAATCAAACTTTCGGGTTTTAGAGTTGTTGATGTAAACTTTGTAGTTAATCCTGAGAGTTGTATAAACGTTGTGCTGTTTTTAATAAAATTAGCTTAATCAAACAGTTGTTATTTACATCTTAGGCTTAAAGTTTTATTATTCAGATGGGCAGTAGGTATCACAAAAGAGTGGTATCTACGGTCCTTCATGCCTCCCCTCGGGCTCAGGAGGCAGGCTCGAGGTGGGGTGTGAAAAACTTGGCAAAAATTCCTCTTTCTTTGCACGGGTAGTTTTGGCAAACGAGCTTTATATTCCAACCTTCCTTTTATACTAAAGGTTGCATGATTAGATTTAGTCATTAGGGTGACATTTGTCCCACTAATACTTGTTTAAGGCCCCTAATCAGGCTACTTAGCCCACTAACGAGGTGATTAAGTTTACTTCAACCATTCCTCAACGCATAGGCTTGCAACCAAGCAAGCCTCTCTTCTCAACCAATGTATACCTCAATTGGCACTGCACTCCCTTGGTCATTGCTCAATTCTAGCCATCACCAGATCCTCTTGTCTTAGGCATTCTTTACGAGCCTTGCCTAAACCTCGGCCAGGTCCTTCATCGCTAGGCACTCTAACATTGATATAGCCATCAATGCATTCCTCATGCCATTGCCCATCCAACATCCCCTTTTAACCTTTAGGCTCATAGTCTTGCCAATACCTTTCTTCTCAAGCTCTCTGTCATCTAACTGTCAAGTTTTTTTTTTATTTCACTCGAGAGCTTTAGTATTCCCCACTTAGGGAATTTTCTTCCCTTTAGCTTAGCTTCATGCCTAGCTCTACTTACTTACAACTCTCAATAGTTTAATAAATATTGACTGTCTAACAAGCTACCTGAGGCATACTTCTCAACACTTAAAGAATTTTCTCTTCTTTTTAAAATTTATATACATTTTACATAGCATACACCTAAGTTAACACTTACAAACATTATAAGCACATAATTAAAAAGAGACATAAATACAATTACTTAGTAAAATAGGGTTAGGGATTTTTACATAACAAGAAAGCATTCAATATAGAATGAAGAAAGCTAGGGCTACATGTTGTATTATAATATTTTATGTTTGAAACAAAAGGATAATAAATATAACATTCAAAATAATTTAAAACTTGTGAATCTTAATTAAGATTAATAGAAATTATAATAAAAATAACAAATCTCAGTTAGGATAATTAATATAATATAATATTTTAAATCTGAAAACAAAATTTGAAAATTAGTTGATGTACAAGATTCGAAAATTCAAGACAACTATTAAATCTGATTCGAAAATTCAAAACTACTATTAAATCGCAAAATTTATGGCAATTTATCCACTTGAAATGATGATCTTAGTTGACGTTGAAAGTCTGTTGGATATATAGTTGAGCAATTAATTACAGTCTCATTAATAAATATGTCAAATTAATTACACTGCAATTAAAAGGAACGATGTGGGCATTTTAAGATTTCAGAAAATTGGACTTATGTGACATGTGTTTTGCTCTAATTCAAAAGGATCCCACTTTTTGCTATTTTTCTAAATGATAGTGTAACTACTGCTATATATCTGATTATTTCTTGTTTTTTTAGCAATATTTCAAGTATATAGTTAGTTTTATAATTGATTAATTATTGGTTGTGAACACATATATACCTTTTTAACCAAAATATCATTCGAAAATTGATAACTTCTCATTTCTCTTTATGTTTTCAATTCAAGTGAAAGATGTTCTAATATGTCATTTTTGAGTGCTTTGAGTTAATGGCATCTAGTATATATGGACATATATGTTGATCTTGTAAGTACATTTCACCCAAGTATATGTATAATAATTCTTAGCTCAAGACTATCGACAAAAACACAATCACACATAATGAAGATCAAGGAACTTGTTTTCACTATGATTACACACTAGGATTTCCTTAACCAAGTCATTCCACAATTTGTAATAAAAGAAAATCAATTACATCTTTTTTTAGTTCAATAAATGTTAGGCGAGAAATTATATCTTTTAGTACAATAGGAGCGGGAGATTTGTGTCATATACTTCTAGGTCATTAATACATCCATATGTCAATTGAGCTATACCTAGCTTTCACAATGTTAGGTGAGAGAATTTCACCTTCAATCTAAATAATGATAAATACACAAGAGGATAAAACCAAAACCTTATTATAAGAGTTGTTGATAGTTAAGGAAACACATACAAGAAAATAGGGTTAAAACAATATTGAATAGGTTTGATTCTTCTCAATCCCACCACCCAAAGAAAACATTTAATAATACCACAACTAGTAGTACAAAACCCTAACTTTTAGATATATTATATAACATATATATATAGGTGCATGTAACCCTACCACTTAGGCTATGCATGGTTTTGAGTCCTTGGTTTTGCAAAAATTCAGTGGTCCAAAATGGCCTTTTAAACTCTGCAATTCAGAGTTTCTCTCTCTTTTTTTTTTCTTTTTTTTTTTTTTTTTTTTTTTTTGTTCTCTTCTTTGTTTGGTTGGTGATTGGGGAGAAAAATAGCATAATATTATTTATTGGTGTGGATCTTTCCCTTATGGAAAAGCCTTCTTATAATTTTGCACGTTCACCCACATGCTCTGCACATTTGTAAACAGCCTGTGTAGAACATGGCTCTTTCTCTCTGTTCTTCATGCCCTAGCTAGGTTTCAAGCACACGAATACTTTAGTTTGATTAATGTATCCGAAACTTATCAAATATTTTGATATTTTTATATTTAATGGACAAATTTCATATGTACACTTGTTACATATATAACCAAGATAATAATATTTGAGATCAAGAAATATATCAAACTAACTTTGTTAACATTTAAATGCAATAAATTCATAGATTTGAATATTTTTCTTGTATAAGAATGATATATATTTTTTTAAAGAATATATATTTTAATAAATTACTGTGACACGTTGTGTACAAGTCTGTATGTTTTTCGTATTCACATCTCGTATTCGTATGTATACTTTTTAGGTCTTATCTAGAACTAGAATGTGGGTAAAAATTTAGTGGGGGGATTCAAACCAACTAATGAGGAATATTCATCATTGTCTCTTTTTTCTTTAGTCTCTCTCTTAATGTGAAAAGTATATATATAATATCCATACTTTTAGTTGTTAAAGGGGGAAGCAAATGATGATGATGTTAGATGTTGGGTCAGCTAGTGAAGGGAAAAGGGAGAAGGTTTGAGCTTTTTCTTTGAGTATTGAAATACTTTGAGAACATGCATGTTACTGTTAATATTATACCATAAAATATAGTTCTGAGAATATATAAATACAACAAAATCAGAAAGAGGAATTGGGGAAACAGCAGCCTCTTTTGTCATCTATGTCATTAAAATATATCTCTCCTACATTGGTTCTAATTTTTTAATTTACTTTTTGAATAATTAATTGAATTTTTTTTGTCTCCTTCAAGTGCATCAAGATTGGGCCTTGAGGGTTGCACCCCTTTGTTCTTCAATTAATTCTAGACTCCCATTTTGCCAATTATTTTACTCACTCTCTTATGATTTCCCTTTTTTTAAAAAAAAAAAGAAAAAAAGAAAAAATGATTTTAAGAAATATTATTTAATATGATCAACTTTTTTCACATGTAGTTTTTTTTTTTAACAAATGTTCGAGTTTTATGTCACTTGAACTATACTCATCTTAACTTCATTTGTAGTAATATGATGGATCGTAAATATTAAAACTCTTCATCTTCTTGATGGATCGTAAATATTAAAACTCTTCAACTTCTTGGTGATTGGATTCTCAATATATCGGCAACAATAGAGAGATTTCGACTTGGACATAGAGACGAACAAGAACCTTCGAATTCCCGGATTAAATCCCCACCATAGGAAATTTTCATGTTTTATCTATCTCAATCAACAGTAATTTAGATCAAGACATTTTTGTTAAAACATTTCCAATCTCCATCTCAATTGGTAATCTATACATCGATAAAAATATGAAAAATTGAAGTCCCTTTTGGTAAATATTTGGTTTTTTTTTATTATTTTTTAAAAAATAAGTGTATTTCATCTTGTACAATGGCTGAATTCCTAGCCAAATTTCAAAAACAAAAAAACTTTTTGAAAGCTCTTTTCTTTTATCTCAAAATTTGACTTGGGTTTTTAACCCATTGGTGAAAGTAGATAACAAAGGAAGAAATTTGAAAATTTAGAAATTTAGTTTATTTTTTAAATCATTGGTAAAAAGTAGATAATTGTTGCGAAATCGACAATTAAAAAACACAAAAAAGGAACGTAGAGATAGGGAAGATCGACACACAGATATACGTGGTTCACTAACAGTGTGTTAGCTACGTCCGCGGGTAGAGGGAGAACAATATTATTTGAGAAAATGTTTTAAAAAATACATCAAAACGATGCCTCTAGGGTTAGAGAGTTTATATAGTACACTACTCTAAACCCTAGGGTCAAAATCGTAAATAACTGCAAATAAATAAATATGTTGAATACAAAATCTGAAGCGCCAGCAAACAGATTCAAGGCATTTCAACAAATCTCCACCTTGACTTGAATTCTCTCCCAGATAACAATGTACCAAATGCAACATAAATCAATATCGCCAGACGTACCCAGACTTCTCTCTCATGCCTCAAAGTGTCCCACAAAGGGGACCACTAACAATTCAAAACATTCAGCAAGTCCAAACAATGTTGGAACTTGCCTTGTGGAACCGGTTTGGTGAACATATCAGCAGGGTTATCAGCAGTACCAATTTTCATCACTTTAACTCTCTGCTCACCTCTTAAGAAGTGATATCTTACATCTATGTACTTAGTTCTATCATGATGAACTTGATCCTTGGCTAGGCATATTGCACTCAAACTATCACCAACTAACCCCCTCAGCCATATTCCCTCTTTAGCAGCTTCTGTCAAGGCCATGTACTCTACTTCAGTAGTTGACAAAGTAACTCTAGGCTGTAAGGTTGCCTTCCAACTAACAACAGAACCACCCAGAGTGAACACATAGCCAGTCATAGACCTCCTACTATCAACATCTCCAGCATAGTCAGAATCAAAATAACTAGTCACCAAACACTCTGTGCAATTTCCATAAACAAGACCAACATCAGATGTACCTCTAAGGTAATGAAAAATCCTTTTAATGGCTTGCCAATGCTCCTTCCCAGGTTGACCCATGAACCTGCTGACAACATTAACAACATGGGCAAGATCAGGCCTAGTACAGACCATAGCATACATCAAACTTTCCACTGCACTAGCATAAGGAACTCGAGACATGTACTCCTTCTCAGCTTCAGACTGTGGTGAAAACTCAAATGACAAACAAGCATTTACAGCACTAAGAGTATCTATAGGCTTAGCTGAAGACATACCAAACCTGAAAAATATTTTATGAATATATCCTTTCTGTGACAAGAAGAGCTTATTCTTATCTTTGTCCCTATAAATCTCTATACCCAGAATTTTCTGAGCAGCACCCAAATCCTTCATATCAAACTCAGCACTGAGAAAATTCTTCAATTTCAGAACATCAGACCTTGGCTATAACAGGAGTCCGTATGATTGTTGAGACGTCATCTCTGAAACCAAGAACAACCCACTGAAAAACAAACAGTTCAAAACAGTGCAGATATCTTGATATCAGTGGATATTAAATTACAGATTGGTGAATTGTTGATTATCTGTAATTTGTAAATTCTTTATTGCTCATTAATAAAATTAATTCAAGCTGGTTCTTAAAGTGGATGTAGACCAAACTGGTCGAACCACTATATATCTTGGTGTTCGTTCTTTACTACTTTCAATTTATTTCTGCTTATTGTTTGCATTTTGTTTGGCCATCTAAGTTAGGTTAAAAAACTCTCACAATAATAAAGGAATAAAATTAGAGGTGGAAGTAGTGTCAATAGACTTAATTTTAAAAAATATAAAAGAAAATAAAATGATTACGAAATGGGACCACAATAATTTCGTTTGGGAGAAAAACGAATGATGATATAGAGAAAGAGCAATAAGTTTTTAGGGTTTGGGAGAATGGTCTCTTTAATGGTATGTTTCGTAACGATTTCAGATGAAAGTATAAAACATCAATAGGAATGAGATTCTTATTGTGATTGATCCGTTACTTTTTTTTTTTTGTTTTTTTTTTTGCCTACATGTAAATTTTTATTTCTAAGCTTTCAATAATATCCTCTCTCTCTCTCTTTTTTTTTTTAAGTTTTCAATAATATTTAAAATTATTTTTGGAGGAAGTAATTAACTAAAATATAGAGGTATAATGAAATTTAAATATTGCAGTTCACTCTTTTGTTAATGGAAAAGGCAATGTTCCAAAAGGTGTGTTATTTTAATCAAAGCTACATTTGTCCTTTTCATATACAATATTGTAACCATTACCTAGCCTATACAATATTGTAACCATTACCTAGCCTTTCCCTCCATTCTTTAAAGTATCGTATAATAAAATGTCGGTAAGCGGGAGAATTCAACTTTTAACTTATTGACCGAGAGTTTATGTCTTAAATATTTTCTAACTATACATATAAATTAAAAGGGGTGTCAACATTTTTTAGTATAATAAATACGTGGTTATAGAGATTTGCACATTCAATTTTAAGTGAATGAATATGTGTCATTTACCTAAAATGTATGCTTATGTTGAAGAAAAAGAAAGAGAAAAAAGGGTTCAACTTGAAAGTTTAAGTCAATCACTTGTGAAAGCGATATTTCTTCTTTTTATGTTACTTCAAGATGAAGATATGTTCGTTGTGTATATATATATATATATATTAAAAATTAGGTGAATCTAACGTGTGCCAAAACAAATCAAATACGATGTTACCAACAATACAAAAGACAACAAACTAAACTAGGAGAATAATAGAAATAATAAAACACAAGGATTGGTTACCTTGGTCAATGCATTAGCGACAGCTAGCTACACTAGGGAGCAATGTGCTTGATGAAAAGTACTTCACTAAAGTAGAGTTAAGCGATTACAATGAAATACTTATTTGTTAGTCAATCTCTACGAAGACTCTAAAATAGCCTACTCCTAATACAAAGTTTAGGCTCCCCTAAACTTGAGAATCCCTCTCTTATTATACATACACTCTTTTCATCTGTTGTTTTAAAACATACATCAAAACAAGTTAGCTTAGGCTATCCCAAATTGTGAGAATCTCTCTTAAAATTGCAACTTAGGCTCTTCTAAGTATAACATCGGTTTAGCAACTTTTAAAAATCAGCCAACATAACTATAATAACAAGCTCCCCTTCTGGCTATTCCTTAAAAAGACAAATAAAGCACAAATCAACCAAAAGAACCAACCACAAATAGAATAGCCAAAATCGATCATAATCACATAACAAAAACAACTAGAGCGGAAGCACAAACCTAACATTCAATAATAGCATCACAACCAGAAGCGAAGGTATTAAAAGTACAAGTGAAGCAAGTCTAAAGCTAAAAAGAGAAGGAATCAACAAACCCACTTCCGCTATAGCTAAATTAACTCGCAAAGGAATCTTTTCAGCTGTGGGAGGATGAACGTTCCGAGTGATGTTAGGAACATGAGCATTTTGGAACAATTTATACTTGTAGTTAATAAGCGAGGGAGCACGTTCAAAGCATCATGTTGACCAAGAATTCATAGATGAGATGAGGAAACAAATAGGTAATTTAATAGCATAAGAACCCACATGTCGCTATAATTGATTATATACAAAAACACCAAAACTGAAGTAAGATTGAGTTACAACTTGATAGATAAGACTGTCAAGCACCAGAGAAAGATCTGAACCGTGAGTTGCAGGACACACCAATTGGCAATACAGATTTTAACAAGCAGACCTGTTTGGGGCCAACTTCTTCTAACACTCCCAGTTAATTCGCTGTCTTCCATTGTGAGATGCTTCTCATGCATCAAAGGTCTTTCTTCATGCGCCAAAAAAGTTGTTAACAATGGTAGGAGAGAAGTTATAGTAAAAGCCTCTAACATGAACCTTTTTGTAGTCATTACGACTAGGATCATCGAACATAGTAGGTAGGTTCACAATAAACTCACGTATTAGTTGAGGATAGAAAGGGTTAACCTTTAAAAATATCTTCAGAAGGCCATCATATCCGTAATCTCCATGTAAGTCAAAGCCTTCTCAAATAGCCGTTTCTCATTTGTAAGTCGTCTTTGAACCACATATTTCCACCGCTTCACACTTTTCTTATTGTGGAAGGAGACACTTGATACGTCCCAAGCAAATACGTCGAGTAATAATATAGTTTAAAATGGTCTTGGTCGAGTATCGTCCTCAAGTAATCAGATGGACAATCTTTTAGTTACTTTAAAGATTATTTCAATTTTGTTTAGGGGATTGACTTGTTGTGTAAAATAAACTAATGTAAAGTAAGATAGTAAATAAAGTGATCAAATATGGAGATTATTCAACAAAGGGATGTTTTAGGGAATAGAATTCATCAATGGCATCATTAAACACAATTGCTTTGACTCTTGAACCAATTAACACAACACTTGGATCTAGACGTCTTTCTATCTAGATTGTCCCTCTCAAGATCAATCTTTTATTTCATTTAATTACTAATTACTAATCTCTTGAAACTAGATAATTGAGCAAAGCATTAAGATTTTTCATTAACAATCTCTACCTTTATCCAATTATGCTAGTGTTTTCAAACGATAATCTACCATACATGATCGAATCTAATGCTTACTCTCTCAAGCAAGATTCAAATCATAAAATCATTCAAACATTCAAAAGCACTAAGAACAATCATGCCAGAAAGCGTACATATGCATATAAATTAACATTCAAGAAGCAAAGTGAATAACAATTAAGCTAAAGAATCCATCTACCCCTAAAACTATGTAAAATTCAGCCTAACAAAGCTTTCATAGACAGAACCAACATTGTATGATGCAAAAATATAGAAAATAAACCAAGATACAAAAGGGAAAGAAGAAGTTATCCAGTATTTCATCATGTCTCTAGGATAGATTTGGCCTTCCAATGATCTTTAATGACTCTGGCAACAAAGAGACTTCATACTCTGCTCTAAACTCTCTTTCTAGACATCAAAAACTAAAAAATATGATCTAAAGGTTGGCCAAAAGCCCTAGAATAAATAAGCAAATTTTTCCAAAACTGTGCAAAAAATTTTCAAAAGTAGTCAAGCGTTGTGACGTTTTAAGACAGCATCACGATGCTTTTTACCTAGCACCGCAGTACTCTTTAACAACATCACAATGCTTCACAACCTTTCATAGTGCTTCTGTTATATCCTTGGTGTTGTCATGTTTTTAGCCAACCTTGCTGCTTTTCCTCTTTTTCTTCTCTCGTTGATCCACTTGGTCTTGGTTTGTCTCGTTTATGAATAATTAGACCGTTTTGACTCACTTTAACTCTGAATCTTGTCCTTTTAATCAAATCACTAACGATCTGGCTTTTCCTCTTGTTTTTCTCTCGTTGATCCACTTGGTCTCGGTTTGTCTTGTTTATGAATAATTAGACCGTTTTGACTCACTTTAGTTCTGAATCTTGTCCTTTTAATCAAATTCCTAAAATCACTAACAATCAAGGTCAAATCTAAAACACATGAAATCCCATCTAAATAAAAGACAACTAAAAGTTTTGTTTAGGTGCTTTTCAATACCATCTAATGGACCAAGTGGAACATTTTGAGGAATTTCACGGCATCCAACACTGGAAGGATGTTTAACCCCTTCCTTATAAGACTCTTCATTAGACATGGATGCATAAGTATAATCATTCTTTAACTCATTAGCATTGACACATGCAAATGCACACGTCTAGTAATAATATAGTAAAATTGTCTAGACCGAATATAGTCCTTAGAAAATTAGCTATCCAATTTGACTAATTATCAAACAATTTTCTCGACTTTATCTAAGGAAAAAAAATTGGATGGTTTTGTGAGCATACAAATAAAGAAAGCAAATAAACATTCGAATCAGGGATTCACTTAACTAGAACGTTTCAGGGGTATTTATCTCATTCAATAATGTTATGGATTCAAAAATTTTTTTTCAAGTAATTCAATTTATCAAATTAGGCCTAGAAGGTCTATAATCTAGGTTTCCTCTTTCGAGCTCAACCCTTTCTAATATCTAAAAGCCAATTTTATTTCCATCCAATTGAAACTAGTAGATGCAACATTAAGCCTCTTCATTCTTAGCCTCTAACATTTTCCTATCACTCTCATGCATACTCTGACGTCAGTTTATATCATACTAATTCAAGTTTAGAAATATCTTTCTTAAGTAGATTTAAAAACCTTAAAACAATTAAATGGTGATCAAACATTCAATTGGGAAGCACAAACATAATAAAAAGCCAATACATTAAGTTAATCAAAATAATTATGCATAATCCATAAACAATATTGAAACCAATCAATCCCTAGAACTATGAACAAGTTAGCCACTCATGCTCAGATTATAAGCTTTAAACATGTTGTATAAAGATATAAAGGAACAAAATAAAGAGTAAAGAGTGTTATTTTTTTATCAATCTGTCGCCAATAACGCATCAATTTCCTCCTCTCGATCCAACTTCAATCAACTTCACGATTAGGCTCTAAAAGTCACTTTGAACGGTAGCTTCTCATCCTCTGTGGAAAGTTCTATGTGATCCCTGTTAATAATTGTAGGGTTGCTAGTATGGTTCAATTGTTACATATTTGTAGGCTAGTTTTTGTGGGATGTTGAGGTTTTCATGTATCTATTCTTGGGTATTCTTCTGTATATAAATACCCCTTGTATTTACCTATCATATACACTGAAATATAGAAATAAAAGTATACAGATATTTTCACATGGTATCATAGCCAAGTTTTTCTTTTTAACCCAGCTCCATCGAAACAACCTCATCCAGTTTTCCACCTTCTAAGCCCCATCTAGCAGATTTGTCTGGTGCCCTTCGTCGACCAACGGTCTCTATTGACCTCGCCTACACTAAGTCTCTGTTAACCATGCCAAGCATCCAAACCATTCAACCTCTTTTCTATCGAAACGTATCATGTGATCCAAGCCATGGGATTTAAAGTTGTGGGATCCTAAGTGTTCATGTTGATGTCCTAAATCTCGTAGGGTCTTATAGTTTGTAAACATTATATGAAAAAACTCTTATATGATTAATAATATATGATATTTTTATTCACTTGGTCTATAAAATATGCGATATTTTAGTTGCATTAACCACAAACTAATAAACTAACATCCAGGGTTATCGTTGTAACTTAAACATGTATGTGGAGACATACAAGTAGATCATATTTAAGTTGTCGATGTTGATGTCCTAAATCTCGTAGGGTCTTATAGTTTGTAAACATTATATGAAAAAACTCTTATATGATTAATAATATATGATATTTTTATTCACTTGGTCTATAAAATATGCGATATTTTAGTTGCATTAACCACAAACTAATAAACTAACATCCAGGGTTATCGTTGTAACTTAAACATGTATGTGGAAACATACAGGTGGATCATGTTTAAGTGATAACCTAAATGGTCTGTAGTGGATGGATATGGTTCGATACCTTATCCTGGTGACACTATGAGTATGGCCAATTTTGTAGGTGTTACAATTGTTGTAAAGTGCTACAAATTATGTAATCTTGATCATTCATGTATTAGACATGCGAGTGAGAATATTCTATACAAAGAAGTTTATATAAAACCAGACCACGAAATGTTTAATCTCATTATATAACGTCGTTCATAATAGATACTTCTATTTCACCAGGATGACCATAGGTAACATGACCTGAATCCTGAGTGAGTTGTGAACTCCTGTCTATGAGAGCATTCCTTTGATTTGTATGGGTGAGAGTGGCCAAATTGCCGATTTAACAAGCCTACCATTTTGGAAATTTGTCTGATTGAGGAGCTGGGAACACAGCCACACAAGATGAAATTCACTCCTTCCCTGAAGCAAGGGTAAGTAGATAAATTGTTCCCTTAAGGGTTGATTCTGGGTCTTGAGCAATGTGGCGTCAACCCTCTCCTGGCGTTTAGTCATAGTAGGACTATGATGTATTATTCATTAGAGGGATCGGTGGTACTTAAGAAGTTAGATGTAACTACAGGGGCAAAACGGTAATTTGGTCCAACTGTACTTACGAGCAATTTGTGAAGGGTTATTGTACTGTTGATTGGTTATATCCAATGGACATAGAAATATATCTGTAGTGCGAAGAGTTCAGCTGTCAATCTTTAGTGGAGTGCCCGACAGTTAACGGATGGTGGATAATGTAATTAAATAGTTTAATTAATTATTCATGTACTGTTGGAGCTTCAAGTTACAGGTCTATAAGGTCCCATTGGTAGCTCAAAAGGATTTAGTGGAGAATCAGTTTTTGGGTTAATTTAAATTATTCAAATTAATAAGAGAGATTTAATAATATATGATATAATTGTTATAATGTTTTTTATACATTATAATTTAATTGGGGAAATAAATATTTGAATGAGATTCAAATATATTATCTATGAATGTGAATCATAGTTGTTAAATTTAATATAAATATGATTTATATCAGTGTCATAAAATAAAGAATGAAAATTATAGTTTATATTGTATATGATACAATATTAAAACTATAGGTTATATGTTATATTTTACATAACATATAGTTTAATATAAATATAATATGATAAGTTAGTTATCATATTTATTTATGTTATTTTATTATTATTTGAATAATAACTTCCCTCTTTTCTCTCCAACCACCTTTGTGGTGAAATGAATAAAAGAAATTTGTTTTCCACCTTTGTGGAAAAATGAATAAAAGAAATTTGTTTTCTCTTCTTCCTTTACACAGCTTACGTTGGTATTGGCTATACAATTGAGAGTTACAGAAACGTTCTGTGTGTTTCCTCAATCTTCTTCCTCCAAACTCAATCTAACCCTCATAACCAAAATAGTCAGAGCCCATCACTCTTGGGTTCTCATCCCGAGAATACTAAAGGCTCGTTGTGGTTATGTCTTTGTTTGGTTTGAGAATATCTTGAAGAAGGTCTTCAAGAGTTGTTGAGTTCGTGACTGTTCGAGGGATTTACGTAAAGAGAAAAGGTCTTCAAAGGTAATGTATCTTGAACCCTTTTCTTGTATCAAGTATGCTGTAATTTATTTTGAATGCATATCTTGTATGTTTACTATAAATTTAGTTTTCAATAATCAATGGAATTTGAACGATCCGTTTCTGCTCAAGGATCTTCTTCAATATGAGGTCCTTCACTAAGCCTGCAATCCGAGCATATCATGTGATCTGTAACCGTGGGATCTGAGCCAAGTCACACCTTCAATCGAGTCGGGCCATACTCCCAGCTGATCCGAGTTGAGACTTAAGCCAAGTCGCATCATACCTCCAGTTGAGCTGAGTTGAGTCCGAGACAAGCCGCATCATACCCCAACCTTAACCTAGATGAGCCCGAGCCAAGCTAAGCCATATCTGCAGTTGAGTCGAGTCAAGCTGATCAGTTGTCCACATCAGTGCTGCTTGTGAATCTGTCCATCTTTGTTTATTTTCCTTTGTAATGGAAAATTTGACATTTTTCGCCCTATTAGCACTATACTTGATGGCACCAACTACATCACTTGGGCTTATCAAATGAAGAGTTTCTTGATTGGTCACAAGTTATGGTGGATTGTTACCGAGGATATCACTCAACCTATCAATGGTGAAGAAGATAGCAAGTTTATTGAAAGATTAGAGGATTAGGATAACAAAAATCACCAGATAATCACTTGACTAGGTAACACTTCCACTCTGACCATTCATACCAATTTGATGCTTTTAGTACTGCTAAAGAACTATAGGATTTGTCGTTTACATGATTCCAAACTATTGGTCTACCTCACTATTATCAACTCTACTCTAGTCAGCATCAATCAGGAGGTCGGGCAATCTGTGAATGAGTACCAGGATATGCTTCAACCCATTTAGACTTAGTTAATTCAGGTCAAAATTAGTCTAAATCACCTATGCCTCATCGAGGTTCTTATAGGGCTTCAACCAGAATATGAATATGTTTGTGTTGCCTTATTGCATCGCAGTCCTTTACCATTTCTCGATGTTGCAATCCAGGAAATTCTCTTAAAGACTTAGACTAATCTCCTCTCTATTGTCTAATGTTTCTCCCGTCACCACTCATTCATATTCTTCCACTGAGTCATCCTTCTACAAAAATTGCAAATCACACGGTCATAAATATCCTAATCGTCCTACCATTAAGTGTAGGTAATGCCACAAGTGTGGCTAAATTTTGGATAGCTGTCCTACCAGACCACCTCACCCCTCACGTTATACCACTAAGTCAAAGAATTTGTCTAAGTCTGGCTCTTCATTTATTGTTGCTACTGTGACATCTTTTGATGTGACATCTTCCACCCCTACGAGCCTTTAGATTAATGATCTTCAGGATTTGCTCAAATATGTGTTTGAAAGAACTCTTATTCAAGAGTACTTACAAGCGGAAGCAGATCTTTCCAATTCATTGTGATAGAATTACCACATATACATTCAAAACATACTAATATGCATTCATAAAGCTAAAGAGATCAAGAGATCATACCAGATGAAGATTTCTTCTTCACAGCGAGTCTAAAACCCAACTGTCTACCTCAAACAATCACCACTCGAACAGAAGGGAATGGAGAAGAAACCACCACTCAGAGCCCTCAGTATTCGTAGAGTGAGAATCTAAAGTGTGGGCTCTGTTCGGATTTGGTAGAGGGAAGGAGGAAGAGAGACTGTACATAACGATCAAGCAAGTGGGAGATGAGTTCGTCTATCGCATAGACAAGATGTTTGATCTTTTAGGTGAAGTATACGATCATGTAGAAAAAGTAAGCAATCGTCTAAACGATCATGTAGAAAAAGGTAAGCGATCGTGTAGGAAAAGGGTGAGCATTGTCCAAACGATCGCATAGGAAAAATTAAGCGATCGTCTATACGATCATTTAGTAAATATCGGGAGCTAAACAATCGCTTAAGAAAAGGTAAACGATCGTTTAGTTAATAGTGCATGAAGGTGTAATCGGTAAGTAATCGCTTAACAATATCGTATATGTAAACAATCGTGGAGTCACTATCGTATAGGCACTGATTTTCTAAACGACGACACTCTCTTTAACACAATGTCCATGCATCCATGCTCAACACACTGTCAGCTATTTATAATGCACTCATCCATTATTTAAAACAAAAAAGACGTCGTCAAATTTCCTTTATAACCATCCAATGAATGTGGTCTTATCATATTCATAACATATAAATTAATATCATATATTAATTATAATATTTTCCTCTACTAGATATAAATCATATTTATATCCAATTTTCTCCAAATTAATGTATCTCATACATAAAGTTAATTATATCATATTTAATTAACTCGTTCAATTATATCATATTTAATTAACTCATTCAATTATATCATATATAATCGAACTCCCTCTTGTCAATTTGAACATTTCAAACTGACACAAAACTAACTCTCAACTTGTATCCAAACTACCAAGGGGACCTTATGAACCTATGGCTCGAAGCTCCAATGGTACGTGAATAGCGGACTAAACTCTTTAGTCACGATATCTACCATCCATTACCTGCCAGACATTCCACTATATTCCAACAGTTGAACTCTTCTTGCCATAGATGTATTTCTATGTCCATTGGATATAACCAATCATCAGTATAATGACCCTTCACAGATGCTTGTAATTACACCATGCCAATTTACCGTTTTTCCTCTGTAATTACATCTTCCTCCTTATGTACCATTGATCCCTCTAGTGAACAATACAACATAGTCCTACTATGTGTGAATGCCTCTCGGGTCATGAGAAGGTGTGTGGCGCAACATCGTAGCCCTGGGATCAGCCCTTAAGAGACCAATCTATCTACTTACCCCTATTTTGGCAAAGAAGTGAACTCCATCTTGTGAAGTTGTGTTCCCAGCTCCCAAATCAGACGAATTCCCAAAATGATAGGTTTGAGTCGGCGTTTTGGCCACTCGCACCCATGCAAATCAAAGGACCGCCCTCAATGGTAGGAGTTTCCAACTCACTCAGGATTGAGATCATGTTACATATGGTCATCCTAGTGAAGTGAAGTCTCAATCATGAACGAAGTTATATGAAAAGACATTAACACTTCGAGGTCAAGTCTTATACAAACTCTTTGTATAGGATGCCCCCGCTCGCATGTCCACTACATGAATGATCAGGATCAGACCATCTGTGACAAGTCACAACATTTGTAACAATTCCACATAGCGGGCTGCGTCTGTAGTGTTACCAGGATAAGGTTTCCCTCCTATATCCATATACTACATACTATTTTTGTTGTCACTTAAGACATGATCCACTTATATGTCACTACATACATGCTTAAGTTACATAAAGACAACCAGGGATATTAAGTTTGTTGGTTTGTAGTAAAATAAAAAAAACATCTAAATATGAAAAGTCAAGTAGTGAAGTAAATATCATTTATATTATACATCACAAGTGTTCGTACAAAGTTGTTTACAAACTACAGGACACGAGACTTTAGGGCACAAACCCCAACAGTGTTATCTTCCAATTCTTCTGCTCTTGCTGTCACACAAAGTACATCTTGGCTCCCTGATTCAGCATATTGCAATCATATGACCTCGAATATTGCCATGTTATGATTCCTCAACCCCTGTTAAATCTCTTTCTCCAGTTCACTCTACTGATACTAGTAATATGACCATCTCTCATATTGGTACTATTAATATACCAACCATAAACCTTTCTGATACTTACCATGTCCCTAACGTGACATTTAATCTTGCTTTCATTGGTCAAATGTGTGACCTAGAGCTTACTATTTTCTTTTCCGCTCATGGTTGTCAGGTTTAGGATTCGTGGATGGGTCAGATGATTGTTATGGGTCGCAAGGTAGGAAGATTATTTGAGCTCACATTCTTTCAGCCACAGATTCTCCCATCTATTTCTGCTGTTGTCACTGATACTGGTATCTATCAGTGGCATCTGTGTCTTGGTCATGTATCCTCTAATAAGCTTTGTAATTTAATTTTTGTTGGTAGTTTGAATAATGTTTCGCAATTCAGTTCATTTGACTGCTTACATTGCAAACTTTTGAAGCAACTTACTCCGTCTTTTTCTACTTCTGCTTCATTATGTGATACCCCGTTTGGTCTAGTTCATTCTGATGTTTGGGGCCCTGCACATACTCCTACTGTCAATAGTTTTCGATACTTTGTATTATTTATTGATGACTACTCACATTTTACCTAGATATACTTTCTTAAACATCGTTCTTCCTTACCCGAAATCTATATTGAGTTTGCCAAAATGGTCCACACTCAGTTTTCGCGCACCAATAAATTCTTCACATGGATAATGCATGGAGTACAAGAATTCTCACCTACTTTCTTTCATCGCCCAACAAGGCACTCTTGTCTAGAGTTCTTGTCCTTATACTTCTCAAGAAAATGGTCGAGCCGAGCGAAAACTAAAGGAAATCGAACTCAAAATTTCCATGAGCAGCGAAAAATAAATCATTCCAAATTACAATCATGAATGAACATTACAAATTACAATCGTACAGAAAACATGCGATTATACAATCAATATAGAAATTATAGCATGAACAACTACAAATGAATAAGGAAAAAGCTCTACGAACATTTGTAGACTTGTCTCCACACTCCTTGCTCATGAACGCTCAAACACAACAACCTCGAACGCTCGAACAACATGACCACAACTCTGCACCAATACTTCGCGCTCATCCTCAATGATCGCCTCGGTCACGAACTCCTCAGCAACATGAGCAGCCTCCACAGAACCTCGACGGTGTCGAGTTGAGTATGACACCACCAAAAAGGTTACCTTAGCATTCTCGGTGTGGGAATCTAGAGGATGTGCTCTGTTTGGACTTGGATTAAGGTAGACAAAGGAGAAAACACCGATCGTGTACACGATTGGGCAAGTGGGAGATGGCGGAGACCTATCATATAGGTCAATGCCCAATCGTTTACCTAAAGCTAAGCGATCGTCTAGTAAAAGCTATGTGATTGTTTAGCTCATCGTTTAGCTTGGTGTCTGTTGCCTACATAACATTATACGATCGTTTACTAAAACATGTTGTCACTAAGTAAATTCGTATTTACTTGACAAGCGCTATGAGTTTCTTTTTGCCGAGAGAAATCTCAAATCAATTCTTCAACGTTTGTTAAAAACTTTTCAATACTTACTAAAATTAGGAAAACAATTTTCCTTTTAACTCACGGTTACCATGAATCAACAATAACCACCCACTCAATTAGTTATTAAAGAAAAAGAATTAATTATCCAATAATTAATATTATTATAAATATAAATGATAACCAACTTATCATATTATATTTATAACCTATAGTTTTAATATTTCATCTCGTGAAATATATAAACCATAATTCCTTTTCTATTTCATGATACTTAATGTAAATCTCATTCACATCAATCTTCCACTAGATGTATCTCATATATCAAATTGATTATATCATATATAATCAAAATACTTCTTGTCAATTTGAACATTTCAAATCAACACCAAGAACTGATCCTCAACTGAATCCATTGAGCTACCAAAGGGACCTTATGGACCTAAAGCTCGAAGCTCCAATGGTACGTGAATAACTAACTAAACTCTTTAGTCATGGGATCCACCATCCATTAACTTCCAGGCACTCCACTAAAGACCAATAGCTGAACTCTCCTTACCACAGATATATTATATATCCATCTTAACCAATCAATAGTGCGACAACCCTTCATAGATCGCTCATAAGTACAGTTGGGCCAATAACCGTTATGCCCCCGTAGTTACATCTAACTCCTTAAGTACCACTGATCCCTCTAATGAATATAAGTCTTAGTCATACTATGACTGAGTCTTCTTTTCCAAAGAAGAGTTGTGGCCACTATGTTCAAGCCCCAGAATCAGCCCTTAAGGGAGCAATCTCTCTACTTATCTCTACTTTGGGAAAAGAGTGAATTCAATCTTGTGGACTGAGTTCCTAGCTCCCAGATCAGACAAGTCCCCAAAAAGGTAGGCATGTTGAGTTTGCAATCTGGCCACTCTCACCTAAACTAATCAAAGGACCGCCGTCAAAGGCAGGAGTTTCCAAAAAACTCAGGATTGAGGTCGTGTCACCTATGGTCGTTTAGATGAGCTGTAAGTCTCTAGTATCAACAGCGTTATATACAGAGTCTAGTGATCTTGTGGTCTAGGTCTTATACAAACTCTTTGTATAGGACACCTCCACTCACACGTCTCCACATGAATAGTTAGGATCTACCATCTGTAGTAGTTTACAATACTTGCAAACCTCTACAAAGCAGGTCGTATCTGTAGTGTCACCAGGATAAGGTATCCCACCTTAATCCTTATACTACAGACCTATTTAGGTTATCACTTAAGGCATGATCCATTTGTATATCACATATACATGCTTAAGTTCACATAAGATAACCAAGGAGCTTTGTTTATTGGATATGAGTAAATGTCAGAATTAAATAACACTTATTTTATTCATTAAACAATGTGTATCTTTACAAAACAACGAGACTTCGGGAGAATTAGGACACCAATCCCAACAAGAACATTGTCATATCCTAGATTTTGTCCGTGTTCAGATTCTCTTTGCATCTTTCCTTAAGAGGTTTTGGGGTGAGGCTGCCCTTACGTCTCTTCATCTTGCCCTTAGCTTCTCTCTACATCTTGCTCTGAGAATTTTTTGTGTGAGACTTCACTTACGTCTATTTATGTCATCAATCGTCTACCTTTCGTGTTAGTTCACAATCTTTCTCATTTTAAACGATTGTATGGTACCTCTCCTTCTTTCTCTCATCTTAAATCTTTAAGTGTGTGTGTGCTTTGTTCTTCTTCATCCTCATGAACATACAAAACTCGAACCTCGGGCTCATCTACATTGTTTTCTTGGTTATGGAACTGAACATAAAAAGTTTTGATGTTGGGATCCTATTTCTAAAAGACTTCGTATCTCTCATCATGCCACATTTTGGGAATATTGTATGTTCTATAGTCTTTCTTCTTTTCACGATTCCTTAGCTAGCCCCCACCCGTTCTTCACTGATCCCTCTTCTAATCTCTTCCCTACTTGTGATCCTTTACCTGACCTTTCTACCCTATCTGTCTCTGAGCTCAATCCATCTTCTTCAGCCGATGCACTCCTGGATCTGCCAACTGCCCTTGATCTGGAACCAGATCCTACGTCTGTTTGCCGATCTAAATGAGTACGAGAACCTCTCCGTTATCTCGATGACTATCATTGTTTTTTCACTGTCATATCTTTGGTTGAACCTTCCTCTTCTCATGAGGCTTGTACTCATCCTCTTTAATAGCAAGTAATGAATGAGGAACTTCAGGTTTTGAAGAAAACTCATACTTGGGATTTTGTTAATTTACCTCCTGCCAAGAAAAGTATCGGATGTAACTGGTCTATACAATCAAAACTCGCTCCAATGGGTCCATTGAAAATTATAAGGCTCATCTAGTCGCCAAAAGGTATTCTTAGGAGTATGGTATCGACTATGAGGATTAGGAATGAAAACCCAAAGGCATAACAGAAGCCATAACATACAAATCCAAAACATATTTCAAAATGTCATTTAAAATCAAAACTACTTTTTTTTTTTTTTAATAAAAACTACATATCAAAATAGATTAAGCATGCAACTAGAAACAAAACCTACAAATAGAAGAAACCCTACCTTGCAAACCTTTTGGGAATTCTGTGGAATTCTTCTATACGAATTGGGAATGGGCACCACCACTTCCTCCCTATTTTTGCAAGGAAATGAGGATTTGAAAATTGTGGGATTCTCTTTAGATATTGGGAAGATTTAGGCAGAGAGGTTTTTTTTTTTTTTTTTTTTTTTTTTTTAAAAAAAAAAAACAGAGAGATAAAAATTTCCCTACTTTCTACATCTCTTTTTTTTTTTTTTTTTAAATACAGAGAGAAGGAAAGAAAGAAGTGAGGAGACGTGGGATTGATCCCACGTCTCTAGTAACTCCCTACGTGGGGAATTATATTTTTGTTTAATTTAACTAACAAAATAAAAACCAATAACCATTTAAATCATATTTAATGGTTCTCTCTCAAATAATCTATAGTTTTAATGTGCATCTAATGTGTATTAATTTTAACCCTTATTTTTTATTTAATCAGTTTAATTAAATTCAAAATTAAATTAAATAACTAATTAATTAATCATCCAATTAAGTATCATAATTTAATTTTCCATTTGAATGATATTAAAAAACACTTTTCTCACTTAACCTATAGTTTTAATGCACATCCAATACACATTATTTTTAACCTATAGTTTTCAATATGAATCTTATTCATATTAAATTAATATTTGAACTCTTTTTAAATATTTTGTTCTCTCATTTATTAATTTTGAATCATATCCAAAATTAATAATAGAGTCTAAAATAAAACTTTATATTAAAATGTATCAACATACATTAAAACATCCCAATTATGAATTTCAACATTTCAAATTCAATTTAATGACAAATTACTTCAATACCCTTTATAAGCTAGGTAGTGGACTAATGGACCTAGATCAGAAGCTCCAACTATGTGAGATTATTTGGCTAAACTCATTAACAAAATTAATTGATATTTGTTAATTGTAGGTACACTCTATTAAAGACCCATAGCTGTATTCTTCTAATGAAAGATATAATTCTATGTCCACGAATATAGATCAATAACAGCAAGTTAGTCCTTCATGAGTGTTCGTAACACCAGCTTGGTCAAATTACCATTTTATCCCTGGGTTACCTCTACATCCTTAAGTACCAGTGCTCCTCTAGTGAACAATCTGTTGGTCCAACCATTAAACAGAAACCCCTCTTGAGCTAGTGAGCAGGTAGGGCCCTTTGTTCAAGTTCTGTAGACACCACTTAAGGGAACACTATTCTACTTACCTTGAAGTCAGAAAGAAGTGAAATCCATCTTCTATGATTATGTTCCCAACTACCCACTCGATCTGATCTCCAAAATGGTAGGCATATTGAGTAGAAAAACTGGCCACTCTCACCTATACAAATCAAAGGACAATCCCTCGTGAACAGGAGTTCATAATATAATCAGGAGTAAGACTAAGTTTCCAAGGTCATCCTATTGAAATAGAAACCTAACTAGTGAATAGATTTACATCTAATGGTTACTATTTTGCAGTCCAGTCTTGTGCAAACTCATTGCCCACGATACCCCCACTCCCGTGTCTCTTACACGAATGCATTGGATCACTGTGTTTGTATCAAATACAAAGTAGATCGTATCCATAGTGTTACCAGGATAAGGTACCCAACCTTACCCCTATAGACCATTTAGGTTGTATCTTGAACATTGATCCCTATATGTCTCTACATACAATTCAAGACTCATAAGATAGCTTAGGATGTTAGTTTATTGGATCTTAGGGTTAATAAGACAAAGTTAAATAAAACATCAATAACACTTATTGAGAAAACATTAATAATTATTTATTAATGATGGTCATTTAATTACATTCACTATTTACGAGTTTTAGGACATAAAACTCAACAATCTCCCACTTGAATTAAAACTCTAGTTAGTGGGATTACACGGAACGACAGGGATGTTACACAAATACAGAGCAAAATACAATAAACTAGAATATCTCATACCCATTACACATCTCCTACTTGCCATAGATTACATATTGTACATATCTCGTAGATCTAGATTCTCTAAATGAATCTTGAACACTTTAGCCGAGAGAGCTTTCGTAAATAGATCGGCAATGTTATGCTCCGAAGCGATCTTTTTGATGATCACATCTCCTCGTTGCACAATCTCCCATATCAGGTGATACTTCTTATCAATGTGCTTTTCTCGTTTGTGGCTACGAGGTTTCTTCGAGTTGGCCACAGACCCACTATTGTCACAATATAAGGTGATCGGTAAGTTCACGTTTGGAACAACTTCCAAATCACTTAAGAACTTCTTTAGCCAAATTTCCTCCTTTGTTGCTTCATAAGCAGCTACATACTCAACCTTTATGGTTGAGTTTGCAATGCATCATTGCTTAATGTTACGTCATACTACAGCTCCCCCGTTTAGAATGAACACTGATTCTGACGTGGGCTTCCTAGAATCCTTGTCAGTTTTGAAATTAGAGTCAGTGTATCCCATAAGGATCAAATCCTTAGCTTCATACACTAGCATATAGTTCCTCATTCTCCTAAGATACTTGACGATATTCTTAACTGCAGTCTAGTGGTCTAACCTTGGATTGGACTGGTACCTACTGACTATTCCCACTGGATAAGAAATATTAGGCCTAATGCAGAGCATAGCATACATTAAGTTGCCCACAACTAAGGCATAGGGAATACGTCTCATGTCTTCAACTTCTTGAGGTGTCTTAGGACACTATTCCTTTGAGAAATAAACTCCATGCCTGAAAGGCAATAAACCCTTCTTAGAGTTCTACATCGAATACCAAATCAACATCTTGTTGATATAAGTTGCTTGAGACATAGCTAGCGTTCTGTTCTTATGATCCCTAATTATTTGGATCCCAAGAACATACTGTGCCTCTCCCAAATTTTTCATTTGGAATTGGGTTGCCAGCCACTTTTTAACATCAATAAGGTATCCTACATCATTTCCAATGAATAGAATATCGTCCATATAAAGTATTAAGAAAGCTATTGTATCATTGATGATCTTCTTGTAAATATAAGACTCAACAACACTTTGGTCAAACAAAAAAGATTTGATCGTAGTATCAAACCTAATATTCCAAAATTTGGATGTTTATTTCAACCCATAACTAAATCGATTCAGTTTTCAAACTTTTTGCTCAGGCACATAAAGATATTCTCTTCAAGATTACCATTCAACAAGGCTATTTTTACATCCATTTTCCATATTTCATAGTCATAATATGTGGCTATGGACAATTGAATTCGTATAGATTTAAGTATAGCAATAAGGGAAAAAGTTTCCTCATAGTCAACCCCTTCCCTTTGGGTATAACTCTTTGCTACGAGTCTAGCTTTGAGGGTCCATACCTTCCCAGCTACATCTCTCTTTCTTTTGTAGATCCATTTACACCCTATGGGTTTAACCCCTTCAGGCAGATCTACAAGATCTCATACTGAATTGAAGTATTTGACTCCATTTCAAGGTCTATGGCTATGATCCATTGGTCCTTGTCTATGTCATTCATTGTCTGCCTATAATACAATGGATCCTCAAGGCAATCATCTGGTATGATGACCTGAGTTTCAGTTAAACCCAATTAATGATCAGGTTGTGCTACAACCCTCCCAAACACTCTCAATGATTGAAAAGGACGAGACTGACTTGAAGTGCTAGTCCCTTCATTAACTCTTAATAAATGACCATCATCACCAACAACAACTTTTGCTCATTCTTTAATAGCTTCATTTAATACTAATTTGCTTCATGGTTTATGATCTCTCATGTGGTCTTCTTCCAAGAATGTAGCGTTGGTCGATACAAACACTTTTTTCTTGTGTATCGAAGAATAAACCTCCTATTGTTTCCTTAAGGTAACTAACAAATTGGCATAATCTTGAACGAAGTTCCAATTTCTTAGGATTGTCACTAGCACATGTGCTGGACAGCCCTAAATTCTGAAGTAGCGCAAACTAGGTTATGCCTCCTCCATAGCTCGAAAGGTGTTTTGAAAACACTCTTTGAGGGAATGTTGTTCAAGATATGAACTGCAGTCTCCACTACATACCCCCAAAACGAGCTAGGCAAATGAGTATAGTTCATCGTAGAACGAACCATATCTAACAAGGTTCTATTTCTCTTTTCCGATACACCATTTTGCTAAGGTGTAATAGGTGCTAAGAGTTGAGATTGGATTCCATGTGAAATCATATAGTCTTGGAATCTTATATCCATGTACTCCCCACCTTGATCAGATTGATGTGTTTTAATAGTCTTACCTAAGAGAGTTTCAACTTCTGCCTTATACTCCTTGAATTTTTCTAGGGCTTCAGATTTATGTTCCATTAGGTATAAGTAACCATATCTCAAATAACAATATATAAAAGAGATAAAGTATGTGTACCCTCATCGAGCTTTTACATTCATTGGACCACAAAGATCCGAATGTATGAGCTCTAAGGGCTCTTTGACTCTATAACCTTTTCCATTAAAAGTTATTTTAGTCATCTTATCCTTAAGACAAGATTCACATGGAGGTAATGAATCATCTTCTTACTCACTTAGAAGTCCATTCTTTTGTCAATCTCCTGATCATATCGAGATTAATGACCTAATCTTAAGTGCCAAAGATAATTATTATTGTTACTTGGAGAAATTCTTTGAGTATTAGTAGTCTGAACAAATATATAGACCATTTTTCAAAATAAACACTTCATTACATGAAAATTTTATGGAATACAACTGTTCAATTAAACAGGAAATAGATAATAAGTTCCTCTTCATTCTAGGAACTATATATAGATTTTCTAAAAATAAAAATCTAATTCCATAAAACAACCTAGCAGCTCCCACTGTACGAGCTATAATGGCGTCTTCAGTTCCAACCTTGAGCGTCATTTCACCCTTAGCAAGTTACTGGAAGAACTAGTTCCCTATAAAGAAGATCAAACATGATCAGTTGCACCTGAATCAAGTTTCTAGGCATTGTGGTCATTTTCTGCTAAACATTTTTCTAAAACAAGTAAATCACATTTACCTTCCTTTTCATTCTTCTTCTCAGCAAGGTATTTTGGGCAGTTTCGCTTCTAATGACCTTCGATATTGTAGTGGAAGCAATTGCCCTTGTTAGCCGCCTTGGCCTTTACCTTACTCTTTCTAGCAGAGGGAGTCTTCCCCTTTCCTCCTTTTTTCTTCTAGACCTTCGTAAGACTAGAAGATAAGGGTACAAACTTAGTTTCTGAGGATGAACCCTTATAGAACTTTTTTGGAATGGGCAACATTTGCCTCTCTTTCTATTGGCCCCTTACTTGCAACTCATTTAGGAGAGTCGTTGTGGTGTATTGGATTTTATTCATAACCACATTGCTACGAAATTGAAGAAAGCTCTTTGGGAGAGATTCCAGAATAAAAGACACCTGACTTTGCTCGTTAATGACTGCCCCGTTCATTTCAACCACATTGAATTGGACCATCAGATCGAAAACATGTCCTCTAACTGATTGGCCTTCCTTCATATGTGCATTATAAACGTATTTGAGGGCCTCGTGTCGGATCTAAATGGATAGTTGTCCAAACATACCCTGGAGGGACTCCATGATCTAACGAGCAGTGAGCATGGTCTCATTTTTCTTGTTGAGCACGTTAGAAAGACTTGTCAGGATATAGACTCGGGTTTTTTATTGGCCTTTTTCCTACAGTCATATGCATCCCTAACATTTAGGGGGGTTAATTACGAGGGGAGACCTGAGGACACTCCTTAGTTAAGATAAACTGTAGATCATCTATAACTAGAACCATATTCAAGTTAGATTTCCACGTCGCATAATTCTCTCCAGTTAGTTTTTCATTTTTAAGTAGAGCGATAATTGAGGAAGACATGCTGAAAAACAAATAAACAAATGACCGTTTTAGCTATCTTTGTCTTAACCCATCACAAAAAATACTCAATCAGTTCAGCAAAAAACAAGCAATCATAGAACCATAAATAAACTATTGATTTGATTTTTGCAACGATATTTCAGAGGTTTAGGAAAACAGCCACCCGAAGGGTGATCAACTATCTCTCCTCTGAATTGAGACTATCTTAGCTAATTACTAATTCCGGAATAACTCTTATTCCTATAGCTCTTAGCTACCATTAGTTTAGTCAAGAATTCATTAACTCTCTTAATTCATCCTGTAAGTATGACCATTTCATTTTCGAATTTCAGAGGTATGCTTCAATAGGCTACCGTTAGAAAAGACAATTGTTGAAAATTAACTTAAGAAATCCCATCTATTTTTGGAGTTTGCGTTGTTCCGAAACCTATGATCAAGCTACCCGAAGGGATGGTCGCTCTAGGATGACACGCAGGCATATCATAAGAATCTCACGATGCAACCTAATGAAGAAGGTCGTAAGATATGTTGACACGTCTCCTTCTCCCACTTACTATGAACATTTCCCTTATTCACCTTGATATTGACCCATGCAAACACTTTCTGAAGGGAGGCCGCACCTAAGGCGACACAAATCGAGCATGGATCTCACGGTGTGAACTCTTAAGAATGTGAGAGCTTAAAAATGATATATCATATGTATTATTTTTCTTCCACTAAAATATTCTAATTATTTTAGAATTTTGTTATACTTTGCTAAATTCCGACTAAAGAATCTATGTAAGTTTATACCTATTACAACTCTTATAATAAATCTTTATACTAAAGTTCTAGGTGTATTAAACCATTTAATTTACCTAGTGACGTTTCATGCGAATAGGACCTCAGTTAATTCAACTCAGGTTCTGATCCAGTTCCCAGTTAGGAGGTGTTACTTAAACGATAAGGACTAGTAGGTGTATGTCATTCTCAACAGCTATTCAAATTAAATACCTCCAGTCTAGACAGAACTGTATCAGTTGAGTTCCCTTATAACCTTAATGTTATTTGTCTTACTTAGTTAATTTTATAACTATTTTAAAAGAAACTAAGTAATTATTCTAATCTAATTAGAAATGTGATCTTAGGTCTAATTAATTTTAAACTATTTAAAATTAATAAAATATTTTTCCTGAGATCCTATGTTTGCATGCAACTCTTTGTTATAGGTTAAAGGTTGCTAATCATTATTTTTATAACTATTACAAATTTTAATGATTAGTCCTATAACATGCTCTCTATGGTTTTAATTAATTAACAATCATATTCGAATTAAAACAAAAACCATATTACATGCATTTCATGTGTATGCTCAATGCATATTGATTTCCAATTAAATATAACACTTATATAATATTTTGAAAATCAAATAAGCATATTCATATTTATTAATAAATATATCTAATAATATTTTCTAATTAATGTCATGCAACATGCTTCTTCAATTTCATATATTTAACATATCAAATACATTAAATAAATCTTAAAATTATAAATCATGCATTACATTATAACACTTATAATATATAAAAAATGCATGAAGATAGATTTAGAGGTTGTTGATAATACAAAAAAAAAACAAATGCATGAAGATAATTAGTGAGGCCTTGCATGTGAGTGTCAATTTTCTAATAGAGGTTGTTGATTACTTTGAAAGGAGTTTTGGTTCTTGGATAACAATGGGAATTTTCTATTCCTACGGATAGTGGGATAGACTGAAGATAATTTTAGAAATAATTAACAAAAGATTCGTTAATGGCATGCTTGTCTTTGAAAATCATACACGAATCTTAGATTTTAACTCTAAGTAGGAAAATTAATCGAGCTTGAGAGAGAGAGTATAATCAATGAACCTCAACTTCAGTAAAGAAAGAAGTACATGTTAATTACCACTAATCGATATTCACTTTAGTTAAAGCTCTTATAAGTATATTAAAATATACATTTGGTCCTAAAATTGGGTACTTATTATCTATTAGATCTTTAAAAAAGCTTAGAAGAGATACTTCTAGTCTTTGGAGATAAAAAGTTGGTTTTTAATGGCATCTTTTGTGTGTTTGTTTGTACTTTTTGTTTTTTAAGCTTTAATGTGTGAGTGAGATTCAAACTTTTAATTTCTTGGTCAATGGCATATGCTTACTCTGTAAGTAACATATGTTACATATATATATAACTTTTGTTTAGCTTTAAACTTTCATCCAATAAACACATAACTTAGTTGATTAAAATATATATCCTCATCCAATATGTTAAATTTAAAGAAAAAAAAACAAACATTTTGAATTTAGTTGTAATTTAATATAGTATCAAAGTATAAATAGTGTCACAATCAGCATAACTCAACAATTAAAAACATATACTCTTTCTTTTTAGAGGTCAGTGATTCAAGTCCCGAGTCTCAATTCTGTGGTACTAGAAAAAGTAATAATATTAAAATATGTTAAATATACATGAAAGACTACATATAACTAATGTCTGAAATGCTTATGTCGATGAAATTATGAAGGTCAGTAGGAATGTCAAAAATTTTATGGAAATTAATGAAAATTGTTTGAGTTATTAAAAGACACAGTAATTATAACTGAATTATACTATAATTTACTATTTTTAATCAACTTCTATGAAAACATGATTTGAAATGTCATGAAAATATCACTTATGCAAAATTATGGAAATAATTAATTAAATTGTATAATTTATTAAATGGACTTTAATTTAATTATGACCATATTAAACTATCATCGATAATTTTAATTTATTATCATATTAAAAAATTTATCAATACTATATATTTAATTAAGGATGATTTTCAAAAATAGAAAAATATGAAAAAAAAATATTTACACAAAATAGAAAAATTTTAATGGTCTTTGATAGAGGCTAAATGAGACTAATAGAAGTCTATTAGTGCCTATTAGTGATGAAAACTGATTTAAGTCTATTAGTCTGTCATTGTCTATCAGTTATTTTTTTTTTAACTATTTCTGTAAATAGTTTGAAATTTTTTTTATATGCGAAAATTTTCCTTTAAAATAAAAATGATTATTTGTGAAAATTTATGGAAATTAGTCAAACATATTTAAATAAGTTAATGAGATCACTTAGACTTATAATTTGTTTAATTTGGCTCGAAATACCTAATTGATCATTTTTAATCATCACATATAAAAAAAGATATGAAATATTGATAATTATCAAAGTGAACTTAGATCAGTAGTATTGACATGATTTCTGTCTCAAGAGGACGGAGGTTGAATCTCCACACACATGTTGTACTAAAAAAAAGTTCAAAATTTGAAGTGAAAAAATAAGGCAAATGACAAAAAGCACCCGTATGGTGGTAGTTGAAATATACATGTTAGAACAAATGAACAAATGTCGTGGAGGAACCATTGCCCTAAAAACAACTACCAAAAACCCACTTATTCAACCAAATGGAGGGCAATGCAAACCTAGTGAAAAGGTTATACTTCCAACACCAACACAATTTGAACTCACATTTAGAATCTCTTGGAATTTAATTTTATACCCTTTAGGCATTGCTAAATTTTTCGATGTGGGACAAAGCTCTCCCACTCCCTTACTTTTTGCAATGGGCCTAAGTCTTAAAGTCATTTTCAACAGTACACCCTATCAAAACTTTTAATTATAAAAATAAAGTTCTCAAACTTATACAAATGCTAAAATCAAACCCTCAAACATACATAGTTATAGAAATTAGACTCATATAACATACTACATAACACACAAACACACAAACACAACTATTATTATAACTTATAATTAGTCAACAAGATGATAGAGGTTTAAACATCACACACATTATTAAAATGGATGATCACCAAAAATCACACTCATCAAAACGATGCCAACCTATTAAACACGAGATTAGAGATTCAAATTTCTATCTCGTGAGAGGGGAAAAGACGTTTTTTCTTTTTATAAACGTTTCAAAACGACAAAGAGTTGAACTTTTTCATGGAGGTTAGAGTTGATTTCCTCATAGTGATATTCAAGTTTTTGGATGACTCTTTCAAATAATTGGTCAATGATATTGAGGTCATGGCCAAAATGTTGGGTGAAGATGCCTTCCATTGCAGCCCTTATATGGTTGATCCATTCTCTAGTGTCAATGGGTCCTTGAAGCCATGTTGTTGGGGCTGTCAGCTCCATTCTTTCAATGCTAAAATTCCCATTTTCTTCTATCAATTGCCTCATTTCTGATGGACAAGTTATGTATATGGGCAAGTTGAAGGAGTCCACTTCAGCTTCACTCACTAGTCCCTGTCATTAATTTCAATTTTATGATTTTTTTTTTTTTTTTTGAAAAAAAAAGAGATAGTAAACATTATAAGTTAGGTTTAGAATACATTTTTAAAGGTAAAAAATAAGTCATTTTGAAAAAAATTAGAATATTTGGCAAGCATTCAAAATACTTTTTCTAAGTGTATTTTAAATAGTTATTATCAAAAAAATTTAAATAAAAATGAATTTTTTGAAAAACATTTTTTTCTCAAGTCAATCTAAACCGACCTTATACAAAGATATGCCCTAATTTAGGCATGTTGGTTATTCGGACTTTTCCTTTTTTATGCATTTTTTAAATGAGAACATTTTCAAAAAAGGATAGTTTCTAGCTATTTTTTTTTCTGAAATATTTGCTAATGATTTCTTATCAAAATATTTAAGATGTGGGCTAAGATACAAAATCTTAAAACATCATCACATGGCCAAAAATTGAAATCAAATATATACTTTATAGAGTAATATATATATATATAAATAATTTAACTTGCTTTCATTTGCTCATAATATGTACAATATCAATTTTACCTCTCTAAAGTTTTTAAAGTATCAAAAAGAAATAATAGAAAAATAACTACTTATGTCTCATTTTTTAAGAGAAGCTTTTGAACTACTTTTTAAAAGTTTTGAAAGCTATGCTAGAATTTTGATGGCATTGTTCTCCTACATGACCTTGTTTTTACCCAAACAAAGTTGCTTTAGAAAAAGAAGAGGAAAAAGAATAATATTGATATTTAGTTCATATTTCAAATTTAGGAAGTTTGGACAAATTTGAACACAAAAAATATCTTTTTTCTTTGGGTTAAACTTTTGATGTTGTTCTATTCAAGTTGTTATAATTTTGTAACAAAACCATTTTATGTATTTGATCTTAATTCTTTTTAGGTTAAAAATATCATTCATGGTCTCTGTACTTTGAAATTTATTCAAATTTTAGTTCATATACCTTCAAATATCTAATTTTAATCTTTATTTTCGAGAAATATTAAATTTAGTCTCCAGTACTATTTATTTATGATTGATTTTAAATTTTTTGTATTTATTAACCTTTTCACTCCATATTTATTAGTTCATGTACTTGGCAAGAAAGTTTATTGTTATTATTTATCCAACTTCGATAAAATCAACTCTAAATGAATATATTAAAAATTTATGATAAATATGTAGACTAAAATTGAACAAACATCAAAATACAACTGATGAAAATCACATTGTTTTTATTTTAAAACCCAACCACTCATTTTTAAGGGAAATTATTTCAAATAGTAAAATTATTGAAAATATTTACAAGATATAGCAAAATTTTAGAACTATCGATGATAGATACTGATAAACTTTTATCAGTATCTATTAATGTCACTAATAGATACTGATAGAAATCTATCAACGTCTATCATTAATAGTTCTATGCTATATGTTTGTAAATATTTTGATTCATTTTTCTATATTTGAAAACAAGTTTTAATGTAATTAATAATGAAAAAAGATTAAAGTATCATCAAAAGAAAAAAAAAAAGATTGATTACCTCTTTTGACATTTCGTTGAGGGTAGAGGCCAAAAGATTATAGAGCAAACCAGATGGTAAGTGAGAAGCTGAAATTCCATCAGGATTTCCTGATGTAATAATCACCATTATCCCTCCTTCCACCATCTCCTCCGCCCTAGCCCTAAGAAACTCTCCCATATCCTTGGCAAACTGTCCTGCATAAGCCGCCGCCACCGTGTCCGGCGCCCCGAGGTAGTGGATATGCCCCTTGTTCCATGCTGGCGACCGCTCATCTCGTACCTCCTCCGGCACCCTTGACAGCCAGTGCACTGCATACGAAGAATGCACAAACTGCACCGACGCCCTCGGGAACAGCCGCTGGTGAAAGGACCCCGCCACGCCTGCTGCAAAATAGTCCCTCTCAACGGGCAACGTCTGAAATAGCGTGTTGAAGTCGTTTGTCACCTGTGTTTTAAGAATATGAATAGAAGATTAAACCGATCGTAACTCAATAGCTTAAACTTTTATAAAGTGACTAGTAATGTAACATGGTATATGAGAGGAAGAGGTTCCAAATTACAGTACTCTTTTTATGAAACATTTTCGGAGGTGTTTGAGATGGTTAGTTAATTATTATAGATGTTTGGTTATAATAGTATGTATTAATATTGTAACAAAGAGAGAAACGGAGGAGGATGTAGAAAATAGTAAACAGTAATAAAAAGAGGTTTGAAATAGTAATATTATAGTTATTTGTAAGTTATTGTAGCCGGAAAATACAACATATGATAATTGGAACGGCAAACATGAAGTGGGCTACCCAAAAACCCACTTTCAATTCAAAATGTATAGCAACTCTTATTCACTTGTGATTTTAGATTGAATGATTATTTAACATATTAATACTTAGCTTTCGGTAAGCTTTTAAATTGAATTATGATTTAATATATATTTAAATGATGCTTTGACATACATTATATTGTAATCAATATTGACAAAAACATTTTTTGTTTCTTAAGCCAATATTTAGAATAAGAGAATAATATGTTGTGACTTATGAAGTTATTTTATTTTTGAGTTTATTAATGATTTAATCACCTGATCGTTGAAGAACACTTGAAATTCAGGCAATATCGAATTAGGCCAGACCGATCGAAATGTTTCTTTCATAGATTTTACGATATGTTGCATCGTCCCAAAGGTGTTCGGTCCGGTCGCACAACCCAAGTCAGCAAGAACAATTGTGTTTGAAGGGGAAGAAGAAGAGAGCTTTCCAATCTCAAACTTCTTTTTAATTTCTTGATCAATTTTTTCTCTTTCAACATTTGCAAATAATCTCTGCAACAAAAGAGAAAAGAAGGAATAATATGATGAATAAACAGCTGCTTCATGCAGGACCTTCAAGTAGATCCAACACTTTGGAAAAAAAAAAAGAATTAAAAAATAATGACACTTGCATTTGCTCCGTACTGAAAATATTGCTGACAAAGCTGTTAAATAAAAGCCACTATGAAAGTACTACTTGCTCTTAATTAGGGTTTCAAAGTATTGGCCAAGTTGTTACTATTCTTTATTAGAAAAAGTTTTCTTTTATTATAAAAGTTTGGTTGAAAATTCGAATTTGTAATCTTTTTAATATAATAATTGTGAAAATGGAGATCCAATCTCTAACCTTTAAGGAAGAGAGTAATACTACTGAGTTAAGTTTACTTTAATCGAACTTTTCACTTTTAATCGGAAGTATTTTTAGAGAAAGTTTGATAGAAAATTTAAATTTGTAATAGTTTTAAAGTACAACAATTGTGAAGATAGGAGATAGGACCACCGATTTCAAGAGAGAAAGTGCATGTCAATTATAACTAAATCAAGTTTACTTTAGTCAAACTTGTCACCTTTTGATCGAAATAATAATATAGCTATGTTAACGTATCGTTTTTTTTTTTTTTTTTTAAATTGGAAAAGTTAAGAGGGGAACAAAACCATTTAAGGAGAATATAATTAAAAAAAGGGGTTATTGCAATGAGTGTTTATAGGTATCTTAGAGTGGGAACAAATTAAAGCTGAGTGGGTTGGCTAGGGTTTGTAGGGTGGAACAAGGTCTAGGTATAGTTATGTTGGAACAGAATCTTAATATTAAATTTAAGGGCTGAGGTTTCAAGGAGAATGAGACCACAATTCAATGGTCCAATGATTTTTATATACATTAAAATGTGTGTTAAAAATGGTTTTTATTTTCCTTTTTTTATTTCTGTTTTGTAATGTAATATAATATAATATTATCCACCTTAAATTTAATCTGGTTTTATATTTTATTCTATCTAATTAGAAATGTCTTTTCTTAATTAAAATTTAAAAATCTTTTCAATTTCTAGTTCTAATATTAAATCGGTAGATTTACATAAACAACTCAAGTTTAGACCTTTGAAGGGGAAAGAACCCCTTTTGAAGAAGAATTTTTCAGTTCATACATAAATAAGTTTTATTGTAGTAAAATTTTCCCTTTAGTCGGTGATTTTCATATAAAACCATATGCTCGAGTAAAATATATTACAAACGTATTAAAAACGAGCGAATTTGGCTAAGATTACAACTCAAGAAAAACTTTCGCATCAATAATATCTCATCTAGAACTTGATAGCGAAACGGGTTTTTGGAGAAAACTGAATAAAAATTTCTATCGGTAGGTTGATGTTAAACTGGAAACAAATAATCAAAACGGATAAAGGACGAAGGAAAGAGATGTAAAAAGGAAAACAAACCTGATAACAGGAGTTGTTAGAGTAACTGTAAATTCCATTGCCTCCATTTGCAGGAAGAGAATCAGAAAACTTGGAAAAAATGGTCACTTTATTGCATGAATCTTGCAATAAGTTAGTCATTTTCAATGGAGGAAGGAGAGAAGGATATGGAAGAAAGCTAAGAGGGATTGAGTTTATATAGAATTTCACAAGGAGAAAATGCACCAATTATTTGTGTTAGTGCATTATTTTGAAGGGGTAAAAGGTTAAGAAATAAAAGGAAAAAAAAAAAAAGCAAATAATTTAAAGGGCAAAAAGAAAAAGGAATAATTATGTATATAATGATAATATAAAATTATTTGGTAAGTGTTTACATCTTTTAGAGTATAAGTGGAGTTGGATTGGAGTGATTTGTTTAACTGAGGTTGGTTTGATAATTGGGAAATTGATATTTTTAACCTAAAAAAGTTTTTACCTTATAAAATTAATCTCGTTTTCAAAAACTACATTTTCTTACTTATTTTAAGTGGAGAGTTCAAGATGGTGAAATTACCATTTTGATCCCTTCTTCAAGTATTGTCCATTTTATCTTTTTCTATTACAACTTTTCAAACGCAATTTCAGTTTTAGATCTTACGAAAAGAATCGTGCGAATTTCTCGTAAGGATTTGAAAAATTTTTGGTAAATAGATGTTCTTATGTGAAGTTTCCTTAAGAATTGAAAATTTGGGAGAAATTCACTAAATTTCAATTCTTACTGAAAATTTGTGAGGTTTATTTCCTACCTAAAAATAGAAAATTAAAAATTAAAAACTTAAAAAAAAAAAAAAACTATCCTCTTACGACAATATTCGTAAATTTAAAGTTTAAAATAATTAACTTAAACTCACCGGAAAAAAATTAGAATTGAAATGTTAAAAAAGATAAAAGTTTTTTTAATATTGACTATAATTTATATTAGATTTAAAAAAAAAAACTTTCTGTTGATTTTCTCGTAAGTCTTACTTGAAAAATGGGAAGAAAGCATAAAGTAGTTTCTTTTCTTTTTTTTAGTTGTAATAATTAAAATTAAAATTAGTAATTAATTATTAGAAAAAAAAAAAAAAACTATTTTGTCCATTTTCCTGGAAAGACTTATCGGGCAAATGGACAGAAAGCATAAAGTTTTTTTTTTTTTTTTTTCCCTCTCTCTTTTAAACATTTTAACAATTAGTTATTAATTTTAATAATTAAAAAAATTAAAAAACAAAAAACACAAAACAAAAACCAACTTTATGCCTTCTGCCCATTTTTCCTGTAAGACTTACTGGGAAGATGGACAAAATAGTTTTTTTTTTTTTTTTTTTTTAATTTTTACTTCTAATATAAATTATAATCAATATTGAAAAAAAAAATTACACTTTCTTTCCAATAAGTAAGAAATGTTGTGTTTTTTTTTAAATAATAATTAGTATTAACAAATTCTAGTTCCCCTAAGTTTTAATTTAGTTTTTTTTACCAATTCCAATTCCAATATTTTCCAGTGTGAGTTTAAGTTGGTTATTTTAAACTTAAAACTTATGGAAATTTGTGTAAGTCTTTTTTTTAAGTTAAAATTTTTTATTTACCCTTCTACGTTTTAAGTTTAAGAAAATATCACAAAATTTTCATAAGCATTGAAATTTAGTGAATTTCCCCCAAATTCTCAATTCTTAAGAAAAATTTAACGTAAGAACTTTTTTTTTTTTACCTGAAAATTTTCAAATCCTTACGAAAAATCGCAACAGTTTTTTCTGTAAATTCTAAAATTGAATTTGGGTTTAAAAAGTTGTAATAGAAAAAGGTAAAGTGGAAAACACTTGATAAGAGACAAAATGGTATTTTCACCATGTGAGACCTTCACTTAAAATCTCAAAAAGTAAGAAAGAGGCTAGAAAAAATCGTTTTAAAAAGAATGTTAAATTAAAAACTTCTTTAGGTTAAAAATAACAATTTCTCTTGATGATTAGAGGACATGTTTGGATCGATTTTCTCTGTACTTAACTTTTTTAGGTAGAAATTTTCTTTATTAAACATCTAGATTCCATTTAGTAACAATTTGATTTTAGATTTTAATTTTTGAAAACTAAGCATACAAACACATATTCTAACTCTGAATTTCTTATTTTGTTATCTACTTTTTACCAATGTTTTTGAAAACTAAAAAAAATAGCCTTTAAAAGTTTGATTTTTGTTTTGAAATTTTGGCTAAGAATTTAACTCTTGTACTTCAGAAATACGCAAATCAATGTAAGAAACAAAGAGGAAACATACTTAATTTTGAAAAATCAAACACAAAAAAAGGTCACCTTTGATAATCATTTGGTTTTTAATTTTACAAATACTATGCATGTTTGGCAATTGTTTTGCATGTTTGGTAACTATTTTTATTTTTTATTTTTTTTAAAAAAAACCAAAAATATGTTTGGTAATTACATTTAGTTTTTTGTTTTTGTTTTTTTAATTTGGAAAACTAAAGTCACGATTGATTATTGTGTTTTTGCTTTTTGTTTTTAAAAATTCAAATATGTTTGGATGACTTTTCTAGTTTTATATTTTTTTTATAAAAATAAAATCAAACTTCTTTTCAATATTTTTCATCTAATTTTAAATAATTAAAAGATAATACCCTTATTTTTTTTGAAAAAAAAATCATATCGATAAAACGGTAACAATATTTTTAACTGCACTAATTAATTATAAATAAAATGAAGAAAAAAATCAAAATAAACATATCAACAAAATACAATAAAATAATTTTATTTTTATAAGAGAAATTTATAGGACAATAAGGAAATGATGAAATCAATTAATTTGATCCCAATAAATTCATATTATTTTGTTTCTTTTATTGTGCTCAAGGTGTCATAAACAAATGGTCTCCCAAGATAAGATAGATTAGAACTTGTGAATAAAACACTTCAATAACAAGATTGAAACCAACACTACAGTGTGTGAGTAATTGTATACAAAAGAGATAAAAATTGGGTAGATGAAATTATGTCAATTCTTTATGTCGGGGAGATGAAATTAGGTCAATTCTTAATGTTTTTGAGTGCTTTTAAACTCATAAAAAATGAAATATTTGAATAAAAATTAAAGTAAAAATTGATGTGTAGATGACACAGGATCATGTGGACCGTTGGAGAACAAAGGAATTTCAATACATTTTATTCAAAAGGTTTTATATAATATTTCAAGGGAAATTGCAATGAGTGACAATTTGAATATGTTATTTTGTAGGTGTATCATCCATATTTGATAATTTGTAAATATGCCAAAAACTTCAAATATGAATTTTAAATTATTTTTTATTCCATACTTGCCCTAAACAGTCAATTGATAGAGAGAGAAAATTGGTGACCAACAACTGGACGTGTTTTGATGGGGTAAGTAGTAGGCAATGGCAAATGGTGTGGAGCAGTGCTAGTTGGTGAAAGAGACATGTTGGAGGTGATTGAACATACACATGCACAAAGGAAGCAACTTAGATCTAAAGCACTCTAATTTGGTTAATTAATAGGAAATAAGCATGCAATTTCAAAACTAAAATAGAGTTAGAATATAAAACCTTTGTAGCCCAAATTCCTCCATGGTTATGATCAATTCTTCTCACGATTAGTTCGTAGACCACTACGAGAGTCTTCCCGACTATTTTTCAACCTTAGATCGAGATGGTGGGATCTGGTGAGTGACAAAATTTGTAGAGAAAATGTGTAAAGGTTTAAGAGAGATTAGGGTTAGGATTCTTCAAAAAACTCAAGATTTTCCACTTTTTTCCAAGAAGATTAAACTTCATAGAACCATTCTATTTACAAGCAAAACGTGCAAATTATGTACAGTTGTGTGTTAATGAAAATTTGACACTCAAAATTTCATTAACTTTAAATGGGATTAGTGGATTAAAGTGGGATGAATACCTAGCACAAATATTTTAATCAAAATCACAAAAATTGGATTTTCCCATTAATTTGGTCAAATAGTCAAACTTTGACTTTTAAAGTCTATAGTCAACATTTTGACTTTATCTCAAGTTTGACCTAGTCATCAATTTTGATTTTTATTCCAATTTGACCTAGTCAACAATTTTGTCTTTCAATCCTTGACTTCTTTAAATTTAAAATTAATTTAAACAATTTAATTGATTTAAAACTACACTAATCCTGATCAATTCTTATTGACCGTTTTTTAATCCCTATTTAGAAAATTATGATATTCAAATCTTATTTAAATATCTTTTTCTCTTTCTATATGCATGTTTAATTCATAATTAAACATTAGGTTAAATACATCGAACATATTTAACACCTTACTCTAAAAACCGAATTCGAAAACTTTGAACTCGTTCGTCACACTATTCTAAGATTTAGTTCGATATAAGCTAGTAGGATAACTTAATGGACCTGTAGATCATGAGCTCCAACGATCCGAGATTAACCAGCTAAACTCTTTAACCTAGTTAACCAATATTCATTAACTCTCGGGACACTCCATTATAGCCCAATAGTTACACTCTCTCCAATATAGATATATTTCTGTCCACTCAATATAACCATAATCAGTAAGTCGATCCTTCATAGGTCGTTCGTAAACACGGTTGGGTCAAATATCTGTTTTACCCCGTAATTACCTCTTGTTCCTTAATTCTTACTGATTTTCTAATGAACAATTGGTTTGTGATCCAATCACTAAACTAAGTCCCTCTCAGGCCAATGAGAGGGTGGGGCTCCTTGTTTAAGACTTGAAGTCAACACTTAAGGAAACAACCTCTCTACTATCTCTAAAAGAAGGTAGGAGTGAATTATATCTCACACCATATGTCCCCAACTATCTACTCAATTTTACCTCTAAAATGAAGGCATATTGAGTAGTCGCTAATGAGCCACACTCATCCATGCAGATCTAAGGATAATCCCGAATAAACAGAAGTTCATAGTTAGCTCAAGATTAAGGTCAAGTTACCTAGGTTATCATATTGAAATAGTCAGTCTTAAACAGTAAACAGTGTTATAAAGTAAGAGTGACTTATTTCTTGGTCCGATCTTATACAGACTCTTTGCATAGGACGCCCTCACTCACATATCTCCACACGAACGATTCAGGATCACATCGTTTGTACTAAATACAAAATGAGCCGCATTCGATAGTGTCTTCAGAATAAGGTATCAAGCCTTATCCGTATACTATAGATCATTTTGGCTATTTACTCGAACTTTATCCACTTTTATGTCTATAAATAAAGTCCAAGTATTCATGTTATAGCCATGGATCTTAGTTTATTGGATTTTAGGTTTTTTAAAACGAAATATGCAATTCACACATTCAATAACAGCTTTATTGAATAAACCTCAGTAACATCTTTATTGGATGAGGCACTCTCAACTCTTGAGAAAGATGCATCTAACCAATTCTAACAACTCTTGTTGTAGGACGAGCTTAATCAATAACTCTTGTTGACTTTTTGTAACTTCTATAGAAACTTGACGCAATACTAGCTTATCACAAGGTTGATGATCTCTCACATGATTTTCTTCTAGAAAAGTAGTATTTGTTGATATAAATACTTTATTTTCTTCTAGATTGAAGAAGTATTCAGCTTTTGGATTGAATAGGCATACTTTTGACCGACGTTTCAATTCTCTAGGGTTTTGTACCAACACATGTGTCGGTTGTCTCCAAATTCTGAAATAACGTAAACAACCTTTATGTGTCATAAATAACTTTTACGTCCTCTCCATAACTCATATGGAGTTTCAGAAACACCATTAATGGAAATTATGTTAAAAAAGTATATAGCAGTCTTTACTGCATATCCCCAAAACAAATTAAGCAACTGAGGATAACTCATTTATCAACCGAACCATGTCTAACAGGGTTATGTTTCTTCTTCCTGATACATTGTTCTGCTGAGGTGCCAGTTGTAGAGAGTTGTGACTAGATTCCATGTTCTATCAAATAGTCTTGGAATCTCAGGTCTAGATACTCTCAACCTCGATCTGATCGAAGTATCTTAATCATTTTACCTAACTAGTTCTCAACCTCTTCCTTATATTCCTTGAACTTTTCAAGGACTCCAGACTTATGATGTATTGGGTAAATATAACCGTACTTTGGATAGTCATCTAATGAAATATTCATACCCTCATCGTGCTTTGACATTTAATGCACGAGTTCTAAGTGTTCTTTGGCCCTTAGACCTTTTTCTAGTAAAAGATTGTTTGGTTAACTTACCTTCAGGACAAGACTCACATGGAGGTAAAGAGTTCTCTTCTAACTGACTTAGATGATCACTCTTAACCAATCTTTCAATCCCATTGAGATCATTGTGGCCAAGTCTTAGGTGCCAAAGATGTGTACTTGAAGAAACTTTTTGGCTTTTGTTTTTGTGTCTCAATTGTTTTAAACATCTTGATATTTAAAATAGTCTTTACTTTGGTTGGTTTTAACATATAAGTTGTTTTCTAGTTTTGTAGAACAAATAAGAATACCTTTTTTGCTAATGAACACTTCATTTATGTCAAAAGATACTTTGTACAATCGTTCTAACAAGATATAGATATAAAAAAAAATTCCATTTCAGAAACAAAATGTACATTATCCAACATAATGGATCTATCTCTAGATAACAACTTCATAAACTTCCACTGTTTTTGTTGAGACGACATTTCCTGTTCATAACTGTGATAATCAACATAGATAGACATAAAAGATGTAGGCGAAAGAAGAAATTAAGGAAGAAGTAGAAAAAAATATATCGGGTTTATTCACATTCACTCCATAAATCTAAATAAGTAAAAAAACTTAATCCCCATTTTTTATTTATTCCTAAAATTGCTACAAAATCACCCCATTGATAAAGTAATGTACAAATTTTACCCGAACTTTCTAAGACTTATACAAGACCGTTACTTCATACATGCATAAACCTCAAAACGACTCTCTCACAAATTTAAAAAAAAAAACAAACGAATTTATTTACATAAATACTTTTGTAACATCCAAATAACTAGAAAATATTTAGAAATAAATTTCAAGAAGTCTGATAAATAAAAATTTCAACCATGAAACTCTAAATTCTCACATAAAGACTGAAATTTCAAAACACTAAAGCATTAAAACGTGAGCAGAAGCATTTCTTTGGTCCCAATGGCACGGCCACGGATTCCTTCTGTCACTCGCTGGTACGTCCTTGCTCTTACCTGAAAAATATAATGTAAGAAAGGATGAGTATAAAATACTCAATAAGTAACCCCAACTCCAGGGTCAGGCTAAGCATTTATGTCCAATAAATGCTACAAGAACTGAAACTCTATAATAGTAGGACCAAAATATTTCTATTAACTGGCTCACTCTTTTACCTTTCCCTTAGACTGCGCCACTTTCACACACATCAGGTTTGATGTATATCACTTTCATATACATTAAACCCTCTAGGAATACATCACTTTCATACACCTCAGGTCTTCTCTATGAATGCAAGGATGTGCACCTCTTTCGTACATATGGTTATGTATACACCTTTTTCATATACACATAACCCATTGAGCATGCACCTCTTTCATACACCTCAACCTCCTCTAGGTATGCGTCACTTTAATACATACATGCTTTAGTACATCTCTTTCAAGCACTAGTGCTCCTAGACATGCATCACTTTCATGCACTCAAATAAATCAAATGTTGGAAAGGAAAAGAGATCGCATCCAAGATCATATTACATGTAACATTTACCTGTTCATGAGTCCAATAGAATCTTGTAAATAATATCATGTGAATCAGTCTAGACAAGTACGTGTAATCTTGTAAAAATGAACCGACCCTAGTACATCTCTTTCATGCAGTAGACTCTTTAAAACATTCACATAATGGATCATTCATAATTTCATGGTAAATCGCATGACCATACATTCATAGATCCAAAAACAAATCTCATGAAAACATGTACATCAACATATATCTAATCTCCGTCTAGCGCTATGGAATTTCAGTGGTAGTGTCACTTATCTCATAATTTAGGCCCAAGCTCAAGCATTCTGCTAATATGCCTCGTAAAAATTCTAAATCGTGCTCATACATATAACATGCTCCAAACATATTATCACATGCTCATATATTCTTTCTAAACAATTCATTCAATCTCAGAACCAACAAAATTATCCTTAATTTTATCGCCCAGCACAAAAGCAGTTCCAGTAGTAAGATTACTTACCTTGAGTCGAAATTCCAAGACTAGCTTAAGCAATCAAACACTAGCAGCACTCAACTTAACGTTCCCAAACTATGTCGAAAACGCCAATAAAATCGACCCACTAAACAGCAAATAAATTCCACACCAACTTCAATCCCGAAGCCATATCCAACAAGAATAGTGACGAAGGAAAGAAAACCTATGCGGCAGATCAGAGGCGGCAGATGAGCGGCACACTCAGATCTGGCAGACGACACGACGGTTGGTTGGAGGCAAGTGGCGGCGCTGTCAACGGTGAGGCGTCGTGCTGCTGGGCGAAGGGCGGGGAGGAAAAATCTCAGATGATGGGGGTTCTTCGTGAAGATAAACGAGAGAGAGAGAGAANTGAAGGAGAGAGAGGGAGGGAAGAGATAAATTCATGTGAATTTAATTCAAATGAATTTAATACTCCAATTTTAAGACCACATGACATAAATTCATGTAAATTTAATTCAATATGATGAATACATGGGATGTTACATTCTTTCCATCTATAACGATTCGACAATACATAATTTTGAATTTAATTTTGACAATAACTCAAAATCCATCTGTAACCATCCATCTCTTAATTCCAATTCAAAATTAACTACTTCCTCTCCAAATTGAATTTAATTTTGATAATAACTCTAAATTAAATTCATATAACTCCAATTAATTCTAAAATAATTAAAGTAGAATTAATGTACCAAATTAATTGAATCTCAAACTTCACATTCATTTATCAAATTTTCCTCAAATAAATTTCAACATTCTCAAATTTAGTTTCAACATTTAATTAACAAAATAACACCCAGACAATTTTAAATTGAATTATCTTAACCCAAAATTCAATTGTTACCTCAATACTCAAAATAACACCCAAATAATTTAAGGTAATTAATTTAAAATACCAAAAAAAAATTGGGTTGTTACATTCTTTCCTCCATAAGAGACTTTCGTCTTGGAAATTTCAAGTCCTTATAGGGCTCGCTATACTTGTCCTTATCTCATTCTCAAGTTTCCAAATTGCTTATTTAGACTGATAATTCTGAGACAGTTTCATATTACTATTTAAATCTTAAAACAGTCACATACCATCGATTAGCCCCTCCTATGAAGGCATCTGAATATCTCACTTAAATGAGATTCTTGAGGTCCTCGAATACTATAGAGCATTTATCAATTCAAAATACATCACCATAACCTCATAATAGCTATAACCACTTTTTTTTTTTCTTTTGACAACTTCTAAGATAAAAACCTTCATGATCTATACATCTGTATTGGGAATATCCACTTTCCGTATAGAAACAGTCTGAACCAATATGGTTCTCAACCATCCAATCTATGACTAAATAACTTTAAACTTTACATGTTCGAAACTACCAAGGTTACAACTATGTTCCATTATGCCAACAAACCTAACATTCCCTATTCTTTCCATGTACCAAAACAATAACTTTGTATAAGACAAACGGAGCAAACATGGCCTTTCATACTATCTTAGCATCTTTTAAAAACTGAAGGTACGAAAGAATGCAAGGAAACATAAACTCGAACAACCCTAGGGTGTTAGGACCTAGAATGAGAAGTGCACCTTTCACCACAGTGTCTGACCTCTCCGTCTCATGTCAAGTGGTGGCTTTACTCCTATTCCGTTGTTGCTATCCACTTGAATCCCCTTGATCTGAGCCCGAAGGCTGGTCCCTACCATCTGTAGAGCTTCTAATAGGGCACCTATATGCCATATGCCCTTTTTGTCCACAACGATAACACACCCCTGCTCTGGCTAAGCAACGACCCCAGTGACGCTTTCCACATGACTTATAGACTGACTTTTCCACTTAATAGCTACAGGTTAAAGGCCTTGTTGCCCTTAATGTCGTGGAGTTCTATATGTGCTTCAACTTTTTTTCTGAGGCTCAGAAGTCTTCTGCTTTGCTTTTCTTTCATGCCCCAGAGAGGTCCTTATTCCCAACGATTTCCTATACTCATTCCCTTCCTGGGAATCAGCATTGATCCTCACGACTGCCTGCAGTGCCACAGCATAAGTCTTGAGATCAAGGGCATGCAAAATACCTCGCATTCCGCCCCTCATACCCTGAACGAACCTTTCTATCCTCGCTACCTCGGTGGCTACTAGCTCTAGAGCAAAGTGGGACAACTTGTCAAAATCTTGCTCATATTCTTCTACTGACATAACCCCTTGCTTCAAATTTAGGAATTTCGCTTACTTGTTATACTGAGTGTTGGCAGAGAAATACTTCTTGTAAAAACGCTCCTTAAACTGATCCCACGTCGCAAGTTCTCCACTTGTGTCAATCCTTTTTTCTATTGAACACCACCATATCTCTACGTTGTCTATCAACATAAAAACTGCACAACGGAGTTTGTGCTCCTCCGGACACCTCATGTAGTGAAAGATCTTCTCGATCGAGGACAACCACATCTTTGCTTTCATAGGATCTCTCAACGATCCATCGAAGGGGCGGGGATCAAACTTTTTGAAATCCTGCAAGTGTTTAGCCTCATGGGATAGATTCTACATGTTCTGACCCTACGGTTAGGTGTGTTTTAGTTGAATTGGTGGTACTTGTTCTTGTCGAGTCTGGTCATGGGCGGTCTGCCCTCCCATTGCATTGCGGATCAAATCCTGGAGTCTATCCATCAGGGAGAATGCCACAGCTTCCTCAATTCTTGATTCCATTGCTTTCTCATCAACTTGAGCCATAGGTGGATTTGAAGCTGTCGAGATAGTATAACTTCCACCAAATATCTCTTTCTGCATCCCTGGCGGGTGAGAATCCTGGACTTGTGGATGCTGAACTTGGGGATCTCAAACCTCTCCTCTATTTGGCTTCCTTGCTCTGAGCTTAGATGCCATGTCCTGTCATGACTCCGGGATTAGCTCTCTTTGGATCCCTCTCAAGAAAACATGTTTACAGAAATATTATATCAACCAGTCTCATGCATCTACTGAAAAATTTATTTAGTAGGATATATTTGGTGTTGATGAGGAATTCGTTACTGGGCCACAGGGACTATCTAGACATACGTAGTAAATTAGTATTTAGAACCCAAAACTTCAGCTCTGATACAAACTATAACTACCCAAACTTTTTAGGACTTATATAAGGTCGTTACTTCATACATGCATAAACCTCAAAATGACTCTCTCACAAATTTTAACTAAATCAAACGAATTTATTTACATAAATACTTTTGTAACATCCAAATAACTAAAAATCTTTCAAAATAAATTTCATGAAGTCTGATAAATAAAAATTTCAACAATGAAACTTTAAATTCACACATCAAGACTGGAATTTTAAAACATCAAAACATGAAAACGTGAGCGGAAACATTTCTTTGGTCCCAATGGCACAGTCACAGATTCCTTCTGTCACTCGTCAATACATCCTTGTTCTTACCTGAAAAACATAACGTAAGAAAGGATGAGTATAAAATACTCAGTAAGAAACCCTACGACCGAGGTCAGGCTAAGCATTTATGTCCAATAAATGCTACAAGAACTAAAACTCTATACTAGTAGGACCAGAAGATTTCTATTAACTGGCTCACACTTTTACCATTCCCTTAGACGTGCGTCACTTTCACACACATTAGGTTCGATATATATCTTTCTCATATTCATTGAACCTTCTATGAATGCATCATTTTCATACACCCCAGGCCTTCTCTATGAATGCAAGGATGTGCACCTCTTTCGTACACATGGTTATGTATACACCTTTCTGTATACACATAACCCATTGAGCATGCACCTCTTTCGTAAAGCTCAGCCCCCTCTAGGAATCACTTTCATACATACAGGCCCTAGTACATCTCTTTCAAGCACTAGTGCCCCTAGACATGTATCACTTTTATGAACTCAAATAAATCAAATGTTGGAAAGGAAAAGAGATCGCATCCAAGATCATATTACATGTAACATTTACCTGTTCATGAGTCCTATAGAATCTTGTAAATAATATCATGTGAATCAGTCTAGCAAGCATGTGTAATATTGTAAAAATGAATCGACCCTAGTACATCTCTTTCATGCATTAGACTTCTTAAAACATTCACATAATGGATCATTCATAATTTCATGGTAAACCACACGACATACATTCATAGATCCAAAAACAAATCTCATGAAAACATGTACATCAACATATATCTAATTTCCATCTAGCGCTATGGAATTTCAGTGGTAGTGTCACTTATCTCGTAATTTAGGCCCAAGCTCAGGCGTTCTACTAATATGCCTCATAAAAATTCTAAATCATGCTCATACATATAACATGCTCCAATCATATTATCACATACTCATATATTCTTTCTAAAAAGTTCATTCAATCTCAAATCCAACAAAATTAGCCTCAATTTTATCGCCCAGAACAAAGGTAGTTCCAGTAGTAAGATTGCTTATCTCGAGTCGAAATTCCAAGACTAGCTTAAACAATCAAACACTAACAACACTCAACTTAACGTCCCAAATGAAGGATCTCTTAAACAAGAGTATCCATGAGCGCATGCGGATCTTTTCAATTTCATTGTGACCGAATTACCACACATATATTCTAATAAATAAATATGCATTGTAACGCTAATTATAGGCATGTTTTAATAATTAATATACAAAAGATTGAGTAAACATACCAGTTGAAGACAATCTTCAATCGAACTCAGTCCAGCGGAAGCTAATCCTCTACATTCCTTATCGCCCAACAATCAGTCGCCTAGCAGCACCTCGGTCGTCTACACGATCGACAGCGCACAAACAAACAGCAACTGGGGACGACACCACCACTGGAAGCCCTCGGTATTCTTGGAGTGAGAATCGAAAGGGTGGACGTTGATGGAATTGATAGAGGGAGGATCGTATAGAATGAACAAGCAAGTGGGAGATAGTAGATGACTATCGTATAGTCGGGTGCTTATCGTTTAGAGAAAGGTACACGATTGTGTAGGTTTTACTAAGCGATCGTCTAGTCAATAGTAAGCGATTGTTTAGGTCTGCTAGGCACGCTAAGCGATCGTTTAGAGAAGATAAGCGATCGTTTAGAAATCGCGTGCGATCGTTTAGTGTGCAAGTGTGAGATCGTTTAGGTGATGGGTGCTATCATATAGGCTCTAAACGTTAAGCGATCGTATGGATTCACACCATGAGCAAATTTTTGTGTCTTTTTCAAACATGAAACCAATTTTCATTTTATTCTTCAATTACAAGAACTGGATTCAATTTTCCCACATTCGCACGATTCTGGAGAAATTCTTGAACAATTATCTCATAACCGCCTATTTAATTAAATAATGAAATAATCATATTATATTCTTAACCTATAGTTTGATATCATATATCTACTATAGTAATTTCTCCTCTACTTGATATAAACCATATTTATATCCAATTTCCTCCAAAATAATGTATCTCATACATTTAGTCAATTATATCATATATAATTAACTAGTTCAATTATATCATATATAATCGAACTCCCTCTTGTCAATTTGAACATTTTAAACTGACCCAAAAACTGATTCTCAACTTTATCCAAGCTACCAAGGGGACCTTATGGACCTGTGGCTTGAAGCTCCAACGGTATGTGAATAGCTAACTAAACTCTTTAGCCACGAGATCAACCATTCGTTAACTGTCAGGCATTCCACTAAAGATCAACAGCTGAACTCTTCTTACCACAGATATATTTATGTATCCATCGGATATAACCAATCATGAGTACGATGACCCTTCACAGATGCTCGTGGCCCCTGAAGTTACATCTCACTCTTAAGTACAACTGATTCCTCTAATGAATAATACAACATAGTCCAACTATGTGTGAACACCTATCGGGCCAAGAGAAGATGTGTGGAGCCACATCGTTCAAGCCCTAGAATCAGCCCTTAAGGGAGCTATCTATCTACTTGCCCCTGCTTCAAGGAAGGAGTGAATTCCATCTTGTGTAGCTGAGTTCCTAACTCTGAAATCAGACGAATCCCCAAAGTGGTAGGTTTTATTCGGCGACCTGGCCACTTGCACCCATGAAAATCAAAGGATCGCCCTTAATGGCAGGAGTTACCAACTCACTCATAATTGAGGTCATGTTACCTATGGTCATCTTAGTTAAGTGAAGTCTCTATCATGAAGGTGTTATATAACGAGACGTTAACACTTCGTGGTCAGGTCTTATACAAACTCTTTGTATAGGACGCCCCCGCTCTCATGTCCCCTACATAAATGATCAGGATCAGACCATCTATGATAAGCCACAACACTTGTGACCATTCCACAAAGCGGGTCGCATCCGTAATGTTACCAGGATAAGGTTTCCCTCCCATATCCATACACTACAAACCATTTTGGTTATCACTTAAGACATGATCCACTTGTATGTCACCACATACATGCTTATGTTATATCCAGATAACCAGGGATTTTAGGTTTGTTGATTTGTGGTAAACCAAATAAAATATTCAACTGAGCAAAATTAAGAAGTGAAGTAAAATATCATACATGTATATCATCACAAGTGTTCGTACAAACTGTTTACAAACTATAGGACACAAGACTTTAAGGCATCAACCCAACATCTCCCAGTACAAGAAAATCTACCACTTACCCTAGTCCAGCTGCGGCGATCCTGTAGACCCATGCTCTAAAGGTGACCTTAAACACTGTAGCTCTGAGAGCTTCGTAAACGAGTCAGCAACATTGTGCTCCAAAGCGATCTTTGTGACAATCAAGTCCTCAATGCACTATCTCGCAGATCAGATGATTCTTCCGCTCTATGTTTTGTCGCGCCTGTGACTTCTAGGCTTCTTAGAGTTCGCCACTGCTCCACTATTATCACAATAGAGGGTAATGGGCCTAGACATATCTGGAACAACTTCCAGTGATGGCCTACTTAGCAGCTTCACAAGCTGCAACGTACTCCGCCTCCATATGGAGTCGGCGATGCACCCTGTTAGTGTGTCACACACACTACACTCTCTCCGTTAAAGTAAGAACTGTCCACTAAGACTTGCGAGAGTCCTATACAGTCTGAAAGTCAAATCCATTATGTCAGTAAGGATCAAGTCCCTAAATCCATACACGAACTATAATCCTCGTTCTCCGAAGATACCTGAGGATGTTTTTCACTATTGTCTAGTGACCTTGCTTGGGTTAGACTGATACCTACTGACTATGCCACAGCATAGCAGATGTCTGGTCGAGTATAGAGCATTGCTTACATCAAACTACCAACGACAGATGCATATGGGACCGTCTCATCTCCTACCTCTTGAGGCGTCTTAAAACACATGTCCTTAGACAAAGTGATCCATGCCTGAATGGCAGTAGGCCCCTCTTGGAGTCCTGCATCAAGTACTTGAGCAACATCTTATCAATGTACGATGCCTGAGACAGAGCTAGGACTTTGTTCTTACGATCCCGAAAGATCTGTATACCCAGAACAAACTGAGCCTCTCCCAAATCTTTCATTTGGAATTGGGTCGTTAGCCAGTTATTAACTGCAGTCAGTAGACCTACATCATTTCCAATGAGTAGTATATCGTCTACATACAACACTAAGAATACTACTGAAGCGTTGATCATCTTCTTGTAGACACAAGGTTCATCAACGATCTGGTCAAAGTCATATGACTTGATTGCAGTATCAAACTATATGTTCCAAGATCTAAACTCCTGTTTCAACCCATCAATGGACCGATTCAGCTTGCAAGCCTTTCGCTTTTGACCTTGGGCTATGAATCCCTCGGGTCACACCATGTAAATGGTCTCCTCAAAATTGCCATTCAGAAAGGTTGTCTTGACGTCCATTTGCCAGATCTCATAATTATAGTAAGCTGTAATGGACAGGAGGATGCGGATCGACTTTAACATGGCAACAAGCGAGAAAGTCTCCTCATAGTCGACTCCCTCTACCTGGGTATAGCCCTTTGCCACAAGTCGAGCCTTGAAGGTTTGCACCTTCCCATCAGAACCCCATTTGTGCTTGTGGATCCATTTACAACCTATAGGTCTTACCCCATCAGGTTGATCTACAAGATCCCATACTGAGTTAAAGTACATTGACTCCATCTCGAGATCCATGGCCTTGACCCATTCATCCCGGTCAATATCCTTCATTGACTTCTGATAAGACAACGGATCCTCAACATCGCCATCTGCTACCATAGCAAAGATTTCCATGAAACCCAGATAGAAAACGGGCGGGTTCGCGACCCTCCCAATGTGTCGAGGTTCCCTCAACTCTTGAGGTAGAAGCGACCTACTAGATGAACTACCATCAACAACTCTTGCTAATGAAGTAGGCTCTTCAATAACTCTTGTTAAAGTTTCAGTAGTTTCATTGGAAAGCTCACGCAACACGACTTTACTACGTGGACTGTGCTCCCTAATATGATCCTCCTCTAGAAAAGTAGCGTTTGTGGAAACAAACACCCTATTTTCCGACGGATCATAAAAATAACCCCCTTGTGTACCTTTCGTGTAGCCTACAAAGAGGCATAACCTCGACCGTGGTTCCAACTTCTTGGGATTTACCTCAAGCACATGTGCAGGGAAACCCCAAATGTGGAAGTGACGTAAACTAGCTTTACGCCCGTTCCACAACTCCAAAGGTGTTCTCGCAACACTCTTGGAGGGAACGCAGTTGAGTATGTATACCACAGTCTCCACTGCAAAACCCCAAAACGAGTCTAGTAAGGAAGCGTAACTTATCATCGAAAGAACCATGTCCAACAAGGTTCTATTTCTCCTCTCCGCTACACCATTTTGTTGAGGTGTACCCGACGCTGAGAGTTGGAAAACAATTCCATGTTCTATCAAATAATCCTAGAATGCCGAGTCCAAAAACTCTCCACCTCGATCCGATCGAAGTGTTTTTTAATTTGTCTATCCAATGCATTTTTAACTTCAGCCTTGAACTCTTTGAACATTTCAAAGGATTCAGACTTTCATTACATAAGATAAACATACTCATACCTAGAGTAATCATCAGTAAAATTGATAAAATACTCATAGCCATCTCGGGCTTGCACATTCATAAGACAACAAAGGTCAGAATGTACTAACTCAAGAGGCTTTTTGGCTCAATAACCTTTTCCAGTAAAAGGTCTTTTAGTCATCTTACCCTGAAGTCCATTCTTCACCAATCTTTAAATCCTATTGAGATTGATGTGCCCTAATCAAAGGTGCAAAAGTTGGGCATTTTATTTTGGCGAAATTCATTGACGTGTAGTTTAAGTTACGGTAGTTTTAAATAATTCTATGTTATGGAGGGAACTAATAGCTAACGATCTTAACACATACAAGTTACTTTCCAGATACGTTGTACAAATATTAACACCATCTTTATGAATAAACGTTTTATCCATATTAAATGAATTAGTGTATTTACATTGTAGCAAGCACTTTACAGAAATAAGGTTCCTCTTAAGTTCAGTAGCATTATATACATCATTCAAAACAAGAAATCTATTATGTAAAGATAACTGAATCCATCCCACTGCCACAGCTCAAATGACGTGCCTAGTACCCACTCGCATCGTTTTCTCACCAGCCTCCAGGATCTAATCCTCTGAAAAGAAGAATAAACGTGATTAGTGGCGCCCGAATAACTTATTGATGCGTTGTTGTTATGCGATGAAATAATGGTAAGAATGCGCTGGTGGAAATGCATTGTGCATGCAAGTTTTCTCAGCAAGGTCCAAGTATAAACCCTACTGAGTTGCCTGGTAAGCCCAGGGTCGAACTCGGGGATTAAGGAAAACAGTATGCGATGGTAATTTTTTAGATCACTTTGCGGAGACAAATAAAATAAGTGGTTGGTTGGTTGGTTGCTTGAAATATAAAAGCTATGCGGCGGATTTGAGAAAAGAGTTAATAATATGGAAGATGTGATGAGTATGCAGGGGAACGGGTTAAGAAAGGATTCAGCTAACACTTCCTAGGAATCCGTTCATGTTATGTGATCATGCTACACACATATAATAACAAGTCATCTCTCAATGTAAATGCTATGGCTTCTAGTTTTAGAACGCAAGCAATGTATGCGATGGTGTCTATAGGACCTACGTTTAAGCCTCTATTCTTGTCTTTGAGATGACGAATGACATACACATACACAAGGCGACCGCATACTATTATGACCTATTTCTAGGCTACTCGCGATGCATGTTGGCAAACAGAGCTTATCTCTAAGTCTCTATCTCTTGCTTATGCAGATTTAATCTTGCTCTCTCGAGTCTAGATTCTAACCTAGCTCTCTCAAGTCTAGATTCTAACCTAGCTCTCTCGATTCTTAGGTTCTTTCTTTACACTCTCTCTCGAGTAGCTCTAAAGGGTGATGGGCACAACATAAGACAAGATGATCGCATGCAATGAAGATCCTAGGTCATGTTAGCTAAGTGCTTCTATACCCATTCGACAAATTTAGCTACTCATGTGTATTTTACAGAGAGTGAATAGATGTAGAAGTGCAAGTTCCATTCTATATATATATAATTGAAGTACAGAATGACAATACAAAATAAGAATAAAGAGCCTGGTAGCAATTTCTTGCTTCCCAAGGCTTTTACACCGTTCTTCTCTACTCTGCTCAAAAGATATTCTTGCTCTGGCAAGAGTTGGCCCTCTCTCTGCTTTTTACGCTCCTTAACACTCTCTCAAGCTGACCAGGACGATCTTCCGGTGTCTTTTCCCTTCTCTCGCTTCCATCTTCTAAGTATAAAAAAAAAGAACTAAGAACAAGGCTAACTAAGTAACTGGTCGAATTGGGTTAACTCCCTAACTAGTTGAACCCTTCAGTGAAGGTGGCCTTCGGTATTTATAGAGCTTCAGGGTGAAAAGCTTCTTCTCTCTTATGATTGCACTGATGGGATGGCATTAATTCTCTGTCTAATGCGCCGAATAATTGTCACTAAAAAGTTGAGTGTACTTGCTACAGGAGGTCGTTAACGGCTTGTCAACTTAATTCAGAGTCGGCCGTCATCAACTTTCTGTCCCATCGTGATTTATTAAGATTTCACCCAGTGGCACCTACCTTCATGCACCGGCTCTATGCGGCCACCTTCTTGAGCAGATTTTCGCGAGCACAAACGATCACATAGCCTTGTGGTCGCAATCTCTTAATGCACTCGGACGTTAATTTCTTTGGATGGCATTTCCACTTTGTGCCAATGCATTTTCTGCAAAAAATACATAAGTTAGCTGTTTTAATGCGATGGAGGCATGCGATCGCAATGTTGTGAACTTAATGCTTTTGGGCGCAATGTTTTATATTTTTACCATTGCAATCCTGCATTGTTTTATAATTTTGCCCTGTAATAACGTGCATTTTTGCCCGTTATCAATTATCTAGGCAGAATCATCAGTCTCTACTAAACAAGTTTTAAGTACAAGTAAATCATATTTACCTTTATCTGCCTTGGCCTTAGCCTTGGTGGCCTTCCTTTCCTTCAGCCAGCGAGGACAGTTCCTCTTCCAGTGTCCATCTTGGTTTCAGTGGAAACATTTTCCATTTTCATCCGGCGGCGGACGCCTTCTTGGGGCGACAGGTGGCAGGTTAGCAGGCACCTTCCCTTTCCCCTTACCACCCTTCTTCTTCTTTCCCTTTGTAGAGTTAGAAGTAGAAGGTGTAGACTTCATTCCTGAGGTTAAACCTCTATAGAACGTCCTGGAAGATGAAGCAACATTTGCCTCAGTCTTCTTCCTCTCCTTACTTTTCAGTAAAGATTGGTATGTCTGCAACTCATTGAGGAGAGTTATAAGGGTGTATTTCACTTTATTAAGAATCACATTACTAACAAACTACAGGAAGCTGTCTGACAATGAATGTAGGATTATGCTAACCTAGCTGCCCTCGTCGATGGTAGACCCATTCAACTCCGCCCTATTGAAGTGGGCCATCATGTTAAGCACATGTTCATTAATAGAGGAGCCTTCTTCCATTTTGGAGTTGAATATATACTTAAGAGCCTCATGCTTGAGCTGTTCAGACAGTTGTCCAAACATCCCCGCAGGGACTCTATGATCTCACGTGCTGAGACCATGGGCTCATGCTTCCATGCCAAGACGTCATTAAGACTTGCCAAGATATAGGCTCGGGCCTTCTCATTCGTTCGTGTCCATCGCTCGTATGTCTCCCGAACATTTCAAGCGGCATTCGGTGCTGGAATAGGAGGACAAACCTCTGTAAAGGCAAACATGAGATCGTCGATGATCAGTATCGTTGTGATCATATGTTTCCATGTCGAAAAGTTATCGCCAATTAATTTCTCCATGCTAAGCAAAGCAATTGTGGTTGTAGCCATTTTTCAAAAAAATGTTGCTGAAAAACAAACAAAACTCTTATTAGATTTTGCTAAACCACATTTTAACCAATTAATTTTGCAAAACAATTTCAAGTACCCTAAGTGAGAGACTTCTATTTTGCAATGATGCACCAACGAGGCAGGACAAACGTCACCGGTGGGGTGATCAGATGCCCCTTCACTGGGATGATACATTCTCAACCATTAGGCAGAACCAACTCTTGGAACTGAACCTAACCCCACCATTTATTTGGTTCAGAACTGTTAACCTTTAACAATTTCGTGTAAGTGTGACCCCTCGCTTTCGGTGTCAGAGTCCCACCCTAATGAGCCCATCGTAGGGAAGAAGCAGATTAGAACAAGAGATTAAGTAACCTTATCCTCTTAAAAAAGATCAAATAAAGAAACACACAAAACTGTCATCCTATAGGGAGACACTCCCAGGGTGCCTCCAGGCGATGTGCAAAAACTTTATTCAATCCAACGAGGGAGACCATGGATATGCTGTCGCACTTCCCGCTCCCACTTACTGAACACTCTCTCCATCCACCTTGATATTGACCTACCCAAACACCATCCTTTAAAGGGACACTCCCAGGGTGCCACAAGGCCAAGGGTAGATCTCACGGTGTTGACTATATAGAAGAAACATGAAAGGTTTAAGTGAAGCATCATATGCCTCAAGTACCTCCCACTGAATGTTCTACCTAGGGGTTCATTAACCTAGACAATCCGGCTACTGATTTTATTCTAAGTCATCTTTTTAAGTCTGCTCATAAACAGATTTTGTCTATGAAATATGAACAAGTTCAAGTAGTCACATTTAAACACTTTAATGGACTGTCCTTAACTTGCATTCATGCATAAAATATATCTAATTCACCTTTCCAAGTAAGTTCCCAGGTAGGGGTGTTACGTTTCCGTCAACTTAAATACCCCAGCCTAGACAAAACCTTCCTTAGACAAAATGTCTCTTATAGATAGATTTGCTACACTTTAACATTTTATTAGTCAATTTAATCCTATTAAACTGATTAAAAGATTAAAGCCTAAGGGTTGCTAATCATATTAGAACCCTGATCTTAGGTCTATGTCATATAAGTTTTAAATATTTTAAAACCATGAATTAAACCTAAGTGAGCATGCATGTCTTTCTTATTTCTTTTAGTTCTAATTTCTCTTTAACCTTTAAAAAGAAATAACTAAAATACATTGCACATAACTAGGTGTTTATAACGCTTATAAAGAAACCTACGTGTCATGTTTCATTCAATGTCCAGTCATTACTATACATAACTTTTATGTACATGTAATAACCAAGCAAACATGCTTTCCATACAACCTTATACTATAACAATTATAATATAAAGATGATGCATGTTAATGCTTTTTATGCATGCATAAATATAACTCTTATATTATATGATGCATGAGCATGCTCTTGCATAACTAAATCATGCTTCTCTAAATTATAACATTTACAATAAAGAGATGATGCATGACCAATGCATAACCTAAGGTGGGATTTACTATATGTGCATACCATATGACATATAATTAACCATACATTTCATGTAATAAACCAAAGATTAATGGACCGGGATGAACCTTTACAAAACCGGAATGAAATAACTCTATCTATTACATTTTTCACCGAGTAAACTGGTTCACAGGCGAATCGGGTCTTAAACCGCCAGGTGAAACTTCATCGTTTAGCAAACGCCACAGGTAAATGATCGCTTAGCACACATTAGACGATAGCGCAAATTGTTAAACGATCGCTTAGACGACAACGAGGCTGTGAAGCCTGATCGTCTAGTCGATCACTTAACGCGGCGAAAGGTAAACGATTTACTATGCATTACTTCGTGGTCGTTTAGTCAGTTACTAAGCGATGAAGCTTACTGAGCTAAATGATCGTCTAGTGCGCGCATGCGTTAAATGATACCCGAGCATCCGATACTNTTACTAAGCGATGAAGCTTACTGAGCTAAATGATCGTCTAGTGCGCGCATGCGTTAAATGATACCCGAGCATCCGATACTTAGCGATTTCTTACCTCATCGTCTACATGACCCGATCAACTCTTGATCGTCTTCTTCCTTGAAGAACAGCAACCCTTGCTCTCAACTTCTTCATAAACGACTCAAGACTTAAACTAACTTTGAATTACAGACTCGATAACAATTAATTATGCCAAAACACATAGGGGCCTTTACAATTAACCGAAAATGCAAAAGAATTAATCAAACCGAGGTTTCATCCCAAAAAAACTCAATTAATCTGCACATCCACAAACAATTTAACAATTAAACAGAGAGCAAATATGCACCCACCGCGAATGTATATGCTATTCTTTGCATCAATGAAATTGGAATATCAACAACCTGGCTCTGATACCAATTGAAGGATCTCTTAAACAAGAGTATCCATGAGCGCATGCGGATCTTTTCGATTTCATTGTGACCGAATTACCACACATACATTCTAACAACTAAATATGCATTGTAACGCTAATTATAGGCATTCTTTAACAATTAATATACAAAAGACTGAGTAAATGAACCAGTTGAAGACAATCTTCAATCGAATTCAGTCCAGCGGAAGCTAATCCTCTACGCTTCTTATCTCCTAGCAGTCAATCGTCAGCAGCACCCCGATCGTCTACACGATCGGCAGCGCATGAACAAACAGCAACCGAGGACGCGCCACCACTCGAAGCCCTCGATATTCTCGGAGTGAGAATCCAAAGGGTGGATTTTGATGGAATTGGTAGAGGGAGGAGGAAAAGATGATCGTGTAGAACGAACAAGCAAGTGGGAGATAGTAGATGACTATTGTATAGTCGGGTGCTTGTCGTTTAGAGAAAGGTACATGATCGTGTAGGTTTTACTAAGCTATCGTCTCGTAAACAGTAAGCGATCATTTAGTTCTGCTCGGCGCACTAACCGATCATTTAGAGAAGGTAAGCGATCATTTCGAAATCGTATGCGATCGTTTAGTGTACGGGTGTGCGATCGTTTAGGCGATGGGCATATCGTATAGGCTCTCAACGTTGAGCAATCATATGGATTCACACCGTGAGAGAATTTCTGCGTCTTTTTCAAAAATGAAACAAATTTTCATTTTATTCTTCAGTTACAAGAACCGAATTCAATTTTTCCACTTTCGCACGATTTCGGAGAAATTTTCAGACAATTGTCTCATAACTACCTATTTAATTAAATAATGAATATAATCATATTATATTCTTAACCTACAGTTTGATATCATATATCTATTATAGTAATTTCTCCTCTACTTGATATAAATCATATTTATATCCAATTTCCTCCAAAATAATGTATCTCATACATTTAATCAATTATATCATATATAATTAACCAGTTCAATTATATCATATATAATCAAACTCCCTCTTGTCAATTTGAACATTTCAAGCTGACCCAAAAACTGATTCTCAACTTTATCCAAGCTACCAAAGGGACCTTATGGACCTGTGGCTCGAAGCTCCAACGGTACGTGAATAGCTGACTAAACTCTTTAGCCACGAGATCCACCATCCGTTAACTGCCAGACATTCCACTAAAGACCAAAAGCTGAACTCTTCTTACCACAGATATAGTTTTGTGTCCATCGGATATAACCAATCATGAGTACGATGACCCTTCAAAGATGCTCGTAAGTATAGCTGGGCCAATTTATCGTTTTGCCCCTATAGTTACATCTCACTCCTTAAGTACCACTGATTTCTCTAATGAATAATACAACATAGTTCAACTATGTGCGAACACCTCTAGAAGAAAAGTGTGTGGCGCCACATCGTTCAAGCCCTGGAATCAGCCCATAAGGAAGCTATCTATTCAACTTGCCCTTGCCTCAGGGAAAGAGTGAATTCCATCTTGTGTAGCTGTAGTTCCCAACTCCCAAATCAGACGAATCCCAAAGTGGTAGGTTTGAGTCAAAAACCTGGGCCACTACCCATGTAAATCAAAGGATCACCCTCAATGGCAGGAGTTCCTAACTCACTCAGGATTGAGGTCATGTTACTTATGGTCATCTTAGTGAAGTGAAGTGTCTATCATGAACGGTGTTATATAACGAGACGTTAACACTTCGTGATCAGGTCTTATACAAACTCTTTGTAGAGCACGCCCCCGCTCGCATGTCCCCTACATGAATGATTAGGATCAGACCATCTGTGACAAGTCACAACACTTGTGACTATTCCACAAAGTGGGTCGCATCTGTAGTGTTACCAGAATAAGGTTTCCCTCCTATATCCATATACTATAGACCAATTTGGTTATCACTTAAGACATGATCCACTTGTATGTCACCACATACATGCTTAAGTTACATCCCAATAACCGGAGATTTTAGGTTTATTGGTTTGTGGTAAAGCAAATAAAACATTTAACTAAGAAAAATCAAGAAGTAAAGTAAAACATCATATATTATATATCACAACCATTCGTACAAACTGTTTACAAACTACAGGACATGAGACTTTAGGGCATCAACCCCAACACCAAACTGTGCCAAAAACGCTAATAAAATCGACCTACTAAATAGAAAATAAATTCCACTCCAACTTCAATCCCGAAGCCAAGATCCAACAAGAATAGTGACAAAGAAAAGAAAATTTGTGCGGCAGATCAGTGGCGACGGACGAGTGGCGCACTCAGATTTGGAAGACGACACGACGGTTGGCTGGAGGCGAGTGGCAGCACTGTCTTCAGTGAGGCACTGGCTGGAGGCAAGTGGCAGTGCGACTGTTGGGTGAAGGGAAGAACGGCGGGAGGAAAAATCACAGATGGTAGGGGTTCTTCGTGAAGACAAAAGAGAGAGAGAATTTGGAGGGGGGGGAGGGTGTGTCGTGCGTTAGGGAGAGGGAGAGAAGAGATAAATTCATGTCAATTTAATTCAAGTGAATTTAATACTCCAATTTTAGAACCATATGACATAAATTCATGTGAATTTAATTCAAAATTACAAATATATGGGATGTTACATTCTTCCCATCTATAATGAGTCGACAATTAGCCTGCATAATTTTGAATTTAATTTTAACAATAACTCTAATCCAAGGGTAGCGCTTCGGAAGAGACTCTAGAATAAAACTGACTTGACTCTTCTCATCTATCACATCTCTTTTTACTTTTGCCACATTGAAATGAACCATCATATCTAGGACATATTCTCAAACAGAGGTCTCTTCTTTCATACGGCAGTTATAAACGTACTTGATGGCATCACGTCTAAGGGAGAAAGACAGTTGTCAAAACATCCCCCGCAAAGAATCCATAATCTCTTTAGCAGTATGCATACCATCGTGTTTCTTAGCCAAGACATCAGATGTGTTGGCAAGAATGTAGACTCTAGCCTTTTCATTTACCTTTGTCCATCTGTTATATGCATCTGAACAGTCTGGTTTGCATTTGAGCCGACATTGGGAGATACTCCTCAATTAAAATGAACCTAAGATCATCGATTAGCAGTATTATATTCATGTCTGATTTTCACGTAGCATAATTATCCCCATTAAGTTTCTCGGAAGCAAGTAATTGTACTAATGAACTTGTCATGCTGAAAATATAAACAAACTCTATTAGTGAATTTCCATTAACCTTTGTAATATTATCCAATAAGGTTTAGCAAAAATAATAATGTACCCATCATTATTTTTATTGCACTGATACTTCAGAGGTTTTGATCAACGTCTACCGAGGGCAATTTTCTACTCCTCCTTTGAATTGAGACAAAATCAGCTAATCACTATTACCAAAGTAACTCATACTCCAATAGATCTTTTAGCTATCGTTTCTTTGGTCTAGAATATACTAACACTTAGTAATTCTCGTAAATGTGGCCAGCCATTTTTCAGACCCCAGAGGTCGGCCCCAACAATGCTATCGAATTGGAGAGTCAAAGTTGGGAATCGACTTAAAAGACCCTATCCATTTCTGGAGTTTGAGTTGTTCTGGATCCTATGTACAACCCTTTGAAGGGATAGATGGCAAAAAAACGACAAGCTAAAGGCACCTAAAAACGACAGCAGGCGCAACATGGGAATCTCATATCCAACCTAATGGAGGAGACCATAGGATATGTTGACACACTTCCTTCACCCACTTACTATGAACTACTTCCCCTATTCACCTTGTTATTGACCCATGCAAACACTTTCCGAATGGAGCAGTTGCGATAAAAGCGATATGAAGCTAAGCATGGACCTCACCGTGTGAACTTTTGAAGACGTGAGAGCTAAAAACAATATATCGTATATATTATTAATCTCCCACTAAAGTGTTCTATTTGTTTTGAGTAAATTTTTACTTAGGTATATTTCAGCTAATAAAACATACCCTAAGTCTACGTGATTTTTCTGAGTATAACATTTATATTGTATTTTAACCTATGATGTCTAGATGATAAACCTTTTAAAACTTCACATCGACGCATGCTCATAAAATCGGGTTAACCTAACTCAAATGCCAGCTCGATCCCCAGGTAGTAGGTGTTTCATAAACCGTCAACTTAAATACCTTCAGTCTTAGACAAGATCTTGTCGGGTGAGTCATTCTTGTAACCACTAATTTTATAATATATCGACTTATTTTAACTATTAAAACAGAATTGCTTGGATTTTGTTAACATTAAGTGAGCATGCCTTATCTTTTTTTTTTTTTTTTTTTTATAGATTTTAAACTCTATCTTCTTTTATAACACTTATAAAAAAAACAATAGACCTATAACATGTATTTAACATGCTTTATATAACAATTATATAATCATCCATTCCATGCAATAATATAACAACTTATATTATAACTCATAGAACCCTAAACAAGCATACTATACAGTATAACAGTTATAACATACTTTAAATGCATGCTACATGCTTATCTTATGGTGAGATTTTAAATCTACATGGCATACAATATGCACACAGTAGATAAATTATTTAATCCATGCATTCACAATGCATAATTAAATAAACCACACTGAAATGGATTAGTTTTGGCATACTAAACTAGAAAACAACTAAATTATTACAATAATAATTTTAAAACAATTTTAAACCAGACCCAAACACTTTGAACCAACTTGAACCACTTGGAAACCCCTTGAATCGACTCCAAATCACCAAAACAACTGGCCAAAACTAGCCAAAACCAGTCGGACAATCTGGACCAGTTGAGAAAACAAGCCAGGCGTATGGGCAAACGGTCAGGAAACTGGGTCGGACCTCGGGTCTAGGACGCGTGCAAGTCAGAAAGCTTCACAAATCGGGTCGGACGAGGTATCGGGTCGGGTCTGGTGTTGCTACACACATCAGGAGCTGCTCGCGGGTCAGCCGTCACCTTAGGTCAAGTCATAGGTCAGATCTCGGGTCGGGAAATATTTTGGGTCTGGAAGTTGTTTTTCTTTGATTTTGAAGTTGTCCTCTTTACCATAACCATTCGATTAAAACCTAAAATCAACTCTAATGACTTTAACAAATTTAAAGACCATTCTAAAGACATTAAAGCCCATTAAACACCAGGCAATTACAACAATTATTACAAATTTGAAGAAAAAAATTCGCCAAAGACCAAAAATCCATTTTAGCACACATGCATCCATCATATGAATAAATACCCACTAATTCACAATTAACAAAATTGAGTACTTTAAGGATGTTTTAATACCATTTGATGGAACGTACACATGCACAACGGAAGCAAATTATATCTAAAGCACTCCAATATGATTATTTAACAGGAAATAAGCATGTGATTTCAAAACTAAAATAGGCTTAGAATATACAAGCTTTGTAGCCAAATTCCTCCTTGGTTAGAATCAATTCTTCTCACGATTGGTTCGTCAACCACCACAAGAGTCTTTCCGACTATTCTCCGATCTTAGATCGGGATGGTGGGATCCAGTGTTTGAAAAAATTGGAGAGAAAATGTATAAGGGTTTGAAAGAGAATTAGGGTTAAGATTCTTCAAAAAAACTCAATATTTTCCACTTATTGCCAAGAAGATTAAACTTCATAGAACCATACTATTTATAGGTAAAAACATGCACATGCAATGAAAATTTGACACTCAAAATTCCATTAACTCTAAGTGGGATTAGTGTCTTAAACTGGGATGAATACCTAACAAAAATATTTTAATCATAACCACAAAAATTGGATTTTCCCACTAACTTCTTGGATTTTCCAACTAAGTGGATCAAATAGTCAAACTTTGACTTTCAAAGTCTATAGTCAACATTCTGACTTTATCTCAATTTTGACCTAGTCAATAATTTTGATTTATATTCCAATTTTGACTTTTATTCCAATTTTAACCTAGTCAACAATTTTTACTTTCAATCCAATTTTGACTTCTTTAGGTTTAATATTAATTTAAACAATTAATTAAAAATTTCAATTAGTTTAAAACCACACTAATCCCGATCAATCTTGATTGACCGTTTTTGCTTCCCTATTTCGAAGATTTTGATATTTAAATCTTATTTAAATATCTTTTTTTCCTCTCTGTATGTTTAATTCATAATTAAACATTAGGTTAAATATATCAAATATATTTAACACTTTACTCCAAAAATCGAATTCTAAAACTTTGAACTCATTCGTCACACTATTCTAAGGTTTAGTCCGATACTAGTAAGGAGACTTAATGGACCTATAGATTATGAGCTCTAACGATATGAGATTAACCACCTAACGTCTTTAATCTAGTTAACCAACGTTTGTTAACTATTGGGACACTCCACTATAACCCAATAGTTGCACTCTCGTCACTGTAGATATATTTTTGTCCACTCGATATAATCATCATCAGTAAGTCGGCCCTTCACAGGTTATTCATAATTACGGCTGGGTCAAATATTCGTTTTACCCCCGTAATTACCTTTTGCTTCTTAAGATCCACTGATTCTCTAATGAACAATTGATTTGTGATCCAATCATTAAACTGAGTCCCTCTTAGGCCAATGATAGGGTTTGGGCCCTTATTCAAGACCTGAAGTCAGCACTTAAAGGAAAAACCTCTCTATTATCCCTAAAAGCAGGTAGGAGTGAACTCTGTCTCGCACCCTATGTCCTCAGCCATCTACCCGATTTTAACCTTAAAATGGGAGGCATATTGAATCGATGTTGATGAGCCACCCTCACTCATGAAAATCTAAGGATAATCCCGAATAAACAAGAGTTCATAGTTAGCTTAGGATTAAGGTTAAGTTACCTAGGTCATCATATTGGAATGGTCAGTCTTAAATAGTAAACAATGTTATAAAGTAAGGGTGACTTATTTCTTGGTCCTGTCTTATACAAACTATTTGCAAGGACTCCCTCACTCACATGTCTCCACATAAACAATTCAGGATCACATTGTTTGTACTAAATACAAAGTGGACTACATCCAATAGTGTCTCCAAAATAAGATACTCATCCTTATCCGTATAATATAGACCATTTTGGCTATTTACTCGAACTTGATCCACTTTTATGTCTCTTCATAAAGTCCAAGTATACATGTTATAGCCATGGATCTTAATATATTGGATTTAAGGTTTTCTAAAATGAAATATGCAATTCACACATATAATAACAACTTTATTGAATAAACCTACATCTTTATTATTAACAGCAAAAAGTTTATTGTTTACAAACCATGAGTTTTAGAACATAAAGCCCAACAAGAGAAAGAAAGATAGAGAGAGAGAAAAATGGCGAATGGCGATCGACGACTGACGATCGGATGTTCGACGGTCAATGGAGGTAAGCGATATAGAGGTGGAGCGGTGGCAGGCAAAAAATGGTGTGGAGGAGTGATAGTTGGTGAAAGAGAGATGGGTGGATGGGTATGTTGCAGGGAAGAAGAATAAGTGTAGTTTTTTTTTAAAAAAAATCTAAATGTATCATTATAAAGTATATCAACTTAGTTAAACGCATTATTATCAAGTTTATCAACAGTATATTAACAAGTGTATCAACAGTATATCAATCGAGGGTATCAGTATCAAGTATATTAATCAAGTGTATCAAGTTTATCAATAGTATAAACGAGTGAATGATTGACTAATTTATCAGTCAAGTGCATCATTATCAAGTGTATCAACAGTATATACAAGTGCATGATTGACAAGTATATCAAGTACATCAGTCAAGTGCATCATTATTAAGTATATTAAGTATTTCAGTAGTATATTAGGTATATCAAGTATATCAAGTGTATATCAGTAGTGAGGTGCAACATTTTACACCTTTTATATATGGCTTATAACACAAAAAATGTGCTATCTAGCTCCCTTAATTTGGGGTTGTCCTAGGATCTTACGTGTTTATTTAAAAATTTTGTAGTGTTCGAGCACTTAAGAGGAAAACTTCCAAATGGAAGAAGAAGAAGAGTCGTAAAGGGAAGGGGAAGGCACCTGCTAACCCACAGCCTGTCGCTCAGTGGGGAAGACGACTAGCACCAGTTGACAAAGGAAAGTGTTTCCATTGCAACTAGGACGGGCACTAGAAGTGGAACTGTCCTTACTGGTTGAAGGAAGAAGAAGGCTAAGGCCAAGGCAAAATAAGGTAAATATGATTTACCAATTTTGGAAACATGTTTAGTGGAGAATGATGATTCTTTCTAGATTATTGATTTTAGGGCCACTAAACATGTTTATTCTTCTTTTCAGGGGATTAGATCCTGGCGGCAGCTTGAGGCTCGTGAGATAAAGATGCGAGTAGGCACCGGGCATGTCTTCTCAATTGTGGCAGTGGGAGGACTCCAGTTGACTTTACAGAAGAAGTTTATCATTTTGAATGATGTATATGTAGTTCTCGAGTTAAAGCAGAACTTAATTTTTGTAAAGTGTCTAATACAATGTAAATATATTCTTCATTTCGATTTGAATAAAGTGTTTATTCATAAATATGGCGTTGAGATTTGTTCCGCAAAACTGGAAAATAATTTGTATGTGCTAAGGCCGTTAGCAACAAATTCCCTCCATCACATAAAGATGTTTAAAACTTTCGTAACTCAAAATAAACGACAAAAGGTTTCTCCTAAGGAAAATGCCCAACTTTGGCACCTTCGATTAGGGCACATCAATCTCAATAGGTCCGATGAATGTGCGAGTCGGGGAGGCTATGAGTATTTCATCATTTTTACTGATGATTACTCTCGATATGGATATGTTTATTTGATGCAATGAAATTTTAAATCCTTTGAAAAGTTCAAAGAGTTCAGGCTGAAGTTGAAAACATATTGGATAGATGGATTAAAACACTTCGATCGGATCGGGGTGGAGAGTTTTTGGATTTTGAGTTCCAGAACTATATGATAGCACATGGAATCATTTCCCAACTCTTAGCGCTGGGTACACCTCAGCAGAATGGTGTAGTGGAGAGGACAAACAGAACCTTGATGCACATAGCTCGGTCGATGATGAGCTACACTTCCTTACCGAACTCTTTTTGGGGTTTTCCAGTGGAGACTGCAGCATATATCCTCAACTGTGTTCCTTCCAAGAGTGTTGTGAGAACACCTTTGGATTTGTGGAATGGGCATAAAGCTAGTTTGCATCACTTCCATATATGAGGTTGTCCAACACATGTGCTTGAGGCCAATCCAAAGAAACTGGAACCACGTTCGAGGTTGTGCCTCTTTGTAGGCTACCTCAAAGGTACATGAGGGGGTTACTTTTATGATCCTAAGGAAAACAGAGTGTTTGTGTCGACAAACGCTACCTTCCTAGAGGAGGATCATATAAGGGAGCACAGTTCATGTAGTAAAATCGTGTTGCATGAACTTTCCAACGAAACTACTGAAACTTCAACAAAAGTTGTTGAAGGGCTTGTTCTTTCAATAAGAGTTTTTGATGGAAGTTCATCTAGTAGGTTAGTTCCATCTCAAGAGTTGAGGGAACCTCGACATAGTGGGAGGGTTGCGAACCCACCTATTCGCTATATGGGTTTAACTGAAATCCTGTCTATGGTAGCCGATGGTGAGGTTGAGGATCCATTGTCTTATTAGAAGGCAATGAAGGATTTTGACAGGGATGAATGGGTCAAAATCATGGATCTCGAGATGGAGTCGATGTACTTCAACACAGTATGGGATCTTCTAGATCAACTTTATGGGGTAAAACCTATAGGTTGTAAATGGATCTACAAGAGGAAATGGGGTGCAGATGGGAAGGTGCAAACCTTCAAGGCTAGACTTGTGGCAAAGGGTTATAACTAGGTGGAGGGAGTCAACTATGAGAAGACTTTCTCGCCTGTTGCCATGTTGAAGTCTATCTGCATCCTCCTATCCATTGCCTCATATTATAACTATGAGATATGGAAAATGGACGTCAGGACTGCCCTTCTGAATGGTAATCTTGAGGAGAAAATTTATATGGTGCACCCGAGGGATTCATAGCCTAAGGTCAAGAGTAAAAGGTTTGCAAACTGAATCGATCCATTTATGGGTTGAAACAAGCGTCTCGATCTTGGAACATTCGGTTTGATACTACGATTAGATCGTACGGCTTTGACCAAAACGTTGATGAGCCTTCTGTCTATAAGAAAATCATCAACAGTTCAGTAGTTTTCCTAGTGTTATATGTAGACGATATCCTATTCATTGGGAATGATGTAAGTCTACTGACATCAGTTAAGAACTGGTAGCGACCCAATTCTAAATGAACTATTTAGGAGAGGCTCAATTTGTTCTTTGTATTCAGATTTCTTAGGATCGGAAGAACAAAGTGCTAGCGTTGTCTCAGGCATCGTACATTGACAAGATGTTGCTCAAGTACTCAATGGAGAACTCCAAAAGGGGCCTAGTGCCTTTTCAGCATGGAGTTACATTGTCTAAGGAAATGTATCCTAAGACACCTCAAAAGGTTGAGGAGATAAGACGGGTCTCCTATACATTTGCCGTTGGTAGTTTGATGTATGTGATGTTGTGTACTCGACCGGACATCTGCTACATTGTGGAGATAGTCAATAAATATCAGTCTAATCCAAGATAGGGTCACTAGACCGCCGTCAAGAACATCGTCAAGTATCTTCGGAGAACGAGGGACTACACGTTCGTGTATGGATCTAAAGATTTGATCCTTACTGGATACAAAGACTTTTAAACTGATAAAGATTCCTGGAAATCCACTTCAGGCTCAATGTTCACTCTTAACGAAGGAGCTATAGTATGAAAAAGCACTAAGCAAGGGTGTATCGCCGACTCCACGATGGAAGCTGAGTATGTAGTGGCTTGTGAAGCTACTAAGGAGGCCGTTTGGCTCAGAAAGTTCCTGACTGATCTGGAAGTTGTTCCAGACATGTCTAGGCCCATCGCCTTTTATTGTGGTAATAGTGATGCTATGGCGAACTTCAGGGAGCCTAGGAGTCACAAGCACGACAAAAATATAGAGCGAAAGTATCATCTCATCCGCGAGATAGTGCATCGAGGGGACGTGATAGTCACGATGATCGTTTTGGAGCACAATGTTGCTGGTCCGTTTACGATAGCTCTCACGGCTATAGTTTTTTAGGGTCACCTTTAGAGCATAGGTCTACGAGACCGCCAGTGGCTGGACTAGGGCAAGTGAGAGATTTTTGTACTGGGCCTTCGTGCCCTAGTTCATTGTTTTGTACTTGTTATTATCTTATACGCCCACTCGCTTTAGAACAAGTGGGAGATTGTTGGGGTTGATGCCCTAAACTCTCGTAGGGTCCTGTAGTTTGTAAACATCTGTATGAACAAACGCTTATGATGTAATAATATGAGATATTTTCTTCACTGTTGTCTATGAAATATGAGATATTTTATTTTCTTTATCATAAACCAATAAACTAATATCCCTGGTTGTCATTGTAACTTAAGCATGTATGTAGAGACATATAAGTGGATCATGTCTTAAGTGATAACCAAAATGGTCTGTAGTATATGGATATAGGAGGGAAACCGTATCCTGGTGACATTACGAATGTGGTCCGCTTTATAGATAGTTACAAGTGTTGTGACGTGCTACAAATGGTCTGATCCTGACCATTTATGTGGAGATATGCAAGTGGGGGTGTCCTATACAAAGGAGTTTATATGAGACTGGACCACAAAGTGTTTAGTTTCGTTATATAACGTCGTTCATGATAGAAACTTCATTTCACTAAGACGACCATAAGTAACATGACCTTAATCCTGAGTGAGTTAGAAACTCCTACCTATGAGGGCGGTCCATTGATTTGCATATTGCGAGTGGCCAGGTTGCCGACTCAAACCTACCACTTTGGGGATTCGTCTGATTGGGAAGTTGGGAACTCAACTACACAAGATGGAATTCACTCCTTCCTCGAAGCAGGGGTATTTAGACAAATTACTCACTTAAGGACTGATTCCGGGGCTTGAATGATGTTGCGCCACACACCTTCTAAAGGCCCGAGAGGTGTCCAGTCATAGTAGGACTATGATGTATTGTTCATTAAAGGGATCAGTGGTACTTAAGGAGTTAGATGTAACTACAGGGGCAAAACGGTAAATTGGCCTAGCTGTACTTACAAGGATCTATGAAGGGTTAGCGTAATGTTGGCTAATTATATCTGATAGACATAGAAACATATCTATAGTGAGAAAAGTGCAGCTGTCGATCTTTAGTAGAGTGTTCGGCAGTTAACGGATAGTGGATCTCGTGACTAAAGAGTTTAGTCAGCTATTCACATATCGTTGGAGCTTCGAGCTACAGGTCCATAAGGTTCCCTTGATAGCTATATGGATTCAAGTTGAGAATCAGTTTTTGGGATAGTTTGAAGTGTTCAAATTGACGAGAGGAGTTTGATTATATATGATATGATTAACTAGTTCAATTATATATGATATAGTTGACATGATGTATGAGATACATTGATTGGAGGAAAATGATATAAATATGAGTTATATCAAGTAAAGGAGAAAAGGACTATAGTTTAAATATTGCATATGATATGATATTAAAACTATAGGTTATAAATATAATATGATAAGTTAGTTATTACATTTATTTATAATTAAAACAATTATGAGATAATTGTAGGCGGTTTCTCCTTTAACCATGCGTAAAAGTGGGAGGTTGTATTCAGTTTTCATAACTGAAGGATAAAACGAAAAATGTTTTCATTTTGGAAGAGAATCGTTGAATCGCTTCATTGAGTATACTACCTATCGTTTAGCTCATGAGAGACTACATGATAGCCTTCAAGTGTTTGTCTAAATGATCGTGTACACGCGTCATTCTTTAAACAATTGTGTAGCTTTGTCTAAACGATCATGAACATGCGCCATTCTCTAAACGATCATGAACATGCGCCATTCTCTAAACGATCGTGTATCTTTTTACTAAACGATTGTGTGGCAAGCGAGCTTCACTAAACGATCGTGTAAACGATCAAACCCGTTTTACTAAACGATCGTGTACCGTTATTAAACGATCAAGCACCATAGTCTATGTGATAGACATTATCCTTCTCCCACTTGCTTGGTCGTATAGTGTGATCGTAGTTTCCTCCTTCTCTCTACCAAATCCAACAGAGCCCACAACTTCTGGATTCTCACTTCGAGAATACCAAGGTTACTGAGTGGTGGTGTCCGAGAGGCTATTTGTTCATGGAGGAATTTTTTCATGACCACCAGATGATTGGGTAGACGATCGTAGAGACAGAGAAAGGTTACTATTCCAGATTCCACAAGAGCGATAGAAAGTCAGAAGAAAAGTTCTTCAAAGTAAGTCTTTCGTTCCCTTTTGTATTTATTTATGAAAGCATGTCATAATTTGTTTTGAAATGCATAACTAGTTTGTATGTTAGTGAATGCTTGTAATTCTGTCACAATAAATTTGGAACGATCTTGCTTTCGCTCATGGGTTCTCTTTGATAAGAGTTCCTTCATCTACTACACCATGAGGGCAAGTGAGGGAATGATCTGCCAACTACAATGAGATCGTCGTCAGCTATACCTTTCATATGTCTAGTTTCCTGTACAAAGATAATGGCATCAGATTAATTGAGGCTCATAAATCATATAAAGCTTTGTTTACCGACAGATTCCCTTGAGTGTAGGAAATTGTGAAACGCTCGGGATCCTTTAATTTTTTGCGGTAGCTTCTTTTGCATTATAGCACTGCATTCCTCGCTCAAGCTCACCATCTCCTACTTTTTGAATTTTTTCTTTGAAGACAGCATTTCCTTCATGAACTTCACATAATTTGGCATTTGTTCCAACACATCTGCAAAAGGAATATTAATGTGAAGCTTCTTAAAAATATCCAAAAACTTAACAAATTGATCATTTACTTTCTTTTTCTGAAAGAGTTGGGGATAAGGGATTTTATTTAACACAGCAGATGAAGGTTTAGAACTACTTCTTGATTTGGATGATACAGGAACATCACCCTTTTTCCCTTGATTTAGATTAACAGCTGTAGGACTCAATACCACCTGTTCCTCTGTCTGGTCTGTCATAGGATGAACAATATTTTTCCCACTTCTCAAGGTTATTGCTTTGCACACTTCCCTTCGGTTTTTCTCCGTACAGCTAGGGAAAGCTCCTTTGTTCATCGTGTTCAATGTAGTAGCGATCTGGCTAACCTAAACCTCAAGGTTCTGGATAGCCTTCCCATGACTCGTTACTATGCTTTCCAAGAAATTGGTTCTACTCCTCAACTCATTTATGAAATCCCCAAGCAAAGCCTCCACAGATGGTTTCTTTTCAGAAAAACCTGGAGGTGCCTGCAAAACATTCTTATTGTTAGCATATTAAAAATTCTCATGATACGCAAACCTGGGTGATAATGAGTGGGTTGGTTCATCTGATATAAATTTTGATGGGCTCCTTGAAATTGATTCTCTTGGAGCACATAATTTGCCTGCTCAAGGTTAGGTACCTTTCATGATGTGAGTGCATTACAAGCTGCCATCAATGCAATCGATAGTTGGGTACCTGTAGACAAAAGATTAATGGCATTAGCCAAAGTAGCCATCTGTGCCTTTAAAGCATTTACCTCATCGAGTTCATAAACTCCAACCACTCTAGATGAAGATCGTGCTGAGGGCTAATTATAGCTCATGGCAGCCATGTCCTCCAATAATGCCTGAGCAGCATCAGTAGTTTTTAAAAAATTGAGCCACCTGTAGTAGCATCCAAGATGGATTTCGTTGTACTGGTCAACCCATTGTAGAACAATTGGATTTGTAATCAGTTAGGGAATCCATGCCAGGGACACTTCCATAGCAACTCCTTATAGCACTCCCATGCCTCGAATAACTACTTGTCCTCTCTCTATCTGAATGTACCAATTTCTATTCTCAGTTTGCTCGTTTTCGTAGGAGGGAAGAATTTATTCAAAAAGGCTTAGGCCAACTCATCCCATGTGGTTATGCTTCCCATTGCAAGTGACTCCAGCCAATCTCTCACCTTGTCCTGCACAGAAAAAGGAAACAATCTCAATCGAATAGCATCATAAAAGATTCTGTTTATTTTTATCATCTCGTTAGTTTCCAGGAAAGAGCAGATGTGCTTATGCGGATCTTCGTGTGGTGTTCCCTTGAATGCAAGGTCCCATGCCATCTGAATTAAACTAGGTTTTAGCTCAAAATTATTGGCATTAATTGGGACTTCAGCAATGCTTGTCTGGGTTGTAGGGACAGCTGGTTGGAAATAATCTCTGATAGTTCTAACAGCTCCCCCTTGGTCTTCCATGGCGTCGAACTCAACTCTTCTGTTCCTTCTTCCTCTTCTAAAAGTCGATCACAAGGAACAAGTTCAGCCTGTTGACATTTTCACATACACAAGATTCTGCAACAGCTACAAAAAAAAAGACCCAAATTAAGATAAACTCAGTCTTTAGCAATATTAAGCTTGTCGTGCCAGTCCTTAGCAACGGCACCAAAAACTTGACAATATACGCAAGCGCACGCAATCGAAGTAATAAATCCCAAATAGGGTATCGTCCTCAAGGACTGGCGTGAGAAAATTTTTCCTAACTTAGCTATCACAATTCTTCATCAATTTTATCCAGGCAACCAAAAGATGATTTTTATCTATGACTACGAATAACAAAATTTTGGTCACACGCAAGAACAATTTAGAACAAAATAATTCTAGGGTGTTGTTTCATTTAGGGAATACAATGAGTATGACATGCAATTGATTGAAATTGATAGATTGAGGCTAGAAGTTCTAAAATCAGGAAATCCTTTCTCGAGCTCTAACCATCCTAATTGTTGGATGGTACCAGCATGCAGCGGAAGCGACGAAGATCGATCAGCACTCTAATTGATTAATTTTGGCAGAAACGAAAGTATGCTAAAACATAATTTAACAAGTTTCAAGACATACCTTTGAAGAACTGTTGAAATCTCAATTTCGAGCTGCTAATTCCTCAAAATCTTTGTGCAGACCACCACAAGATCTTCCCTACTATTCTTTTGGTGCTCTAGATTGAGTTATGGGACTCAAAATAAGCTGGAATCAAAGGGAACTTGGAGAATGCTCATTGCAGCAATCCAATGAAGAACACTTTCTTCTACACGAATTTTCAACTAAAATTCTATTGGTTGCAATCACTACAACTTCACTCCAATCTCTTCAATATATTCCAGACTATCATGCAAAGAGATTTGTTGCATGGGATGCAGCTCATGATTGGAGTAAATGAAGGTTGAAGATAATGGGTTCTTTGTGAGCTAGTTGACGATGAAGTTGAAAAATCCAATTTTTCATTTTTATGTTTTTTTTCTATTTCCAAAATCCAAAATTGATTTTAAAATCATATTTGATTTCTAAAATCAAAATTTATTAATTTTACAAATTAATTTCATAAATTAATTTTCTAATAAAATTAATAAACAATTATTTAAATAATTTAAATAATTCTAATTAATTTAATATCTTGAATATTAAATTAATTTTACACAAATCCATCTTCATATATTTAAATCATATTGAAATATATATTCTCAATTCCATTTGATTTTAATTTGAATGTTTCAAATTAACTTATCACACTACTCTAGAAGCTAATTCATTCCTGAGTTAGTAGAGGGACCTCGTAGACCTACAGATCATGGGCTCCAACGATCCGAGATTAATCGGCTAAACTCATTAGACCGATCTAAACCCCATTCGTTAACTAATGGTTACTCCACTAAAGCCTATAGTTGAACTCCCCTCACTGTAGATATGTTATGTCCATTCATATAACCATGATTAGTAAGTCAACCCTTCACAGGTTGTTCGTAATAACAGCTGGGTCGAATCTATGTTTTACCCCCGCAATTATCTCTTATTCTTTAAGTCCCCACTGATCCCCTAATGAACAATTATTTTGTGATCCAATCAACAAAACTGAGTCCCTCTCGGGCCAATGAGAGGGCGGGGCCCTTGTTCAAGACCCAGAATCAGCACTTAAGGGAACAACCTCTCTACTATCCCTATAAGCGGGTAGGAGTGAATTTGTTCTTGCACCCTTATGTCCCCAGCTATCTATCCAGTCTTACCTCTGAAATGGAAGGTTTATTGAGCCGACGCTATTGAGCCAATCCTCAACTAAACAAATCTAAAGATAATTTCAAATAAATAGGAGTTCATAGTTAGCTCAGGATTAAGGTCAAGTTACCTAGGTCATCGCTTTGAAATAGTCAGTCTTAAATAGTAAACAGTGTTATAAAGTAAGAATGACTAATTTCGTGATCCGATCTTGCACAAACCCTTTCGCACAAGGACACCCTCACTCCTCATGTCCCAACATGAACGAATTAGGATCACTTCATTTGTAGCACTTTACAACTCATTGTAACAACTATAGAGCTAACCGCATCCAATAGTGTTACCAGAATAAGGTACCCAACCTCATTCATATAGATCATTTTGACTATTTACTTGAACCTGATCCACCTTTATGTCTCTACATAAAGTTCAAGTACTCATCCAATAGTCAAGGGAATTTCAGGTTTATTGAATTTCTATCAAGCAAAACATCTATTCAATAACACCTTATTGAATTTTCAGAATAAGTTCTATTGTTTACAAAACACGAGTTTTAGGACATAAAACCCAACACTAATAACTACCCATCAACCTAAATCTCTTCTATCGCTTGAATAGTTAAAACATTAAGACCCTTCAATCGCACCCCTTATTATTCTAAATTCACTCTCATGCAATTTCGAATAACAATCTAAATTATTGGGTCCAGTGAATTAAATTCTCTCTCGAGACATCTAATTAACTTAAGTTCATTCAATTAATGGTCAATTAATCAAAAGCATTAAGTACAAACAATTTAGAAATCTATGCAGCATTGATCAATTGTACATTTAAATACTCAAAGTAACATCCCTAAAATCCACAAACACCCTAGAAATAAAGTTTAGCCACGCATGATTCCGATAATAGTATTCAACAAACAAACAATCATTATGGCAAAAAATAAATTAACAAAGAAGAACAATCTCCCCTCAATAGGTTTGAATCCCAATCATGATCTTCTTGACTCTCGCTACGAATACCAGAATGTTCTTCAAAAAAATTGCACGATCACGATCAATCTTCCTGTCAAAATCGATCCAAAAACGCTCTTAGATCAACTCTCAATCAAAATCTCGAGTCTTCAATAAAAAACAATCAGAATTGCTCTATTTCGGCTCTTATATGGACTAGAATTTTGGTAAAAGCTATCAAAGTCAACTCTTTTTTTTTCTCTTTTTTTCAGACCTAGCGACGTAACGCTGTCATTTATAATATGCTCGCAGCATTGCAACGCTAGCGTCATGCCAGCCGCGTGTAGAAGTCGTAGCGTTGCAACGCTACCCTGTTTCCAATTGGTCTCGGGTCTACAGCATCAGGGAGCAACGTTGCAATGCTCTTCCAACGTTGGCTCCCCTGAATTGCCTTCCAAATTTTCCTCTTTTCTTGATCTTGGGTCATTGGTTTCCTCCTACTTCCATAGCCAACCCGTAATTGCTCAAAATTGGAGTTTCGCCTTGGGTTTTTTTTTATCATTTTTGCACAAATTGCTCATGATGCTTAGTTTCCTGAAATCACTCAATAAACCACGTCAAACTAAATAAAACTAGCAATATTAGTTCTAAATTTGAAGGTAATAAAAGCACTTTTTAGATGCATTTCATTTTCTTATTGGTTTTGTGGGTTAATGCTACTAAATTTCAAATAAAATACCTCAGATATATAAAATAAATAAACTGCTTGTACAATACAATTACAAATTACAGGACTCACGAGATTTAGGGCATCAACCTCAATAGTGGGCATATAGATGGCCATGTGGACACATAGAAGGGCTTGAAGATGAGTAAAAGTGTGCTATAAACTTTCATAGGAGGAAACCATGCTGTGAGAAGAAAATAAAAGTTAATGGAGAATGACCTAAGTATAGTTGAACGCATGGTGAGGCAAAAATGTGCCCAACATAAGGATACCATGCATTGACTTGAGTTTCTTAGACATTAAGGATCAAGTTGATAGCGGGGTGAGGTACATGGCTCGACCAAATGAAGTCTTGGATTGAGCCAAGGATGAGTTGGACGCATGGGAGGGCATGCAAAGGGTTGGACTGCCACCTCAAAGGAAGTTATGCATTGGCCTATGCATGGTGAAGACACCTAAGCCTCACATGCAAGGAGAAGATATCAAAAGTATTGTGTTGGCCTTGCTTGGTGTTGACACTTAGGTTTTTCATGCACATGAGGTGTCATGCGTTGAGAGCATAGGGAGGATGACAAGGACACTCTTGAATGCTTATAAATACCCCGAGAAGGTCTCATTTCACTATACAACTCAAAAGTTCATCAAGAGGACTCAAATGAGTGAGTTGGAGAGAATTGGGGAGAGGCCTATGCATTGAGGTGAGGGTTGAGCAAACCTACCATGCATTAGAGAGAAGTACCCTGTGCCTAACTAATTTGAGGAAAGTCAACCCCTATGCCCATAGCTGTCTTTACTTATCCTAAGGTCTAGGTTAACATCTGTTGGAGTTGTTAAGATACTAAGGCTAAGGTATTCTAAAGTTATTTTAGCCCTAACCCTAGGATTCTAAATTGATTTTTGAACTAACACAGGTTCGTAATCTAGGAGGAACTAGGAAAGCGGGAAATGCTCAGGAATGAGAAACTTATGTTGGTGAACTGTGAGTGGTTTATTTAAAATGTTTTTTTTTATTGTATCTATATACATATATGATATTATATATATGTATGGTTTGAAAAACTTGGCATGATCTGAAAGTGTGATTTATTAGGTTTAATCCCTGGTTTTTCCGTTGTTTTACTTAAATGACTGTTTTAACTTTGGTTTTGCTTGAAAGCATGTTTTATGAATATTTGACTAGAAACTAAAATCGTACCTTGGGAAATGTTAGTGTGTCTCGAGCACGTCTAATGGGATATTGTTGACATGTTCACATTCGACCGTGTGTATTGGGTACTGGGATGTTTCCTCGAACTTGCATTTGGTTTTACTGGATTACCTAGAAAAATACATGACCATGCCGATATTATCTTAGTTACAAAGATGGGATGGTTACGATTTTATATTACGATATTCTTTGTGACTTTTTGCCTATACAATTGTTTTCATAATGAACTTCAGAAGCAAAACCTAATTTATATATATATATATATATATATATATATAAAGACAACATACCACTCACTGGGCTTCCAGCTTATGTTTTCCAATTGTTTGTCCCTCTGCCCCTCAGGTAGCAAAGGAGGATATTCTAGAGGTGCCACTCAAGGTTAGGATCGACCATCCTAGCAGAGAAAAATCCTAGATCTTGTTACTAAAGGGAATCATTAAGGTTCAGCAAGAGTCGAGAGTGTGATTGTAAACTTATTTGGTATAAACACCCATAGTTATAATCAAAATAACTTGGAACTAGACACATTTGATCTTATGGATTACAAGGTAAAACGGGAAAGTGTGGGTAGCAGATATAAAAAAAAGGTGGTGTCTGCTGTCTTCACGTCTCCTTCCAAGCTTGAGGGATAAGCTCGAGAGGGGGTGTGACAAGAAAAGATTCTTGAAGAAAAACTTGTAAGAAAAATTCTCAGATATCTACCAAAGAGATTTGACATGATCACTACTATAGAAGAAGCCCAAGATATTTCCACCATGAAAGTTGATCTTTTGGGGTCATTACTAACTTTTGAAATGTCTTTTAGTGACAGGCCTAAGAAAAGAAACAAATGAATTGATTTGCAGTTGTCAATCGATAAACATTCTATTAAATCAAGAGAAGGACATGAAGAAAATCTTACTGATGCATTCTCCTTGTTATCATAACAACTCTCTTATGTGTTGAAGAAATTTAAGAAGAATTTAGGTTTTTATTGACCTAAAGTGGGAAAGAATGGGAACAATTCTGGGTCAATTGTTCAAAGATCTCAACGTTTTAAGAAAGACTCTCACAAACTAGGAAGGATTGATTCAAACAAAGATAAGTTGTTTCACTGTAGGGAATGTGAAGGTTTTGGCCACTACTAGTCTGAATGTTGTACATTTTGTAAACAACAAAAAAGAAGTTACGTTATGACCTTGTTTGATGAAGAGTTTAATGACAATAGTGATACAGAAGAAGATGTGAAGGCTTTGTTTATTGCATCGCATCTAATAGATCTGAAAATAAACAACTTATAGATGAACTGATTGCAATATTTGGTAATGATGAAACTCCTAACTTTACAAGCAGAAATGTGAGGATGCTAAGCCTCTTGATGTCCAAAATGGAATAATAAAATCTCTTATTGCTGATAACACTCATCTCATGTCTGTTATCTTTGACTTAAAGCTTGAACTCAATAAAGTTAAAGTTGAAAAAGAGTCAATGTGTAAATCTGTTCGGATGTTAAATTTTAGAATCGACCACCTTGAACAAATCCTCTCTGAAAGCAAGCCATCCAGGGATGTTTGAGGTATTGGGTTTTTTGGTTCCAGTAATTCAAAAGGAGATAGTTTTTCAGACAAAGGGACGCAGAAAATTATGTTTGTCAAAGAACAAGAGCCTTGGAGAATTTGTAGCTTGAGTGTCCTTCCACAAGTCAATTCCAAAACAAGAACTATATGAGTAAAGTGTAGTGGATCTGTCATTTTTGTGGAAAAAGAGGTCACATAAGACTCTATTGTTACAAGTTACAAGGATCATAAGTGTGAGAATCCTACAATGTTTTCTGGGTGTGTCTTCAATAGAAAATCAAATTCTCTTCCTATAAAGAATGTGTGAAAAATTAAAACCAATAAAAATCTCTATAATGTGATTCTCACATCTCTTCAGTTTTGAACCAAAGGTGATTGGTTTATTTACAATGGGTGCTTAAGGCACATGACTGGTGAAAAGTGTTATGTTTCTGATATTAAGGCTGATGGATCAAGTTAGAACACTATTGGTGTTGGAGCCAGAAGAAAAATTGTTGGTAAAATAAAACTAAAATATCTCGAACTACCTGTTCTTGATGATGTGATGCTGGTTGAGGGTTTGATAGCAAATCTTATCAGTATAAGTCAACTCTATGATCAGGGGCTAAATGTAAACTTTATAAAAGATGGTTTGAATTTTCATATATAATGCTAAAACTCTTTTCATGATAGGAAAACACTCTTCAGACAATTTCTAGCTGTGGACTTCTATTGACTCAAAACAAATGTGTCTTGTCTCTAAGCGAGATGGATCGGTTTTGTGGCATAAGCGTCTTTGACATATCAACATCAAAAATATATGAAAGGCTGTGGTGAGAAATACTATGATTGGTCTTCCAAATGTCAGCAACTATGAAGGTGTGATATGTGGATAATGCCAAGCTAAGAAGCAAACGAGAGTTTCTCGTAAACAAGTACCAATAACTATTACAAATTGCATTCTTGAGTTGATTCATGTTGATCTTATGGGATCCACACAAGTAGAAAGCCTTGGTGGGAGAAGACATGCCATAGTCTATGTCGATGACTTTTCCAGATACACGTGAGTTAAATTCATAAGAGAAAAGTCTGAGTCATTTCAAGTGCTCAAGACTCTATGTCTGCAACTATAAAGAAAGAAAGGGTTGAACATTGTCCACATTCGCACTGACCATAGAAGGGAGTTTGAAAACAATCAATTTGCTTAATTTTGTCATTCTGAAGGTATACATCATGAGTTCTCTACTCCATCACGCCTCAATAGAATGGAATTATCGAATGAAAGAACCGCACTCTACAGGAGATGGTATGTACCGTGCTTCATGCTTATGACTTTCCATATCATTTTTGTGTCGACGCTCTGAATACTGCTTGCCACATACATAATCAGGTTGTAATATATCCTGGTATTGATTGCACAAATTACAAAATTTGGAGGGGGAGGAAGCCCAATATAAAATACTTTTATATTTTTGGCAGTCTGGATTATATATTAGTTGATCAAGATCAAAAGAAAAATCGAATTCCAAAAGTGATGAAGGAATCTTCTTGGGGTATTCAGCAAACAGAAGAGCTCATAAGGTCTATAACAGGCACATAAAGAGCGTTATGGAATCTATCAAAGTTGTCATAGACAATATAAATGAAGACAAAATGGCTATTGAGGCGATTGAAGACGATGATGTAGTTTTTGTGATAGATGGGCGTAAATCAAAATTGATTGTTTCACAAATTGCTAATGACAATTCCTATAACTACTGCAAATCCTGGATAATGAAGATGAACAGAAATGTACCAAGCAACCCTCTAGTAGGATCTTGAAGAATCATCCTTCCAGTAATATTATAGTAGATGTTGAGCAATCCGTGTGTAGTCGATTGAAAGAAGGGTGCCTAGATAGAACAAAGTGTTGTTCAAAAGGCGTACTTTGTGTTCTTAACATAAAAAAGCAAGAAGTTCTTGTGAGATGAGATTCTCAAGCTTAGGGGGAGCATAAGTTATTCGAGCAAAAGGGAGTTTGCTTTTAAAGGGAAAGATACAACTCGAGTGAGAAGAAGTTTCACACCTTGAGGGGGAGCTCAAATCTAATCTAGGGGGAGCCTGAGATTTGCTTCACTAATAATACTTAGAGGGAGCCTAAGACTCCGTGAGAAGGAGTCTCACATCTAGGGAGAGCCTAGGTTATTAGTTGAGTGATAAAACTGTACGAGAGTAACTGTAATCATGCACCTATTACAGGTAAGTTCTGCGTTGTAATTGCTTATAATTGATATTAGGAAGTTATCTTTCTTGGGCACTCTGCCCTCATATGTAGGTGATTTACACCAAACTAGATTACCAATCTCTGGTGTTATTTTCTTTTGTTTGTGTGTTTTAATAATGGTCTTATGAATTGCTTATAACATAAGTCGTAACATTATTAAATTATAATAGACACCTTCTTATCGTTTTTCAAAATGGAAAGGAAACAAACATAAAGTTTTTATAAAAGAACTAAAAACGAAATTGTTATCAATCAGGGTTTTAATTTTCGAAGTTATTTTAAATGTGGAATAATGTATTAAGATATGAAGATGTAATATAATGCAACTCTTCAAACTTATCAATAGACAAACTAGATTGTCAAATGATAGATTCTCCTACCCCACCTATTATTAAATAAAAACATAGACAAATTAGATTATTTTGATAAAGTTGCTTTAATAAATTCTCTTGTACATATTTATATCGATCTCTTGTACGTATGGATGCCTAATGGGAGCTTTTCATTTTGAATTAAATTCACACAAAACTAAGCAAGCTAAATTTAAAATTTTTAGGCTCCCATCGATAATGATTTGGTTTTCATATTTTTAAAAATTAAACTTATAAATAATGCTTCCACTCACAAGTTTCGTGTTTTGTTATCTAGTTTTTAGATAGTTTTCAAGAATCAAACCAAATTTCAACCTTTTTTTTTACTATGAATTCATGTATTTCTTTGGAACTAAATGTGAAGACAACAATCAAGCATAAATTTAAAACAAAAAATAAAAAATAAAATCATAATATCGCTTAGTAACCATTTGGATTTTTTTGATTTTTTGTTTTGCAGGTTTTGACAACTAAGCCTATTTCCTCAATTTTATAATGGTTTTTGTCTTTCTTAAGTAAAAGAGTTGAATTTTTAATCAGATTCTAAAAATAATAACATGTTTTTAAAAAGTTTATTTTTTTAAATTTCAAAACTTGGCTTGATTTTTGAAAACAATGGTAAAGAGTAGATAATAAACCAAGAAGTTTAAGAGTGAAATGAGTGTTTATAAGCTTAATTTTCAAAACTAAAACAAAAAATCAAGACCCCGTTTAGTAGCCATTTAATTTCTAGTTTTTTGTTTCTTGAAAATTAAGCTTATTTCCTCTCAATTTCTTAGAACATCTTACATTTTTCTTAAATTAAAAAAAAAAAAAAGAATCTTTAGCCAGCTTCCAGAAACAAATACCACTTTTTAAAAACAACTTTTATTTTTCAATTTTCAAAACTCAGCTTAATTTTTTTTGTATATATATTATTCGTAAAGAGTAAATAACAAAACAAGAAATTTAATCAATAAATGAGTGTTTAGACTTAATTTTCAAACTTAAAATAAAAAATCCAAATAATTTTGGTGTAAAGTAAAAAATTGACTTGGAAGAGGTTAAAAGCACCAAACTAACCCAAAAGAAAGAGTTGGTGCAAAAACTAACACCTTAGACTTGAGAAAAGGTCTAAGGAAAGGAGTAGAAATGGACCAAAGCCCATTCAAAGCACCGAGGCCAAGCCCAACAAGAATCCTCGAGGGAAAAAATATCTTGAGTGGACTCCAAAACCTAATCCTCAAGGGTTTAGGGTCCTATAATACACCTTACTTTTTAGTAGGTAAGTAAATTCTCTTAGTTAAAACTTCACTTTTTAGTAGATGAGTAAATTCTCTAAGTTAAAACTTCATATTTCAAGCCTCTTCTTATTCTTGAACTTAAACATCGGATTCGATGTAGTATCACCACACCGGTGAGCATGGTTATTTTTCTTTGCAGGCTTTTCGTTCTTTCCATACAAATAAATTTCATCAACACACAACACACACATGACACTTGAAAAATCATTCCAAATATATGTTGTCTATGCATATATAGTTTAGATAGAGTATTACTATTAATTAATATATATAAGAGCCATTTGTTTTTTGGAAATATAGATAACTAGAATCTTAGATGCCTAAAATTATAGATGCTCAGAATTACAGATGTCTGACATCTTTACTTAACTATATTTGTTTTATAAGAGTACTTTTATAGATATTTAGGAATTAATGTTTGGATAACCATGTTTGTTTCATAGGATTTCTACTTGAAAATATCTTGAATTTACATAATGTTCCAAGAATGCCATTTATTAATTTATAATTAACTTAATTTAATTTGAACTTATATAACATATTTTTTTTTATTAATTTGAATTTGTTTTTAAATTAATATTATTTACATTATTTTTATTTGTTATTTTTTTCAATAAAATAGTATATATTAATTTAAGATTTTTTTTTTACAAAATAAAGACTTTATATTTAGATTTGAATATATTAAAAAATATATAAAACAACTATGATATAACAAAAAAAAAGTGATATATAAGTAAAACAATAAAATTAGGATGTCCTTAACATGAGAATTTGAAAAATCCATGTTTTAAAAGGATGTCAAAATCTCTCAAGATGCCGTCATAAGAGTATTCTAGGATGGTCGGGAATATCTAGATGCCAAGACTACTTATATTACCACAAAACAAATATTATAATTCAAATGCCCAGCCCATGGGAGATCTTGGATGCTCGCGAAATAAACGGATTCATAGGTATGCCAATGATATATTCGGACCATCATCAATAATATTCTAGTTTATGTATTGATTTTTGTCGATTGTTGACGATCACATAAAGTAGTTTAAATTTATGAAACCGTTGCATCCATAATTTTTTTTTCATTCTTATCAAATTATATTGTAATAATTGGTAAAATCAATTTTAGCTAGAAGAAAATATCTCTATTTTCTTAGTACACAATTGTTGGTATGAGAGATCGAACCTTCAATCTCTATAATGAAAGGTTATACTAATTATAGTTAATTACGATGACCCAATCCTGTTAGTGCTACAAATTCATACAAGGGCTCATAAAATATATTTGGATTGGCTATTGGCAAGCTCAGTTTCATGTACCAAAAGAGAAAACTCTGTGCTTAAGAACTTTTAACTAATGGGATTGATACGAGTATTGGAAAAAAAAAAAAAACTTACAAATGAATATAATAAATTATAATATGTTATTTTTCATACTGTAGTTGTGCATATAGTTGATTCCAACATAGTGTTATGTTTTGGATTTGGAGCAGACCATCTAACTGGTCCTTTAGACATGCAACTTAGGATCATTGAGGCAGGGGTTGGCGCCCTTGCACTCATTCCATTAGGATCAAAGTAGTAAACTCGTAAGGGCTTGGAAGAAGGGAGATTAAGGACTCAGGTACGTCAATAATAGATTCTCTAAAAGTAAGAATTGTAGCTTCTAAAGTTGAGTTGCCATGAGTGTGGATGGAAAAGACATGACAAGTAGGAACAAGAATGTGAAGAATAAATTATCATATTGAAATGCCATTATATAGAAATTAAAAATAGGAATACAAAATAATAAGGGAAGGATAATTCAAGTTTTTTTGAGATTTTTAGTGCATAAGGGATGTGTTATGGCCATGAGCAATTAACAAACTACCTTTTTATTCTAAATTTATCAAAAACTCAACTTGTTAAACTACTCTTCCAATCAAGAGTGATATATATTCCTCATAAAATGTTCCTAATTTAGAAAAATCATCAACAATCCTTGAAGTTGCCCATTTAAGACCACATAATTAGATTAGAGACTTTAGCTCCAATCAGATTTTTCTTTTTGTAAGAAAAATGTCTTTTGAAGAAACATATGAATTAAATACTTATTTATTTATCTTTTAAATACCTTTTAATAGAGTTATGTTTAGTTTAACAAATAAATATTTTTTTTTCTAAAAAACACTACCATACATGTAATATGTGGCCGTGTATTATTGAGACATTTTTTTATTTTTATTTTTTGAGTACCATTATTTTTTTAAAATTTTGATTTAATAAAAAAAAAATCTTCTTGTTAAAATCATGCCAAACTGATGGTTCCTACATTTAGACCATTTATTGACTTTAGTACACAAATTATTTTATTTTTGGATTCTCGTTTGTTCATTTATTAAAATACGTCCCTATTCTTTTTTTAAAAAAAGAAATTTATTATTTGATCTTTTGCCCCCACACTACCTTTTTCATCAACTTCTTTTTAATTTATTGTTATTCTTTTAATTAGGAAATCTTGAAAATAAGTTAATGCAAAATTGGTAAACACCCTTTTATAAATTGCATGTGGACCCTTAGTATGTGTGGTGTGGGGAAAAAGAAGGAATCGTTGGAGCATACTTTTTTACGGTGCAAAAGGACTCAGGAGGAAGCGACTATGGCCATTTTTGGTCCCTTTGTTGGGGACGAGATTTCAATGGAAGGGGTGTTTCTTTTCCTTGCTAAAGTACTTTTATGGTGGAGATGGTTATGTTTTATATGGGTTGGTTGGACATGATGGATTGATCGGAGTAAGATACTTCATAATTCCTTGATCCTGCCGATTGAGGAGAGAGTTGAATGGAACGTTGATTATATCAAAAAGTTTAAGTCGGTTGGGGTCCTATCAGAGTCGGTTGTTCCTGAAGTGCCAAGTCCTGTAGGCAGTAGTGGCGGTGGGAAGTCTGATGGGTGGAAGGCATTGGAATGGCACACCCTCAAACTAAACGTGGATGTGACTTGTAATACTCAATTGGGTGAGGTGTTGCAGGACTTTAAGGCACTGGTGATGGTGGCTGCTTCAGTGTTCATGCTGACTCAAGTTAATGTCTTGGTGGTGGATGCTTTAGCTCTGCTTCATGGTTTGATGTTGGCTGATTGTTTGGGTTACAAAAATTTCTAGGTAGAATTGGATTTGCAGGTGCTAGTCAAAGTGATCCGTTCACATAGTTTGGATTCCACTCCCTTGGGTGTTATTTTGGAAGAAATTCGAGATTGGATGATTCAAATTTGTATTAAGGGTTTTCAAATTCTCTCTAGATCTTTTAATTGTACTGCTCACAAATTAACGGGCTGGGCTATGTCTAATCAAGAGAGTTATGACTAGATTGGTATTTGTCCTTCTTGACTTTTTTTTTATTATATCAAAGCAATATGACTAAGTATAGCCCTTCGGACAGTTTTTATTCGTAATGGATCGTGCAACACAGTTTCATGCCATAAAAGAGCTGGCAAATATGATTGGACACTTGGATGGGATATAAAAAATGAGTATAGCCTAAGACATATCTTAGCATCATTCTTTCTAGAAATACTTTTAAGTTTAAGTACTTTTAGGTTTAAATACTATTGTGTTCATTAACTTTTAGCTTTTTTTTTTTTTAACAATGTATGGAGTGGGTGAATCTTCGAGATTGATAGTACAAACACTATATCAGTTGAACTATATTCATTATGGCTATTTATTTTTAGCTTTTTTCATTTTAGTTGCATACTTTAAATGACTACTTTGATTTGTATATGCTTTCTAAACTCTATATTTATGTTGTTAAATTGACCATTTTAGTTCCTAATTGCGAAATTCTAACACAAATTATGTACACAACATAAACCGATTATAACTAACTACTTTTTTAAGAAATTTATCAGTGTAATGTTGCACTAAAATTGTACAAAAGAAAACTAAGAGAATAAAATGATCATTTTTATAAAATATAAGAACCAAAAAGTATGCTTTGAAAATATAGAAGCTAAATAAATGAAAATGAAAATATTTATTTGTAAACTACTAGACGAAAATAATATTTAAACTACATACATCTTTTTGAACCAAATTCCCTTTTGTGCACATTGTGTTGAAAAGTGGGTATACTTCTATGGACTACCACTAAATTAGGAGTAGTTAAATACTTATTGGTCCAGCATATTTAAAGCTAGTGAGGTATATATGAAAGTGGATTCTTCATTAAAAATCTAATTTTTTTTGTTTTCTTGTGTGTCTGTGAAGATACATACTTTTCTTTTTCCTTTTTCTTTTAGCATTATATAAATGTTAGAAAAATTATCAAAGTGTGGTTTAAAATGTTATATGGTATATTTGTAACAATAAGAGTAAAATTAATTCGTTAAAATAACATGTTTGTTCTCACTTACATGATTCATAAGAAAATTTAAAGAAAGTCTCCCATTTTTAACATTATTTCTACAAAGTACGACGACATTTAGATATATATTATAAATGTTTGAGTAAATATCGATGTGCGAGCATAAATTTTAAAAAGAAAAGGAAAAAATAATTACAAAATAATATAAATTTTAGGAATATTTTGAGGTGAAATGATGTGAAAATGAAATTTTTGGATAATAAAAGAAATAAAACTTACATCAATTCAATTTTGAGGTGAAATAATGTGAAAATAAGTATAGGATTTTTTTGCAATTTTTTTCAAATTCAATTTCTATGAAAATGAAAGTTTTGGATTGAAAATAAACCTAAAAATTGGGAAAATTGAAAATTAGAAAAAAAAAAAAAAAAAACACATTGAAAAAGCTTCATCTTTCATGAAAAAAGACATTAGCACTTCAAACTATACAACTACGTGTAATTAGGGTCATAAAATTGGGAAAAAAAAACCCTTAGAATTGAGCTAATGTAGCTAACTAATAAAGAAAATAAAAAATTTACTCAAATTTTCGTCAAAATAGAGGGAAAACAAAAGTCTTCCTATCAAAATTTTGAGGCCATCAAAATCTCGAGATTTCAATAGAAATTTTCCACCATGGGTATATGTAGTATCTTTCTATTCTTTTAAGTCTTTCTTAACCATAATTTTATGTTCTTAGAATCTCTCTTTCATATGTGATCTCAATCCATTTATGTACCTATCCTTATTTACAATTCTATTGTATTTGGAGATTTTTTTTTTTTTTTTTTTTTTTTTTACATGAGCCAACTATCCATATCTAATCTATCTCAAGTAAGGCCTACTGTGGATAATTTTGGACTAAAAAGGATAAATCAAAAAGTAAAAAAAGAAAAGAAAAAGAAAAGAAAAAGAAAAATTTGGCGAAGATCAAGAGAAGACAGATTCGTTCAAGGGAAAAGAATTGGGTCTTTGGGCCATTCATTCCTCGGCCTCAGCCTTTAGGGCCCAGACAAGGTGAAATGGGCCAAGTGAAAGGAGTTGGACTTTTGGGTCAACCCTTCCCTCACCCTCAGCCTCCGAGACCAAGGAGCCCAATTCGCACACCCCCAGTTTAGCAAGCTCACTAAATATCTTATTTAGTTATCTAATAACCGAATTCCTGAAGGAGATGGGAAAAGTTCCACGTCAAACCTAATATAAATATATCATTATATATAACTCTTAAAGACAGTAACTAACTTGAATTCAACTCTTAAATTTTCAAGCTTCCACACTCTTTTACTCTCTAACTTAAGCATCAGTGTTCATAGCAAACACTATATCGGTATGCAGATTTTTCCTTTTACAGATCACGCTATTCTTTCTTTCAAATTACAAATTTACTATCGATATCATATGAAAGTTAGGTATACTTTTTACTCCCTGAATTTTGGCATAAAAGAAGCCTATAGTCAAAGCGTTTTGATGATAAATCTTTTTGTAAAGGGTTCATATTTAAATATATAAGAAAGAGACCTATAAAATAAATTTATGAAAGAAAAAGTTACAATACACTTTATTCCAAATGGACCACACAATTCCAAGAAGCACAACCAAACATGCACAATATATTTATGGATCACATCACAAACTAATTGAAACTATAGATTCTCTCAACCCATTTCTTTAGTTTGTGGTTCAAAAAAACGAATAGTTGGACCTTTTCATGAAGTTTTTCATTGATCTCCTCTAGATAATTTGAGAGATTTTTGTTAGGCCTCCAATAGTCAAAACAAACGGTAAGAAGGGTAAAACAGGAACTACATACCTAAATGTACCAGGTACTGTATAAGAAGAGACTGATCAGAGGCAGGAAAAGAGGTAGTGAACAGGAATATCCTGTTTTGTGTGTTATATAAACTTCTTAGGTATTTTGAATGGATTATTATGTTTTGTGAACGTTGTGGCTTGCAAGAGTGTTCTTGTAAGGGTTCTTTTTGAAGTGTTCAATGAAGGTTCCTTCCATTGCAGCTCTTACATGATTAATCCACACTCGTATGTCTATGTTTTCTTTCAACCATGCCGTTGGCTCTGCTAGCTCGATTCTCTCGATGCTAAAATGCCCATTTTTTTCTATCAATTTTCTCATCTATTTTGGGTAAGTCATGTATATTGGTTTGTTAAATGAGTCCATTTCATCTTCACTAGCCCAAAGACCAAATAATAATAATAATAATAATAATAAAGAAAATAAAACAAAAAACAAAAAATGATCATTAAAAATCTATAAACAATATAAGCTAGAACGAGTTGAATAATATCTGTGTGAATGGTTTGAACTTATGACATCTTGATCAATTTTAAATGATATGATATCAAAGATATTATGAAACGAAATGATACATATATGAGACCAAAAAGACTGGTACTAAGTGATATCAAAATCCTAGTGAATTAAAATCATAAACTATTTGAGTATGTTATGAACTTCTATAAGTCACAAAAACGATAACCCTTAAAACTTTCAATCAATTTTCACTCTAATGGTTTAGGTTGGACATGAATTATCTTAAGATCAAAGCGTTCGAGACAAAAAAAAAAATCAAATTTCTTAGTCTAAAAGTCAAACACTATATTAGATAGGGTTGAATCATTTTTACTTGAATGTTCTTGACATGTAACTCTTCACGAAGCTCGTTGCTAAACTTGAAAGGAAAATCATGCAAAGGCTAACACTTCGATTCATCATAAATTTGTTAAGTAACCTAACAGTAAGGCTTTAGGGTAGCCTCTAACTAAACCTTAAAATGTTATCAATTAGCCATAGCAAAATTAAAAAGAGTTAAAAAAATTATATGTTGTTGTCAATTTAAGGAGCACAGCGGGAACACGAATACCAATAAAATATAATATTAAAATAAATATAATATAATATATAAATAAATAAAATACAAGAAAAAAATGAAAATAGAAAATTCTCTNATATTAAAATAAATATAATATAATATATAAATAAATAAAATACAAGAAAAAAATGAAAATAGAAAATTCTCTAAAATTTTCCACTTTCTCCAACTTTCTTTAAGATTTCACCAATGTATATGTGTTTTTCAAGCTCCACCAAATGCCTCTATTTATAGGCAAAATGATAAGTAGGAGGTGGTTTATTTGGAAACCAAGAGTGAGTATTTACAAGACACGTGGTAACATACATGGGGTGTAAAGGGAGTGATATTTGGCTTTTGACATTAAGAATATACATCTATTTTACACATAATTTGTGATATTTATAATGCTCCTCCTTAGATGTGTTGGAAATGTCCTATACTCGCAGTTCATAAATATCGTTAACATATTCTATTTATCAATAAAAATGTCGTTGAGTATTTTATTCAATTATTATTGATATTGCATTCTTTCATGAAAATCCGATAACAAATCCATGGCTATGACATGAGTACTTTAACTTTATGGTGACATAAAAGAGGATCAAGTTTTAGTATGTAGCCAAAATGGTCTATAAGTATACGGATAAGATTGGGTACCTCATCTTGGTGACACTATTGGATGTGATCCAAAAATCATTCATGTGGAGACATATGAGTGGGGGTATCCTGTGCAATGAGTTTGCATAAGACCGAACCTCGAAATAGTCACTTTTCTTTATAACAACTGTTTACTGTTAAAACTAACTATCTCAAACTCAATGATCTAGGGTAACTCGATCTTAATCCTGAGCTAACTATGAACTCTTGTTTATTCAGAATTATCCTTTGATCTGCATAGGTGAGAGTAGTCCAACAACACGGCTCAATAAGCCTCTCATTTTGGGGATAAGACCGGATAGATAGCTGGGGACATGGCTTTGCAATATGGAATTCACTCCTACCCGATTTAGGATTAGCAGATAGATTGTTCTCTTAAGCGCTGATGTCTTGTCTTGAACAACGGGGCCCCGCCCTCTCATGAAAGAGAGGGTCATGATTTATAAGTTAGACTATACATCAATTGTTCAATAGAGGATCAGTGGGAGCTTGAGGAGCGAGATGTATTTACAGGAGTAAAACGATAATCTTTGACCTAATTGTAAATATGAACGACATGTGAAGGATTGACTTACCGATTATGGTTAAAATGAAAAAATATATATATCTATAGTGAGAAGAGTGCAACTATCGAGCTATAGTGGAATGTCTTGGTAGTTAACGAATAATGATTAATTTGGTTTAAAGAATTTAACCAATTAATTACAAATCGTTGGAGCTCATGATCTGTAGGTCCATAAGATCCCTCTACTCGCTCGTAATTTGGATTAATAAATTGAGTAATCTTGATGAGATTTGAAATTAGGATTTAGAATTTGAAATGTTAAAATTCAATTAGGGTTTCTATTAATTGTATTCGATACAATTGAAATGTTTAATTTTATCGAAATTAAATGAAATTGGAGAATCCATTAATATTTAAATTATGATTTAAATATTAATTATATGAAATTAAATTCATCGTTGTGAAATTGGTATTTTATTAATTTAATATTAGATATTAAATTAACAAAATTAATTAAAAGGTTTAATTAATTAGTTTTATTTAAAATTAATCAATTGAATTATTTTTTTATAAAACTAATAAAACAAATAAATTAGTTTATTTTTAAATTTATTTTAGAAATCAAATTTTAAAACAAATTCTTAAAACACAAAGTGAAAATTTCCAAAAGTTGGAAATCTCCACTATGGTGCAAGCATCTTATTCATCCAATTCCATTCAATCCATGAAGAAGGAGCTAGCCTTCATGCAAACTTTGAGATTGCATGATGAAAGCTTTATAAATTAGAATGTTGGGTTGAATGATTAGCCAAGTATTCAGAACTTCTACAAGAACTCTGCAAAATTCAAAACCCTCTCCAAACCATCTTCAATCTTCATCAAAACTAGCTCAATTTAGTGTTTCCACCACACAATCCTTGCAAGAGAACAGTAGAGAAGATCTTCGTGGTGGTCTATTGGTAGATTGAAGCATCTTTACGTGGAGCTTAGCTGGTTTTGAAGAGGTTTCATAAAAGGTATTGTGTTCAACATACCTTCTTCTGTAATAATTACTTTGAAGCATGTTTTAAACTTTAATTAAGTATAATTATAGTGCTTATTGATTCTGATTTTCTCCGCTGTATGTTAATTTACTCTTTCAATTGATATCAGAGCATGATTTAAGTACTCAATTGTCTTTAATTTGAGTTTGGTGGGTGTTTTTCATGAACTGTATGAAAATGGTGAACTGATATGGTTTTTCAATATTTTGGCATTTAAATCTTTTCAATATATTGTAACTGTTGGGGATGATGCCCTAAAATCTTGTGTCCTGTAGTTCGTAAACACAGTTATTGTACAAATGCTTGTGATGTATAATATATGATATTTTCTTCACTACTTGTCTTTGAACATTAGATGTTTTATTTGCTTTACCACAAACCAATAAACTAAAATCCCTGGTTGTCATTATGTAACTTAAGTATGTATGTGGTGACATACAAGTGAATCATGTCTTAATAGATAACCAAAATGGTCTGTAGTATATGGATATAGGAGGAAAACCTTATCCTGGTAACGCTACGAATGCGACCCGCTTTGTAGAATAGTTACAAGTGTTGTAACTTGCTACAGATGGTCTGATCCTGATCGTTCATATGGGAATGTGCGAGCGGGGGCATCCTATACAAAGAGTTTGTATAAGACCTGACCATGAAATGTTAACGTCTCATTATATAACGTCGTTCATGACAGAGACTTCACTTCACTAGGATGACCATATGTAACATGACCTCAGTCCTGAGTGAGTTGGGAGCTCCTACCTTTGAGGGCGGTCCTTTGATTTGCATGGGTGCGAGTGGCCAGGTCGCCGACTCAAACCTACCACTTTGGGGATTCGTCTGATTTGGGAGCTGGGAACTCAGCTACACAAGATGGAATTCACTCCTTCCCCGAAGTAGGGGTAAGTAGGTAGATTGCTCTTTTAAGGGCTGATGTGGTGCCACACACCTTCTCATGGCCCAAGAGGTGTCCACACATAATAGGTCTATGTTGTATTGTTCATTAAAGAGATCAGTGGTACTTAAGAAGTTAGATGTAACTACAGGGGCAAAATGGTAAATTGGCCCAACTATACTTACGAGCATCTTTTAGTAAGCTATTCGCGTACCGTTGAAGCTTCGAGCCATAGGTCCATAAGGTCCCCTTGGTAGCTCAATGGATTCAAGTTGAGAATCAATTTCTGGATCAGTTTGAAATGTTCAAATTGACAAGATGAAGTTCGATTATATATGATATAATTGAACTGGTTAATTATATATGATATGATTGACTTTATGTATGAGATACATTAATTGGAGGAATATGGATATAAATATGATTTATACCTAGTGGACGAGAAAACACTATGGATTATATGTGATATTAAACTATAGGTTAATGAATATAATATGATTATATTTATTATTATTAATTTGACAATTATAGGATAATTGGCCGCCGTTTTCTCTGTAACCGTGCGTTAGTGGGAAGTTCCAATCAATTTTCGTAACTAAAGAATAAAATGAAAATCGTTTTCATTTTGTAAATATCACGGTTATTTGCTCAGAAAGTGTATGCTGCCCATTGCTTAGTAAATTGAGAGACTATGCGATAGCTCGAAATTACTACCCGATCGCTTACACGCACGCGTGCCATCTTCTAAACGATCGCTTATGTTTTACTAAATGATCGTATAGCACCCGAGCTTTTACTAAACGATCGTATAGACGATCACTGCCTATTTTCTACACGATCGTGTACTTCCCCTAAACGATCAAGCATTTTGTCTATACGATAGACTAAGCCTTCTCCCACTTGCTTGATGATAACTTGTAGAAATACAAGTTATTTATGTTGACTTATTCAGATATTGCGGCTAAAAGAGAAGGAATATGTGTCAATTGTATGAAAATTAGCTCAGAAATACAATAAATATAAATTAACGCAATTACACCCACTAATATCATTAAGATGGTAGAAGAAGATATTTCTATTTTGTTTTGCAGGAAACCAAGTCACCGCTTGCGATCAAGGCTCAACGAGAAACTGAACAACGCATCTCTGTCACATTGCGCCCATCAATCAACAATGAAGAGACGATTAACGTAATGATGGCGCAATGCGACAGTCGATCCCGAGCTGAATTTCAACCACATGCGGTAATAAAAACAACACCGCATGCGAGCAACCGATCGAAAGATGCAGATGAGCAACGCAAACTCGGAGGATTGTGACAAGTGTACAACTAACCGTTGTGCAGATTTGACGGTCTGATTGCATAACAAAAGGAATATTTATTCCTCCATCTTCAAAATTTTCATAACAAGAAGTGGGGTCCATAAGCCAAGAGTCAAAGCTTTTCACCTATAAATACCCTCATAGAATTCAGAGAAGATATACTTGATACGGGCATACTTGATAGGAGGGCTAATTGATGCTAGATCATTGAGAGAGAGAGACTGAGCTGAGTACTGATCGGAAGAAATCCGAGAAGAGAAGAGACAAGGCCGAGAGGTTAGTCTCAGTGCTATTCTGCCAAATCCCCACCGTGAAGCTCTGTGCTTAGGTCCCTGCTACCGGTTGAGCAAGCCTGAGAGGGAAGCTCATCCTTCCACACGATCCATCCACATCGGCAAGCAAATCTCCATCCAAATCGGCGCTAAGATGTTGGCTCTTATTTGTATTTTTTTCTAACTCTATTTCATCAATTGTATTTCATTCTCTTAATCTCTTCATTCACAAATCACGTATCAGACATTAAATAGTGTTATTGAATGTCTCGATCACTTTCATTTCCATTTCTCTGTCTATTTTTGTTCCTCCATTAATCGATTTCTCCATGAAGTTTTCTTAATACCTTGGTAAGTAATATGGATTAAACGAGTAACTTAATTTATGCTAAAGAGATAAATGCGTTTAGCTAAGGCATGTTAGACGGCATCTTCACCTATGAGAGCAGAAGTGAAGATGTCATTCTGATCTGTCGAGAGAAGGTTAGAAGAATACGTTAACTAAATTAAGTAGTACTTCCAGAGATGGAAGCAACTTTGCATTCATTACGTTCGTCCTTTGTTTCACCACATAAATGTGGGGACACGGCCGATCACCGAGAGGTGTACGCTAAGGGAAAAGTGGAACCACACTTATATCATTAACGCAATTAAGGAACTTGTGCTGTTTATATTAATTATCTTTTTTTATTTCTACTTCACACATAAGACTTGTCACCGCATTACACGATCTTTGTATAATCTTCACAGCCAGCCTTGACCACATGTATCATGAAACCTGTATTTTGTATCATTTTAGCTTAGATTTACTTTATTGCAATTTACTTTAATGCAATTTATGTTATTATCGCATTTTTATCGCTTTACTTTACTTTACCGCATGTTTAAATACTTGTACACAAATTCTTTTCTAAATTGAAAAACCCTTGGTCGCATATATCACAAACATAACGCAATAACCTCAAACAGTCCCAGTGTTCGACCTCGGATCACCTCAAGAAACTTGCGGTGAAATTATACTTGGTTTCAACGCAAGGAAACTTGTGACAATGCACATCATACTACAAAAACATTCATTAATAACGCATATCTAGAAGTAGTATCACATATCATCGCATAAAATCTATGTCATCAAGCTTATGGCATGGACTTGCATCATGCTAAAAATTTGCGTTAACAAGTTTATGGTGTCGTTGCCGAGGAACTGGTAATGGGGACATGGACTTGTAGCTTATAGATAAAAATTTGCGTTAACACTTGATCGTTGTATACAATCTTCATTCCTTCTCCCCTCTACCAAATCCCAACAGAACCCACGCTTTGGATTCTCACACCGAGAATACTGAGGGTTCCAAGTGGTGGTGTCATCCCCATTTCCTTCTACTCATGTAGAGGCCATTCATGGTAGACGATTGATGGTGTTGCTGAACGATAGTTTGACGTTCCAGCGAGAGCAAGAGGAGCCGTTCGCTTGGAGAGAATGAGACTTGTTGTGGAGAAAAGTTCTTCGACTGGTAAGTTTTCTTGTTCTCTTGTTATTTAATCTTAAAGCATGTCAGTAATTTACAGTATGATGTATATCTGTATGGTTTTATGTGAATGTGGTAATTCTGTCACAAAGTCTTTGGAAAGATCCGCTTTCGCTCAGAGGTACTCTTGTATAAAAGTTCCTTCAGTAACCCTTGTAATTGGCTCTTGTTTGATGGGCCTTAATGTGTGTTTAAGTGTCTGTAATTTGTATGGAGTCATTAGAGTTGAAATTAGGATGTAATTGAAGAAAGGAGTGAAGAAGGTCGAGCAGCAGGAACTGGAAATTCAAACCACTGGCACAAACTCGATGCTCGAAAGAATACTCGATGGCATGCTCGATGATATTTTATGAAATACTCGATGCACGATGCCATACTCGATGGTACTCGATGCGTTTACTCAATGATATTTCATGAAATACTCAATTCACGATACCATACTCGATGGTACTCAATGCGTTTACTCGATGATATTTCATGAAATACTCGTTGCTGGATGCATGATGCCTTACTTGATGATCGATGGCGTCTACTCAATGATATTTAATGAAATACTCGTTGCTCGATGCATGATGCCTTACTCAATGATATTTTGTGAAATATTCGATGTTCAATGATGCTCAATGTCATACTCGATGCACATTAGCATACTCGATGCTGGATGGTTTGCTCGATGGTATTCATTATCACTGATACTCGATGGGTTTTGCCCGGTTCAAGGCAGTTCGAGTGGTCCAATTTGAAGCCGGTTTTTACTAATTTATGTAGTAATTAGGCTTTTAATTGCTTGAAAATGCCAAAACTAAAACCATATCAGTTTGTGTTTAATTATTTATGCATTTGATGTATGTTATAATTAAATAAAGTTTGTATGTGCATAAAGCATGCCATATAGAATTAAAATCCCACCATAGGAAGCATGTTACATGCATTGAAAGTATGTTATAAAATGTTATAATGTATAGTATGCATGTATAGAGTTTCAATTTTTTTTAATATAAAGCTTATGTTAAAAGTTGAATGCCTTTGATGTATGTTTTGAATGTTTAGCATGTTTTTTTGTAAGTTGTTATAAAATTAGATTAGACGTTAAAATCCATAACAAAGATAAACAGCATGCTCATTTACGTTAACAACTTATTTTAATAGTTAAAATAGGTCGTTATCTTATAAAATTTTGGTCACAAACTCAATCGGTTCACTATCCTATCTAAGGTTGAGGGTATTTAAGTTGACGGTTTACGTAAGACCTCCTACCTGGGGATTATGACCAAAATAATGAGCGTTGTTAACTAGTTTTTATGAGCTTGCATGAGTGGTGTGAGGTTTAAAATTAAGTTTTAACCTAGACATCATAGGTTAAATCCAAATATAAACGTTATACTTGGACAATAAATATATAGACTTAGGTTGTTTAAAATTAGCCGTAATAAACCTAAGTTAAAGAATACCCAAACGTTTAAAACACTTCAGTGGAAGATTAACAATATATACAATATATCGTTTTTAGCTCTCACATCCTCAAGAGTTCACACCGTGAGATCCATGCTCAACTTCGTGTCAATTTTACCTCGACTGCTCTATTTGAAAAGTGTTTGCATGGGTTAATAACAAGGGGAATGAGGAAAGTAGTTCATAGTAAGTGGGTGAAAGAAATATGTCAACGTATCCTACGGTCTCCTTCATTAGTTTAAACCGTGAGATTTCTATGTTGCGTCTGCTGTTGTTTTTAGGCGGCACTCGCTAGTCGTTAACAACGGCGATCCCTTCGGAGGGTGGTAACATAGGATTCGAACAACCCAAGCTTCAGAAATGAATAGGGTCTTACAGTTCCGTCTTGTACATTGTATTCCAATTCGAAGGCATGTTCATACCGTTCTATACGATCTGAAAATGGCGGGTCACACTTACAGAATTACTAAGTGTTAGTAAGTTCTTGACCAAAAAATGGTATCTAAATCACTATCCGAATATGAGTTATTCTGGAGATAGTATTTAGTCAAGATTGTCTTGCTTTAGTGAAGGAGTATTTAACTGCCTGAAGTAGCACTTATTCTAACTCACTATAGTATCGTTGCAAATAAATAAAGATATATGGGTACTTTATTAGTTTTTGCTAAAATTGGATTAAAGATGCACAAGATTAATAGAATTTGTTTAAATTTTTTCAGCAATGTCAAACTCAATAATACAACTTCTTGCTTCTGAAAAATTTAGTGGAGAGGGTTATTCCAACTGGAAATCAAATTTAAACACAATATTAGTAGTTAATGATCTGAGGTTTGTGTTAACGGATGAATGTCCTCCTATTCCCAGTTCGACTGCAAACCGAACCGTTCGGCATGCTTATGATAGGTGGGTAAGGACGAATGAGAAGGCAAGGGCCTATATCTTAGCGAGCATATCCGATATGCTCAACAAGAAACATGAAGACATGCCTACAGCCCGTGAAATGATGGCGTCATTATAGGAAATGTTCGGGCAACCATCATTTTCTGTATGACACGAGGCTATAAAGTCTGTTTATAACTCGTGCATGAAAGATGGAACCAATTTCAGAGAACATGTTCTAGACATGATGGTTCATTTTCATGTCGTAGAAGCTCACGGGACTACCATAGACGAAACTAGTCAAGTTAGTATGATATTAGAGTCTCTTCCAAAGAGCTACCTAACCTTTCGTACTAATGTCGTAATGAATAAAATTAATTACAATTTGACTACTTTATTAAACAAACTTCAGACCTATCAATCAATGATGAAATTGAAAGAGAGTGAAGCAAATATTGTTTCACAACAAAAGAAATTTCTAAAGGGTCATCGTCAGGAACGAAACCCTCTAACAAAAAGAAGTCTGTCTCTTCATCATCTAAAGACAAAGGTGTACATATGAAGAAAAGCAGAAAAGGGAATAAGCAACCCACTACAAAGAAAAACAAGGCTCCCAAAGGAAAATGTTTCGATTGTGGAGAAAACGGGCACTGGAAATGAAACTACTCATAGTAATTGGCTGAGAAGAAAGCAGAAAATGAAAATCAAGATAAATCAGATTTACTTATAGTTGACACATGTTTAGTGGAAAATTCTCACTTGACCTGGATATTAGATTCAGGAGCCGCTAACCATGTTTGAACTTTTCTACAAGAAACTAGTTCTTGGAATCAACTCTTAGAGTACGAAATGACTTTCAAGGTGGGAACATGAGAAGTCATCTCAACTAAAGCAGTGGGAGATGTCAAGTTATTTTTTGGAGAATCTTTTATCTTATTAAGAAATGTATATTATGTACCAAGGATGAAAAGAAACTTGATCTCCATATCATGTCTATTAGAAAATATGTATAAAGTATCTTTTAAAGTTAATGAAGTGTTCGTTTTTTCAAGAGGTGTTCATATTTGTTCTGCTAGACTTGAAAATAACTTGTATGTGTTAAAACTAACTGAAGCAAAAGCCTTTTTAAATATAGAGATGTTTAAACGGCAGAAACTCAAAATAAAAAACGAAAAATTTCTCGTAACGCCTATCTCTGACATCTTAGACTTGGTCACATAAGTCTCAACAGGATTGAGAGATTAGTTAAAAACAGTCATCTAAATCAGTTAGAAGACAGTTCGTTACCTCCTTGTGAGTCATGTCTTAAAGGAAAAATGACTAAAAGATCTTTTTCTGGAAAAGGTCTTCATGCCAAAGAACCCCTCGAACTTATACATCCAGACCTTTGTGGTTCGATGAATGTAAGAGCACGAGGTGGATGTGGATATTTTGTTAGTTTTATTGATGACTAATCTAGATATGGCTATACTTACTTAATAAGTCACAAGTCTGAAACTCTCGAAAAGTTGAGGGAATTCAAGACCAAAACGAAAAACTTATTAGGTAAAAGAATTAAAACACTTCGATCAGATCGAGGTGGTGAGTATATGGATTTACAATTCCATAACTATTTGGTAGATCATGGAATTCAATCCCAACTCACAGCACCTGGAACACCACAATAAAATGGTGTTGTAGAAAGGAGAAACCGAACCTTGTTAGACATGGTTCGATCAATGATGAGTTTTGCTTAATTACCTTAATCCTTTTGAGGATATGCAGTACAGACTGCGGTATATATTCTGAACGTGGTTCCCTAAAAAATGTTTCTAAAACACAGCATGAGTTGGAAAGGACATAAATGTAGTTTACATTACTTTCGGGTCTGAGGATGTCCGATACACGTGTTGGTACAAAATCCTAAGAAATTGGAACGACGTTCAAAATTATGTCTCTTTGTTGGATACCCAGAGAAACAAAAGGTGGATTGTTCTATGATCCCCAAGAAGATAAAGTGTTTTTTTAAAAAAAAATGTTACATTCTTAGAAGAAGATCATATCAAAAGTCATCAACCTCGCAATAAACTAATATTGAAATAAATGACCAAAATTACTACAGACAAATCAACAAAAGTTGTTGATCGAGCTGGTCCATCAACAATCCATCACATTCTTCTCAAGAGTTTAGAATGTCTCGACGTAGTGAGAGGGTTGTTAATCCACCTGAATGCTACATGGATTTAATAGAAACTCAAGACATCATACTTGATGATGGTCTAGAGGATTCATTGACCTTTAAACAGGCAATGGAAGATGTTGATAGGGAACAATAGATAAAAGCAATGGATGTAGAAATGGAGTTCATGTACTTCAATTTTTTTCTGGGATCTTGTAGATCAATCATATAAGGTTAAAACTATAGGTTGTAAATGGATCTACAAGAGGAAAAGAGACCAAACTGGCAAAGCCAGACTCGTGGCAAAAGATTTTACCTAAAGGGAACCGACTATGAAGAAACCTTCTCTTCTATTTCCATGAAAAAATGATTAAGAATACTCTTATCCATTGCTGCATATAATGACTATGAAATATGGCAAATGGATGTCAAGACAGCTTTTTTGAATGACCATCTTGATGAAAGTATTTTTATATCTCAACCAGAAGGGTTCATTGAACAGGGTCAAGAACAAAAGGTTTGTAAGCTTAAGAGATCCATTTATGGATTGAAGCAAGATTTTAGATCTTGGAATATAAGATATGACATTGTGATCAAATTTTATGGCTTTTAACAGAATGTTGATATACCTTGTGTATACAAGAAAATAGTAGCATTCTTGGTACTTTATGTTGATGATATCTTGCTCATTGGGAATGAGACAAGTTACCTTGCTAGCGTAAAGAGATGGTTAGCATCATAGTTTCAAATGAAAGATTTGGGAAATGCTCAATATGTTCTTGGGATTCAAATTTTTCGAAATCGAAAAAACAAAACCTTAACACTATCTCAGGCATATTATATTGACAAAATGTTGTCGAGATATAACATGCAAAATTCCAAAAAGGGTATGTTACCTTTTAGACATGGAATTCATCTTTCAAAGGAATAGTGTCCTAAGACATCTCAAGAAATTGCGGAAATGAAAAGAATTCCATATGCATCGGCAGTTGAGAGTCTGATGTACGCTATGTTATGTACACGTCCTGACATATGCTTTGCAGTTGGAATCGTCAGCATTTTCCAATCTAACCCAGGATATAGTCATTGGACAGCTATAAAAAACATCCTCAAATATCTCAGAAGAACGGGGAACTATACGCTTGTGTATGGACCTAAGAATTTGATCCTTACAGGATACACTGATTCTGATTTTTAGACTGATGTAGATTCTAGGAAATCTACTTCAGGATCAGTTTTCACTCTTAACGGAGGAGTTATAGTATAGAGAAGCATTAAACAAAGTTGTATAGTTGACTCCATGGAAACAAAATACGTAGCTGTATGCGAAGCAGTGTGGTTACGCAAGTTCCTGACAGATTTAGAAGTGGTTCCAAATATGCACCTGCCCATTACTCTGTATTGTTACAACAGTGGTGCAGTTGCTAATTCCAAGGAACCTAGGAGTCACAAATGTTGGAAACACATCGAAAGAAAGTACCATTTCATCAGAGAGATCGTACACTGAGGAGACGTGATAGTCACACAGATAGCCTTAAAAGACAACCTTGATGATCCTTTTACGAAGATCTTCTCGGCTAAAGTGTTTGAGGGTCACCTGGTTGGACTAGGACTATGAGCATCATAATCTAAGGCAAGTAGGAGAATGTCAAAGGGTATTTTAGATCCCCTAGTTTATTGTATTTTTCTCTCTTTATTTTTCCACATTGTAAACATTATATATTTATATGTTTGTCTCATTGGAGTGTTATTCCAAGTGGGAAATTGCTGAAAATGTCCTAAATTCACAGTTTGTAAATATTGTTAACATATTCTATTTATCAATAAAAATGTCGTTGAATATTTTATTCAATTATTATTGATATTGCATTATTTTATGAAAATCCGATAAACAAATCCATGGCTATGACATGAGTACTTTAACTTTATGTGGTGACATAAAAGAAGATCAAGTTTTAGTATGTAGCCAAAATGGCCTATAAGCATACGGATGAGATTGGGAACCTCATCCTGGTGATACTATTGGATGTGGCCCATTTTGTATATTAATACAAATGATGTGATCCAAAAATTATTCATGTAGAAACATGTGAGTGAGGGTATCCTGTGCAATGAGTTTGCATAAGACTGGACCTCAAAATAGTCACAATTCTTTATAACAATCGTTTACCGTTAAAACTAACTATCTCAAACTCAATGACCTAGGGTAACTCGATCTTAATCCTGAGCTAACTATGAACTCCTGTTTATTTGGGATTATCCTTTGATTTGCATAGGTAAGAGTAGTCCAACGACACTGCTCAATAAGCCTCCCATTTTAGGGATAAGACCGGATAGATAGCTGGAGACATAGCTTAGCAATATGGAATTCACTCCTGCCCAATTTAGAGTTAGCAGCTAGGTTGTTCTCTTAAGAGCTGATGCCTTGTCTTGAACAACGAGGCCCCACCCTCTCATGAAAGAGAGGGTCATGATTTATAAGTTGAACTATAAATCAATTGTTCAATGGATGATCAGTGGGAGCTTGAGGAGCAAGATGTATTTACAGAGGTAAAACGGTAAACTTTGACCCAGCTGTAAATACAAATGACCTGTGAAGGATTGACTTACCGATTATGGTTAAAATGGACAAAAATATATCTACAGTGAGAAGAGTGCAATTATCGAGCTATAGTAGAATGTCTTGATAGTTAACGAATAGTTATTAATTCGGTTTAAAGAGTTTAACCAATTAATTACAATTCGTTGGAGCTCATGATCTGTAAGCCCATAAGGTCCCTCTACTAGCTCGTAATTTGCTTAGTAAATTAAGTAATCTTGATGAGATTTGAAATTAGGGTTTAGAATTTGAAATATTCAAATTCAATCAGGATTTCTATTAATTGTATTTGATATAATTGAATTATTTATTTTTATCGAAATTAAACGACATTGGAGAATCAATTAATATTTAAATTATGATTTAAATATTAATTATATGAAATTAAATTCATTTTATGAAATTGGTATTTTATTAATTTAATATTATATATTAAATTAACAAAAATAATTAAAAGGCTTAATTAATTAGGTTTATTTAAATTAATTAATTGAATTATTTTTTATAAACTAATCAAACAAATAAATTAGTTTATTTGTAAATTGATTTTAGAATCAAATTTTAAAACAAATTTTGAAAACAAAAAATGAAAATTTCCAAAAGTTGGAAATCTCCACTATGGTGCAAGCACCTTATTCATCCAATTCCACTCAATCCATGAAGAAGCTGGCTTTCATGCAAACTTTGAGATTGCATGATGAAAACTTTATAAATTAGAGTGTTGGGCTTAATGATTAGCCAAACATTCAGAATTTCCACAAGAACTCTGCAAAATTCGAAACCCTCTCCAAACCCTCTTCAATTTTCATCAAAACTAGCTCAATTTAGTGTTTCTACCACAAAATCCTTGCAAGAGAATAGTAGAGAAGATCTTCGTGGTGGTCTACTAGTAGATTGAAGCATCTTTACGTGGAGCTTAGCTAGTTTTGAAGAGGTTTCATCAAAGGTATTGCGTTCAACAAACCCTCTTCTATAATAGTTACTTTGAAGCATGTTCTAAACTCAAATTTAGTATAATTAGAGTGCTTATTGATTTTGATTTTCTCCACTGCATGTTAATTACTCTTTGAAGATGCCTATTATATATATATATATATAATATGTCTCGTTAAAACCTTACTAGGAAAAAGCCCATTGGGAAAAAAATTCCTAGTGAAGGAAAAAGAGTACATATTTCATATAATCTAATACTTTTAAAAATAATACAATATATTTACTCCTCATGGAAACAAAGTTCGAAATCTCTACATCGCCGCATTCCAATGTTGTGCACTAATTTCTCAAAGGTTGTGGTTGGTCATAATTTTGTAAATAAGTTTGTCAGGTTATCCTTTCAACAAATTTTTTGTACAGGGATGTCACCATTTTCTTCAAGATCATTAGTGTAGAAAAGCTCTGGTGAAATATGCTTTGTTTTATCTCCTTTAATATATCCTCCTTTGATTTGGGATATGCATGATGTGTTGTCTTTATATAATATCGTTGGAAGATTTTTACTAGAAGGCAAACCACATGTTTGATGAATGTGCTGAGTCATTGATCTTAGCCATACACATTATCAACTAGCCTCGTGAATTGCAAGAATTTCAGCATGATTTAAGGAAGTAGATGTCGTAGTCTTCACTGACCGCCACGATACAAAAGTTCCTTGATATGTGAATAGATAACTTGTTTGAAACCTAACTTTGTGTGGATCAGATAAATATCCAGAATCCGTATGACCAACTAGATCAAAATTTGATTTATTTGAATAAAACAAACCCATGTTGATCGTTTCTCGGAGATAACGAAATATATGTTTAATTCCGTTCTAATGTCTTTTTTTTTTTTTTTTTTTTTTTTTTTTTTTTTATAGAAGAACTATATCTTGCAAATAAATTTACTCAAAATGCAAATCTGGTCTTGTATTATTAGCAAGATACATAAGTGCACCAATTGCACTAAGATATGGTAATTTAGGACCAAGAAGTTCTTCATTATCATCTCGAGGTCGAAATATATCTTTATTCACATCTAGTGATCGAACTTCCATTGGAATGTTCAATAGATGTACTTTGTCCATATAAAATCTTTTCAAAACTTTTCCTTTATAAGTTGACTAATGAACAAATATCCCATCTGTTAAATGCTCAATTTGCAAACCAAAGAAAATTTTATTTTTCTGAGATTTTTCATCTCAAATTCTTTCTTAAGATATTTTATTGCCTTTAAAAGCTCTTCAAGAGTTCCAATTATATTTAAATCATTAACATATACAGTTATAATAGCAAATCATGATTGTGATTTCTTTAAAAAAATACATAGACATATTGGATTGTCTTGATATCATTCTTTCAACAAATATCTACTCAGAAAATTATACTACATCTATCATGAATGTTTTAATCCATATAGCGATCTCTGTAACTTTATTGAATTTAATTCTCGAGAATTTGATTTATATGTTTTAGTTAGCTTAAATCATTTTGGGATTCTCATATAAATATCATTATCAAAAGATCCATATAAATATGTTGTGACTATATTCATAACATGCATATCCAGACTTTTATACACAGTCAGGCCAATTAAATATCTTAGTATAATTGCATACACCCTTGGAGAATATGTCTCCTCATAATCAATACTAGGTCTTTGTAAGAAACCTTGTGCAACTAGTCTTGATGTATATCTTGTGATCACATTATTTTCATTTCTTTTTCTCACAAATACCCATTTATATCTCACAAATTTGACACCTTCTGATCTTTGAACTACTGTTCCAAAAACCTGATGTTTTGAAAATGAGTTTAATTCTGCCTCGATTGTTTCTTTCCACTGAAACGAATCTTTTCTATGTTGATTCTTCAACAAATTTAGGTTCAGAATCCTCATTTTCAGATATGATATCAAGAGCAATATTATATGCAAAAATGTTGCCAATAACTATATTAGTCTGGTTTCACTTTTTCTTGTCATGTCATAGTTTATGAAATTTCATTATCATCTTTAGGTATTTCACCTTCTTCACTAATTCGACTATCTGTCATGTCCAGGGTTTCTTCATGTATATTTACATCCTCAACTAAGTCTTTTTTTACTATTGTCGATTTTTCTTTTTCAATGATTTTTATCTTTGGAACCCACTGGTCTACCATGCTTCTGACGTGTTCTAGACTCATTAATGGCAACTTGCTGTGTTTGTATATTAGTTTTCGATGGGACATTTGTAGCTGGTATATGTGACTTAATTACTTTTTTTGCATCTACAAATGCATTTGGTAACTGATTTGCTATATTGTGCAAATGAATTATTTTTTTAACTTCAAGTTCACATTAATCTGTACGGGGATCTAAATGATACAATAACGATGCATTCCATGTAATTTTTTTCCAACTTTTGAATTCTTCCCCCACTAATGTTGAAAAAATTGTCTCATTAAAATGATAATAAGCAAATCGTGCAGTAAATACATCACCCGTCAGGGGCTCAAGAAATTTGATAATTGATGGGGAATCATATTCAACATGTATTCCTAACCTTCTTTGAGGACCCATCTTAGTATATTGTTGTGGAGCAATTGGAACATATACTATAACTCCAAAAGTTCTCAGACGAGAAATATTTTGCTCATGGCCATAAGCTAATTGTGAGTACTTATGATAAGCTACTGGCCTTATATGTACAAATGACGCTGCATGAAAAATAGCATATCCCAATACTAATTTAGGAAGTTTAGCTCTCATAATTAATGGTCTTGCAATTAATTGCAAACATTTTATAAATGATTATGCTAAACCATTTTGTGTGTGAACATGAGCTACAGGATGTTCAACACTTATCCCAATTGACATACAATAATTATCAAAAGTTCAGGATGTAAATTTATCAGCATTATCAAAACGAATGGTTCTAATTGTATAATTAGGAAATTGTGCTCTAAACTAAATTACTTGAGCAAGTAATCTTGCAAATGCAATATTTCGACCTGATAATAAGCACACGAGTGACCAATCTACTAGATACATCTATTAATACCATAAGATATCTAAATGGTCCACTTCTAGGTTAATAGGTTCACATATATCACCATGAATTCTTTCTAAAAATGCTCAGTTCCCACTTTAATTGGTGATGGTCTAGTTATTAATTTACCCTGAGAGCAAGCATCACATGATAATTCATTAGATTGAAGAATCTTCTTGCTCTTCAATGGATGTTCATTTGAATTCTCAATAATTCTTCTCATCATTATAGACTCTGGATGACCCAAGCTGTCATGCCAAATAGAAAATATATCTGGATTTATGAACTTTAGGTACATTGTTGCATATGTTTCAATTACTCGTATATGAGTATAATACAATCCAGAAGATAAAGCGGACAACTTTTCCAATATACGTTTTTCATTTGAGGTAGTAGAGATAATATATAATAATATATAGATATTCCACATTATTCTTACTATTAGTCTCAATACAAAAACCATTACAACATATATCTTTAAAACTTAGTAGATTTCTTTTTGATTGACTAGAGAACAATGCATTGTCAATTATATATTTTGTTCTTCTAGGCAAAATAATATTTGCTTTTCCAAAATCTTCAATCAAGTTTGTAGAACCTGATATTGTATTTACTTTTGCTTCCATCATTGTCAATTTGGAAAAGCATTTTTTACTTGTAAGAATTGTATGTGTAGTTGCACTGTCTACTAGACATAGATCTTCTTTGTTCATTTTTTAATCACCAAACATATGAAAAAGATCTAGGTTTCTTCATTAAAAGAAAATAATTACAATAAGAAAAACAGCATTTGGAATATATAAAAGTTAACATTTACTAAGAGAAAAAAAACATAAAGATGGATAAAAAAAAAAAAACAACAATATTGTATCTTTGATGTCTGTTAGTGAAAGTAAGTCAAATACACCACCCACATTAGAGTTAAAAATTACCTGCACATTTGCTATATGCCATTTTAGGAGACTCTTCTAATAATCCTGTTATTATTTTATCTAAACTAAATAAGGTAGAAGGGAAAAATTGTTGAGAATATTGCGAGCACATAAGTCAACTTTAGGTTGGTCAATTAGTGACTTAAAGGGTATTAGTCCTTCCATTATGATGCACAAAATTTTGATGGAGGATACCTTCAGTCCCTCAATTGAGGACCAAATGAGACTCAATCCTACAATGAAAGAATTAGTAGAGGTTGAGGTTCTTAAATTGTTAAATGTAGGAATTATCTATGCTATTTCTGACAATTTATAGGTAAGCCCAATGTAGATGGTAACTAAGAAGGGTGGGATGACAATTATTGAAAATGAGAACAATGAAATTATTCCCACTAGGATAGTGGCAGGATGAAGGGTGTGCATTGACTACAGGAAACTAAATAAGGCCACCAAAAAAGACTATTTTCCCCTACCTTTTATTGATTAAATGTTAGATCGGGTAGATGGTTATCCTTACTATTGTTTCCTTGATGGTTTTTTAGGTTATAACCAGATCACCATAGCTCCTAAGGATCAAGAGAAGATGATGTTCACATGCACATATGAGATATTTTCCTTCAGGAGAATGTCATTCAGGTTATGCAATGCACTAACTACTTTTTAGAGGTGCATGATGGCCATCTTTCACGAACTGATAGAGTAGATAATGGAGGTTTTCATGGATGGTTTTTTAGTGCTTGGTTCTTCCTTTGAGTTTTGTTTGTCTAATCTGTCTCTTGTTTTGTAGAAGTGCAAGAAAACGAACCTTGTCCTGAACTCAGAGAAATGCCATTTCTGAAGAAATGATATATCATGCAACGGAAGAATACAAAACCAATAAGCACATAAACTACATTTAATTTGAGTTTTAAGCATTTTGTTCATATGATATTCATAAGAGGGTTTGAGACACATATTACCTTTGAAGATTTCACCACTAATTCAGCTGAAAACACCAAGATAGAGCTTGGATTATGGAGAGGACTACCACCGATATCTTCTCTACTATACTCAAGCTGGAATGTGTGGTGGAAACACTTGAACAAGTTGAAATTGATGAAGAACAAGAGTAGGGTTTTCAGGGTTATCAGCTCAGAAATGTACATTTCTGTAATCTCGCTGGTCTTCGTGCATGGAGCTTTAATATATAGGTAAAAACCATGCAAATGTATAGGATTGCATGTTGAGCAGCTCTAACTTGAAGACTAGCAATAGAATTTGGTGATTCTCCAATAAATATGGTTAGTGGATTTTTCCCAAAAACATTATTATTTTAATTTTTATTTTAAATTAATTTAATAAAATTAATTCAAAATAATTAATTAGATAAAACTAATTTTTAATTGATTTTTTAATTAAACTTTTTAATTAAAAATAATATTAATTTAATATCTCAATATTAAATTAATACAATATCACCAATAAATCAATTTTATATTTAAATCATAATTTAAATATTAATTTATTTTCCAATTTCGTTTAATTTCAATTAAATTAAACGTTTATAATTGTATCATATACAATCAATTGAAAACCCTAAAATTCATACATCAATACTCAATTGTTATTCCAATTTAATGAGCTAGTAGAGGGACCTAATGGACCTACAGATCATAAGCTCCAACGATCTGTAATTAATTCATTAAAACTCTTTAATCGAGTTAATTAGTATTCGTTAACTATCAAGACACACCATTATAACTCGATAGTTGCACTCTCCTCACTATAGATATATTTATGTCCATATAAACCATAATCAGTAAGTCGATCCTTCACAGGTTGTTCGTATTTATAGCTGGGTCAAAATTATCATTTTACCACTGCAAATACATCTTGTTTCTTAAGTTTCCACTGACCCTCTAACGAACAATTTGATTCATAATATTACTTATGAATCATGTCCTTCTTTATCATGAGAAGGCGGGGCCCTATATGTTCAAGACCTGAAATCAATACTTAATAGAACAACCTATCTACTAACCCTCAAAAGGTTAGGAGTGAATTCCATTTTGTATGGCTAGGAATGAATTCCATTTTGCATGGCTATGTCCCCAACTATTCATCCAATCTTATCCCCAAAATGGAAGGCTTATTAAGCAATGCTATCGAACTACTCTCACCTATGCAGATCAAAGGATAATCCCGAATAAACAAGAGTTCATAGTTAGCTCAAGATTAAGATCGAGTTATCCTAGGTTACCTTAAGTATGAAATAGTCAGTTTTAACAGTAAACGGTCGTTATAAAGAAAAGTGACTATTTCGTGGTCCAGTCTATATGCAAACTCATTGCATAGGATGCCTCCACTCACATATCTCTACATGAATGATCTGTGGATCACATCATTTGTATTACCTATATAAAATGGGCCACATCCAATAGTGTTACCAAGATGAGATACTCAATTTCATCCATATACTTATAGACCATTTAGGCTATATAGTATTAACTTGAACATGTTTATGTCACTACATAAAGTTAAAGTATTCATATTATAGCCATGGATATGTTTATTGGATTTTCAAAATAGAGTGCAAAATCAACAACTTTATTGAATAAAATACTCAATAATATTTTATTGATAAATATAATGTTTAACACGAACTGCGAGTCCTAGGACATTCCCAAAAATCACCCACTTCGACTAAAACTCCAGTGAGAAAAAATATATACAATCCAATGTTGAGAAACATAAAGGGAAAATACAATAAACTAGGGCATCTCGAATACCATAGATATTCTCCCACTTGCCCTAGATTACGTTGTTTGGAGTCCTAGTCCAACCAGGTGGCCCTTGAACACTTTAGTCGAGAGGGCCTTTGTAAATGGATCAATAAGGTTATCTTCAGAGGTTATCTTCGTGACGATCACGTCTCCTCGATGTACTATCTCTCTGATGAGATGGTACTTTCTCTCAATATGTTTTCTACATTTGTGACTCCTTGGTTCTTTGGAGTTGGCAACAACACCGCTATTGTCACAATACAATGTGATAGGTAGGTGCATATCTGGAGCTACTTCCAAGTCAGCCAAGAATTTGCGTAGCCATACTGCTTCTTTAGCAGCTTCACATGCAGCTATGTATTCTGCTTCCATTGTGGAGTCAGCGATACAACTTTTTTTAATGCTTTTACAAACTATAGCTCCTCTATTGAGAATGAAAACTGATCCTAAAGTAGATTTCCTTGAATCCACGTTAGTTTGAAAATCAGAATCAGTGTATCCGATAAGGATCAAATCCTTAGATCCATACACAAGCATATAGTTCCTCGTTCTCCTTAGATACTTGAGGATGTTTTTGACAGCAGTCCAATGACTGTGTCTTGGATTGGATTGGAACCTGCTGACAATTCCAACTACAAAGCATATGTCAGGGTTTGTACATAACATTACATACATCAAACTCCCAACTACAGATGCATATGGAATTCTTGTCATTTCCTCAACATCTTGAGGTATTTTAGGACACTGTTCCTTTGAAAAATGAATTCCGTGTCTAAAAGGTAATATACCTCTTTTGAAATTTTGCATATTATATTTTGACAACATCTTGTCAATATAAGATGTCTGAGATAGTGCTAGGGTCCTATTCTTTCGATTTCAAAAGATCTGTATTCCTAGAACGCATTGAGCATCACCCAAATCTTTCATTTGGAATTGTGTTGCTAACCATCTCTTTACGTCAGCAAGGAAGCTTGTTTCATTTCCAATGAGCAAGATATCATCAGCATAAAGTATTAAGAATGCTATAATCTTGTTGACTATCTTTTTGTATATACAAGGTTCGTCAACATTCTGTTCAAAACCATAAGATTTGATCGCAGTATCAAATCTTATATTCCAGGATCTTGAATCTTGTTTTAATCCATAAATGAATCGTTTAAGCTTACAGACTTTCTGCTCTTGTCCTTGTTTGATGAACCCTTCTGGTTGAGACATAAAAATACTTTCATCAAGATGGTCATTCAGAAAAGCTGTCTTGACATTCATTTGCCATATTTCATAGTCATAATATGTGGCAATGGATAGAAGTATTCTAATTGATTTTATCATGGCAACAGGAGAAAAAGTTTCTTCATAATCAACCCCTTCTCTTTGGGTAAAATCTTTTGCCACGAGTCTGGCTTTGTAGGTTTGCACCTTGCTAGTTTGATCTTGTTTTCTCTTGTAGATCCATTTGAAACCTATAGGTTTAACCCTATGTGGTTGATCTACAAGTTCCCAGACAGAGTTGAAGTACATAGACTCCATTTCAACGTCCATGGCTTTTATCCACTGTTCCCTGTCAACATCTTCCATTTCCTTTTTAAAGGTTAATGAATCCTCTAATCCATCATCATGTATGATGTTTTGAGTTTCTGTTAAACCCATATAGCGTTCAGATTATTGAATAACCCTCCCACTACGTCGAGGCATACTCAATTCTTTAGATGGATGTGATAGGACAACAACAGTTGTTGATGGACTAGCTTGATCAACAACCCTTGTTGATGTTTCTGTAGCATCTTTGGTCATTTCTTATAATATTAATTTACTACATGGTAGACGATTTTTTATATGATCTTCTTTCAAGAATGTAGCGTCTGTTGATACAAATACTTTGTCTTCTTGGGGACCATAGAACAATCCTCCTTTTGTTTCTTTGGGGTATCCTACAAAAAAGCATAATTTCGAACGTATTTCCAATTTCTTAGGATTTTGTACCAACACATGTGTTGGACAACCTAGATACGAAAATGAAGTAAACTTGTTTTGCGTCCTTTTCATAATTCATACGGTGTTTCTGAAACACTTTTTGAAGGAACAACGTTTAGAATATATACAACAATCTGTACTGCAAACCCCCAAAAAGATTGAGGTAACTGAGCATAACTCATCATTGATCGGACCATGTCTAACAAGGTTTGATTTCTCCTTTCTACAACACCGTTTTGTTGTGGTGTTCCAAGTGTTGTGAGCTGAGATTGAATTCCATGATCTACTAGATAGTTCCGGAATTATAAATCCATATACTCACCACCTTGATCAGATCGAATTGTTTTAATTCTTTTACTTAACAAATTTTCTGTCTCGGTTTTAAATTCTATGAACTTTTCAAGAGTTTCAGACTTGTGACTGATTAAGTAAATGTAGCCATATCTTGAGTAATCATTAACAAAACTGATGAAATACAGATAGCCTTCTCGTGCTTTTACATTTTGATCGAACCACATAGGTCTGAATGTATTAGTTCGAGAGGCTCTTTGGCACGAAGACCTTTGTCCGAAAAAGATCTTTTTGTCATTTTTTCTCAAGTCATGATTCACAAGGAGGTAAAGAACTATCTTCTAGCTGACTTAGATGACTGTTTTTTTACTAATCTGACTGTTTTTTTACTAATCTCTCAATCCTGTTGAGATTAATGTGACCAAGTCTGAGGTGCCAAAGATAGGCATTAGAAGAAATTTTCCATTTTTTATTTTAAGTCTCAGCCATTTTAAACATCCCTATATTTAGAATGGCCTTTGCTTCAGTTGGTTTTAATATATACAAGTTATTTTCGAGTCTTGCAGAACAAATATGTACACCTCTTCAAGAAACAAACATTTCATTAGATTCAAAAGATATTATGTACATATTTTCTAGCAGACAGGAAATAGAGATTAAGTTTCTCTTCATCTTAGGTACATAATATGCATTTCTAAGTAAGATAAAGATTCTCCAAAAAATAGCTTGACATCTCCCACTACATGAGCTGAAATTGAAGGATCTCATATCGATGAGTTCCATGAGCATGTTCAGATTGCTCCGATTTCACAATGACAGAAACACAAAATGATATACATTCTACACATACAGTTATGCATATAAACTTAATTATCGGCATGCTTAGAATACAGTAATTAACAAGGAAAGGGTTCATACCAGATGAAGACACTCTTCGAACGTCTGAACCCTTAGTAGCGAAAAACCCTCCAACGGATCTACCAGCACCCGGCGAGTAGGTCGACTGCAATAGCACGATCAGAATGTACACGAACACTGCAGCAGGGACGACACCACCACAAGAGAAACCCGGGTATCCTCGACGTCAAAAACCCAAAGAGTGGGCTTTGGTGAGTTTGGTAGAGGACGGAGGAGAACGCGTCGTGTAGACGATAAGCAAGTTAGAGAAGAAACTTTGCTATCGTATAAAGGAAATGTTTATTGTATAGTAGAGCTACACGATCGTGTATGAAAGACTGAACGATCGTTTAGTAAAAACGTATACGATCGTTTAGAGAAAACGTGTACGATCATTTAGAGAAAACGTGAGGCAGACGATCGTTTAGACGGACGAGCTTCTATCGTATAGGCTCTTACGAACGCTTTCACATATTCTTTTGGGCACGCGATAATACAAATGCCCGATTGATCAAAAATGAAAAATATTTTCATTGTTTTAATCCGCCGGTTACCATAACCATCGTAGCCCACTTCTCACATCCGAATGTGGATAAATTCGTTAATTATCATATAATTAATTAATTAGTTTAATCAATAAATATAATCATATTATATCTATATCCTATAGTTTGATATCATATATCTACTATAATATTTTCTCCTCTACTTGATGTAAATCATATTTATATCTAATTTCCTCCAAAATAATGTATCTCATACATTTAGCCAATTATATCATATATAATTAACCAATCCAATTATATCATATATAATTGAACTTCCTCTTGTCAATTTGAACATTTCAAATTAACCCAAACACTAGTTCTCAACTTTATCCAAGCTACCCAGGTGACCTAATGGACCTGTGGCTCGAAGCTCCAACGATACGTGAATAGCTGACTAAACTCTTTAGTCACGAGATCCACCATTCGTTAACTGACAGTGATTCCACTAAATACCAATAGCTAAACTCTTCTTACCACATATATATTTCTATGTCCATCGGATATAACCAATCATGAGTACGATGACCCTTCACAGATGCTCGTAAGTACAGCTGGACCAATTTACCGTTTTGCCCCTATAGTTACATCTCACTCCTTAAGTACCACTGATTCCTCTAATGAACAATAAAACATAGTCAAACTATGTGTAAACACCTCTCGGGCCAGGAGAAGGTGTGTGGTGCCACATCGTTCAAGCCTCAAAATCAACCCTTAGGGGAGCCATCTATCTACTTACCCCTACCTCGGGGAAGGAGTGAATTCCATCTTGTATAGATGAGTTTCCAGCTCCCAAATCAGACGAATCCCCAAAATGGTAGGTTTGAATTGGTGACCTGGCCATTCACACCCATACAAATCAAAGAACTGCCCTCAATGGCAGGAGTTTCCAACTCACTCAGGATTGAGGTCATGTTACCTATAGTCATCCTTATGAAGTGAAGTCTCTGTCATGAACTGTGTTATACAACGAGACGTTAACACTTTGTGGTCAGGTCTTATACAAACTCTTTGTATAGGACGCCTCCGCTCGCATGTCCCCAAAACGAATGATCAGGATCAGACCATCTGTGACAAGTCACAACACTTGTGACCATTCCACAAAGTGGGCCGCATCCTTAACATTACCAAGATAAGGTTTCCCTCCTTTATCCATATACTACAGACCATTTTGGTTATCACTCAAGACATGAACCACTTGTTTGTCACCACATACATGCTTGAGTCACATACAAATAACCAGGGATTTTATGTTTATTAGTTTGTGGTAAAGCAAATAAAACAAGTAACTGAGCAAAATACAATATGTGAAGTAAATATCATATATTAACAACACAAGTGTTTGTACATACTGCGTACATACTGTTTACAAACTATAGAACACGAGACTTTAGGGCATCAACTCCAACAGAAATGACTTCACCCGTTCCCACCTTGAAAGTCATTTTCTGTTCAGAAAGTTCTCTCCAAGAACTAGTTTCCTATAGAAAAGTGCAAACATGATTAACGACGCTTGAATCTAATATCCAGGTTAAGTGAGTATTCTCCACTAGACATGTTTCAACTATTCGTAAATCTGATTTACCTTGTTTCGCCTTTTCTGCTTTCTGTTCAGCCAAATACTTTAGGCAATTACGCTTCTAGTGCTCATCCTCTCTGCAATGGAAACACTTTCCTTTGGGAGTCTTGTTTTTGTTTTTGTTTTTCTTAGTAGTGGTTTTCTTATTCCTTTTACCCTTCTTCTTCATTTGTACAGATTTGTCTTTAGAAGAAGAAGGAACAGACTTTTTATTATCAGTGGGTTTTGTTCCAGACGTTGACCCCTTAAAACACTTTTTAGGTTTAGAAATAACATTTACTTCTTTCTCCTTAAGTTTCATCATATAATGATAAGTCTGTAACTCGTTCAACAACGTGGTCAAATTATAAGTAATTTTGTTCATAACAACATTGGTTCTGAATGGTAGATAACTCTTTAGGAGAGATTCCAATATCATACTTACTTGACTTGTTTCATTTATCATCGCCCCATGAGCCTCAACAACATTAAAATGGACCATCATATTGAGAACATGTTCTCTAACGTTGGTTCCATCTTTCATACGAGTAATGTAGACATACTTAATGGCTTCATGTTGAACAGAGGATGACGGTTTCCCGAACATCTCCTGAAGCGACGCCATTATCTCACGGGTGGTGGGCATTACCTCATGGTTCTTATTAAGTACATCAGATATACTTGCTAAGATGTAGGCCCGAGCTTTTTCATTTTCTCTAACCCAACGATCATAGATGTCCCGAACATTTTGGTTAGCTGTTGTACTGAGAACTAAAGGACTCCTCCATCAACACAAACCTCAAATCATCCACAACTAATATCATATTGATGTTGGATTTCCAGATTGAATATCCTTCACCGTTAAATTTATCAGAAGCTAGCAGTTGTATGATTGAATTCGACATTGTTGAAATAATTTAAACAAATTCTATTAAACTTTATGCATCTAAATCCAATTTTAGCAAAATAATAACGTACCCAATAAATATTTATTTATTTGCAACGCTACTTTAGTGATTTAGAACAGTTGCTACCGAGGGGCAGTCAACAATTCCTTCACTGAAGCAATACAAATTCTTGACCAACTATTATATCAGAATAACTTTATAATCCTATAGATATTTTGGTTATCATTTTCTGTCAAGATCTTTACTAACAATTACTAATTCTTGTAAGTGTGACCCGCCATTTTCAGATCTTATAGAACGATATGAATATGCCACCGAAATGGAAGACAATAACCAAGATGGAACTATAAGACCCTATTCATTATTGAAGCTTGGGTTGTTCTGAAGCCTATGTTACGACCCTCTATGGGGATCGTCGTGGTTAACGGCTAGCTAGTACCACCTAAAAACGACAGCAGGCGTAACATAGGAATCTCACGATTCAAACTAATGGAGGAGACCATAGGACAATGTTGACACATTTCCTTCACCCACTTACTATGAACTACTTCCCCCATTCACCTTGTTATTGACCCATGAAAACACTTTCCGAATGGAGAAGTCTCAGTAAAAGCGACATGAAGCCGAGCATGGATCTCACGTTGTGAACTCTTGAGGACGTGAGAGCTAATAACTATATATCGAATATATTGTTAATCTCCCACTGAAGTGTTCTATATGTTTGGGTATATATTTACTTAGGTTTAAAAATGGCTAACTTTTAAACAACCTAAGTTTTTATCATTTTTATCCAAGTATAACATTTATATTTGGATATAACCCTAGATGTCTAAGTGTTTAAACCAATTTTATACCTCACACCACCCACGAAGGCTCATAAAATTAGTTAACAACGCTCAATCTTTCGGTCATAATCCCCAGGTAGGAGGTGTTATATAAACCGTCAACTTAAGTACCCCCAGCCTTAGACAGGTTTATGAACCGATTTGAGTTTGTGACCAAATTTTATAAGGTAACAATCTATTTTAACGGTTAAAACTAGTTGATAACCTAAGTGAGCATGTTGTGTCTCTTTGTTATGGATTTTAAAGTCTAATTCAATTTTATAACAACTTATAAAAATTAGACATGCTAAACATCCACAACATTCATCAAAGGCATTTTAATATAATATTTATATTAAAAAAAACTCTATACATGCATACTATATATTATAACATTTCTAAAACATACTTTCAATACATGTAACATGCTTCCTACAATGGGATTTTAAATCTATATTGAATACTATATGCATATACAAGATTTTTTTTTTTAATTATTACATACATCACATGCATGAACAATTAAACACATACTGATATGGCTTTTAGTTTTCGCATTTTTTTAGGTAAACAAAAGCCTATGTATTACAAAAACAGTCGACAGTTCCAAACAGCTTCTAGACCACTTTGAACCACTCCAAACCGATCCCAAACAACTTGAACAGAACCAAAATAGCCTAAACCGGACCAACGAAAAAACCTGTTAAGGTTGAACCGTATAGAAAAAGAATCAAACCGATCGAATCGGCTGCTCTCGCTAGTTCTGGTGTCGCTCGGTTCAACTCTTGCTCAAACTCGATCTCTCGTTCCATGCTTCAAAATCTAGCTTGAACTTGATTCAAAATCTCTTTCAACTATATCTCTCGCTCGAAATTCCAATAAAATCTCGTTCAAACTGGAAATCTCGCTCAAACTTGATTCAAAATCTTGTTTGAACTTGAAATCTCGCTCGAAAATTCCATCAGAATCTTGCTTGGAATGAAATCTCGCTTGACCTTACATCAATATCTCGCTCTCTCAAGTACGGAACTTCTCGCTCTCGCTGGAAAGGGAAATCTCGCTTGAACTTCAACAACAAGATTTAAGCAGAAGCTGATGAACTGGAATCTGCAACCCGACCTTCTTCACTTCTTTCTTCAATTACATCCTAATTTCAACTTCTAATGACTCCATATGAATTATAGACTCTTAAACACATATTAAGGCCCATCAAACAAGAGCCAATTACAAGAGAAACAACATAGTTGAAAGGATTAAAATGCCAAAACACTGGAAAAACCATATCAGCATACTATTTCATGCAGTTCATGGAAAAACACCCACCAAACTCAAATTAACAATATTAAGCACTTAAATCATGCTATGATACCAATTGAAGAAATGATATATCATGCAACGGAAGAATACAGAGTCAATAAGCACTTAAACTACATTTAATTTGAGTTTTAAGCATGTTGTTCATATAATATTCATAAGAGAGTTTGAGACACATATTACCTTTGAAGATTTCACCACTAATTCAGCTGAAAACACCAAGATAGATCTTGGATTACCGAGAGGACTACCACCAAGATCCTCTCTACTATACTCCAGCTGGAATGTGTGGTGGAAACACTTGAACAAGTTGAAATTGATGAAGAACGAGAGCAGGGTTTCCAGCTTGAAGACTAGCAATGGAATTTAGTGATTTTCCAATAAATAGGGTTGAAAAATCCACTAACTATGAATGTTTTAAAAAAAACATTATTATTTTAATTTTTTATTTTAAATTAGTTTTATAAAATTAATTCAAAATAATTAATTAGATAAAACTAACTTTTAATTAATTTTTTAATTGAACTTTTTAATTAAAAATAATATAAATTTAATAATCGAATATTAAATTAATACAATATCACCAATGAATCAATTTTATATTTAAATCATAATTTAAATGTTGATTGATTTTTAAATTTCGTTTAATTTCAATTAAACTAAAGGTTTATAATTGTATCATATACAATCAATTGAAAACCATAAAATTCATACATCAATACTCAAATTGTTATTCCAATTTAATGAGCTACTAAAGGGATCTAATGGACCTACAGATCATGAGTTCCAACGATCTATAATTAATTCATCAGTTTTATGATGATTATTCAAGGTACGGTCATATTTATCTAATGCATCACAAGTCTGATTCTTTTGAAAAGTTCAAGGAATATAAGGCTGAGGTTGAGAACCAGTTAGGTAAAAAAATTAAGACATTTCGATCAGTTCGAGGTGGAGAGTATGTGGACATACGATTCCAAGACTATTTGATAGAAAACGGGATCCAATCACAACTCTCTGCACCTCGTACGCCTTAGCAGAACGGTGTATCAGAAAGAAGAAACCGAACCTTATTAAACATGGTTCGCTCAATGATGAGCTAGTTACCTGATTCTTTTTGGGGACATGCATTAGAGACTACTGTCTATATTTTGAATAACGTTCCCTCTAAAAGTGTTTCAGAAACACCTTACGAGCTATGAAAAGGGTGTAAAGACAGTTTACGTCACTTTAGGATTTGGGGATGCCCGACACACGTGTTGGTGAAAAATCCTAAAAAATTGGAGCGTCGTTCAAAACTATGCCTATTTGTAGGTTATCCAAAAGAAACAAAAGGTGGTCTATTTTACGATCCTCAAGAGAATAAGATATTTGTATCAACAAATGCCACATTCTTAGAGGAAGACCACATAAGAAGTCATCAACCTCACAATAGACTAGTATTGAATGAAATTTCCAAAGACGCTACAAATAGAGCTAGTTCATCTACTAAAGTAGTAGATAAAACTAGTATATCTGGTCAGTCACATCCTTCTCAAGAGTTGAGAATGCATCGACGTAGTGGGAGGGTTGTTCATCAGCCTGACCGTTACTTGGGTTTAACAAGTTGTCAAACCTGATGACGGCATAGAGGATCCATCGACCTATAAACAGGCGATAAAAGATGTGGACCATGATCAGTGGGTCAAAGCCATGGACCTCGGAATAGAGTCTATGTACTTCAATTCTATCTGGAAACTTGTAGATCAACCAAATGATGTAAAACCAATTGGTTGTAAGTGGATCTACAAGAGAAAACGAGACCAAGCCAGTAAAGTACAGACTTTTAGGGCTCGACTTGTGGCAAAAGGTTATACCCAGAGAGAGGGAGTGGACTATGAAGAAACTTTCTCTCTCGTTGCCATGCTTAAGTTGATTAGAATACTCTTATCCATTGCCACCTTTTATGACTATGAAATTTGGCAGATGGATGTCAAGACAGCCTTTCTAAACAACGATTTTGAGGAGAGTATCTATATGGCTCAACCAGAGGGGTTTATTGCATAGGGTTAAGAACAAAAGGTTTGTAAGCTTCAAAAATCCATTTATGGGTTGAAACAAGCTTCTAGATCTTGGAATATAAGATTTGATACTGAGATCAAATCTTATGGCTTTAAACAGAATGTTGACGAGCCTTGTGTTTATAAGAAGATTGTCAATTCTATTATAGTGTTCTTAGTTTTATATGTTGACGATATTCTACTCATTGGGAATGAAGTAGGTTACCTAACTGACATCAAGAAATGGCTAGCTATGCAGTTCCAAATGAAAGATTTAGGAAATGCGTAGTATGTTCTCGAGATTCAAATTATTCGGAATCACAAGAACAGAACACTAGCCATGTCTCAAGCAACTTATATAGACAAAATTTTGTCTAGGTATAAGATGCAGAATTCTAAAAGAGGTCTGTTACCTTACAGATATGGAATTCATTTGTCAAAGGATCAATGTCCTAAGACACCTCAAGAGGTTGAGGATATGAGACGCATTCCCTATGCTTCCACAAGAGGGAGCCTAACGTATGCAATATTATGTACTAGACCTGACATATGCTACGCAGTAGGGATAGTCAGTAGGTATCAGTCCAATTCTGGATATGATCATTGGACTGCCATTAAGAATATTCTCAAGTATCTTAGGAGAATGAGGAACTACATGGTCGTGTATGTGATAACTTGTAGAAATACAAGTTATTTTGGCTCTTAAGTTGGAACAACTAAGGTTTTTAATGATGAAATCTCCTCATTTTTAGAAGAAACACACGGAATTACTCAAACATTAGCAAACTCATGCAAAAGAATGTTTATTACTAAATACTGCGGCACTAACGCGTTATATTGCAGGATTTCAACAAGAAGATAATGCATGATTAAGAAGTGTCGCAGACAAAGTTCTAACGCATGGGCCATGCGTCGGAGGGATTCAACGCAAAGAAGATTCATTGATTTAGGCTTTTTGTGTTAAGTCACCAATTGCAAGTATGGGCACCTACAGCAGGCGGCGTCTGAAAAGCTTCCAAGTGTCAAGCGGCTGACCAGGGCATGGACTTTAATGCTACCCATCCCCAAGCTGGAGATGACCAACGCCTATAAATAGATGAAATCCCTCCAGAGTTTGAAGTTTAGAAAATTTCAAGTTCTCACTCTCATAATTAGCGTAGTCGTAGTGTTAGAACTTTAAAAGTTGTGCTGTGGAGTCAAGAAGAGCAAAAGGGAAGAGAACCACCATCACCGTCGGTCAAGGAGCGGAGGAAGCCGAGCTTGAGAGAGACACTTCGTCCAACTATTATACAAGTGATTGTACACAACTAGAATTGAGCCAAAGAGATACAAGAGATTGTACTCTGCGGCTTGACTCAGTTCCTTTCATCTCATTTATCACCTTCATTTCATCTGATTATATATTGCTTTTGTAAAGACAATCTGCTTCTTTATAAATTCGTATATTTGATCAATCACACTTTGCCATTGTTTATTTCTTGTTTATGTTGAATGCAGCTCTACTTTATGCAAAATCTCATTTCAAATGCTTAAGCCATCTTGATCAATTGGTAAAAGCATCTTTAACTTAGACTATTCGCGAGAATAACTAAGCCGCATCAAGTAGAAGGCCTAGTACATCTAGAGATAGACTTACTAGTGTTTATTGCATTCTGTGTTTGACGCATGCATCCTAGAGATAGGTTTTGTATGTTATTCGCATTGAGAAGTGTCGAATAAAGAGTCTAACGCATAAACAAAGATAAGCAATCCATCTCCCACATCACATTCTGGTTCGTGTGCATTCATCTTAGATCGACGTATACCATTTACATTAAACTCCATTTTCACATGATCCATCAATCACCACTTAACTCTTTTGTATCTTCTTGCATAGGCACAGCACCTTAGTGTAAATAACACATCTCTTCATACATTTAGGAAATCCCTACAATAGCTACAACGCTAGGTCTGCATTAGCTTAACCGAATCCCTGAGTTCGACCCTGGACTTACCAGGAACCTAAATTGGATTTATACTTGGGTCTAATTTAGGAAAACTTGAACGTCAATAGGAGGAGTGTCGTGTGTTCTGCTGCACATCTCTAACGCACCAACGCGTTACAAATACATAAACACATTAAAGCATCAACGCATCATTTATACTTAGAACTTATTATTCCAATTTATTTTATACAACACACTCCCAGCTCGAATCACGATAGCAACGAACAATTTTTTGGCACCGTTGCTGGGGATTCAAAAACAAAACTAACTAGAAATTTTGTTGTATCTTTTGTAAGAACACTTCAGTTGAGGGAGTATTACAAGCTAAGCCTAAGCTTGTGAACGTTTATGAGCAGGGAGAGCACTCCCGAACTTATATAAGACCCTGAGATTGAAAGGACCTTCCGACGTAGAAACCGATCTAATCGTCGTCGAAGGTTGAGGCAACAACTTCTCAGACAACAGAACATGCAACAAGCAATGGCGGACAGCCAGCAAATCAGAACTTACCTTAACAACTAGCTCATGCTGCAAAAAATCTGATCCTAATGGCGAACAGCAGCATGCGTCCTATGAGGGAGTATGCGGCCTCTGTACTGTATGATTTCTCTCCAAGAATCATATACCCAACGCTAAATGGGACGAGATTCAAGATGAAATATGTAGTGCTTCAAATGCTCCAGACTGCTGGACAATTTTGGGGTGGTCGTGGAGAAGATCCTCACGCGCACATGAAACGTTTCCTGGAAACGTGTAACACATTTGTGATTCCTGGAATCACCCCAGAGGCGATCAGGCTATCTTTATTCCCTATTCTTTGCGTGATGACTGAAGCCTGGTGAAATCACTACCTGGGAGAAATTGGTGGAGAAATTTATGCAAAAATACTTCCCACCTACCATCAACACGATGAGGCATCGAGAGATTATGAACTTTGAACAAGAAGAAGCTGAAACCTTAAGCGCCGCATGGGAGCATTTTAAGGGATTAGTCAAAAATTGCCCGAACCATGGACTACCACTAACTATCCAGATGGAGACTTTTTATGGTGGATTGAATAATCATTGCAGATGGCAGCCGGCGTAGCTACAACTGGTGAAATTATGGATATATCTTACACTGAAGCTAAAGAGATATTAGACCGCATTGCTAAGCACAACATGGAATGGGTGAATGAATCGTATGATGCAAAAGCTGACAGGAAGAAGAGATCTCAGAATGTTAATTCTATCGATTCCAATGCAATAGCCACACTATCTGCACAGGTGGCTACGATGACCAACCTTCTGCAGAACATATCGCTAGGGAACGCATCAAATCAGTAAAAGGTGAATCAGGTAGAAGCATTCGGGTAGTCCATGGTTAGCTGTATGGGCTGTAGAGATCCTCACTTCTATGCTGATTGCCCACAAAATCCACAGTCAGTATACTTCATTAAAAATAATTCATTTTCCAATACATACAATCCCGGATGGAGGAACCATCCAAATTTTTCTTGGATAGGAGGAAATCATCAGGAACACCACCCCGGGGCGAACCAACAGCAAAGGCAAGGACCGCCGCCTGCATTTCAACCAACGCATCAGCCACACCAACAGCCCTTTAATAGAAGAGAACAGGCGTCGAGCTCAGATTCTCCACTTGAGAACCTATTAAAGCAGTACATCGCCCAGAATGACGCATTGCTGAAAAGGCAGGCGTCGTCTATCAGAAACCTAGAGATATAGGTAGGGCAGATAGCGAGCGAGTTGAAGAATAGGCAGCCTGGAGTTTTACCTAGCAACACTGAAACACCTGGGAACAATGGAAAGAAGCAATGTCACACGGTGACATTGTGAAGTGGAAAAGCTCTTGAAGAAAGAAGAATGAATCCAAGAAACAACAGTCCTTCAAAAGAACGTAACACACGTTCAATGGCAGTAAAAAATCAAGAAGAAAGAACGCCTGAGACCATAAGCCATTCAGAACCAAGTACGTCTAATGCGGGAAAACCTGCAGTGCTGCTGAATGCACCATTCCCTAGATGCTTGATGAAGAAGAATGATGAACAGCAATTCAAGCACTTTCTTGAGCTCCTGAGGCAATTGCATATCAATATTCCACTTATAGAGGCCCTCGAGCAAATGCTAAAATATGTCAAATTTTTTAAGGATATTTTGACGAAGAAAATGAGAGTCAGTAAGACAAAGGTAATTGCGCTAACGCATGAGTACAACGCATTAGTAAGCAATAATCTACCCAAGAAACAGAAGAACCCTGGGAGCTTTACAGTTCCATGCTCGATAGGAGGGTTGGATGTGGGACATGCATTATGTGATTTGGGAGCAAGCATTAATCTCATGCCACTCTCAATCTTTAAGAAATTGGGAATTGGCGAAGCACAACCAAGTTCTGTTACTCTTCATCTCACTGACAGAACGATCAAGTACCCTGAAGGAAAGATTGAAGACATTCTGGTAAAAGTTGACATCTTCATATTCCCAACAGATTTTATTATTTTAGACTATGAAGCGGACAAGGAGGTACCAATTATTCTTGGACGCCCCTTTCTAGCTACTGAAAAAGTTTTAATAGACGTGCATAAAGGAGAATTGACTATGCGCGTAGACAATCAAGAGGTGAAGTTTAATGTGTTAAACGCATTAAAGTTCCTGGACAGTGAAGAATGTCAACTGAACAATATAGAGTTGCCTGGAGAAGAAGTGACCCAAGTTTTCGAAGTCCTCGCGTTGGAGGAAAACATGAAAGAACCAGAGCCGCCAAGTCTGAATGAGCGGCGGATGAAACCAATGCGTCCATCACTAGAGGAACCACCATAACTCAAGTTGAAACTGTTACCTAGTCACCTGAAATATGACTTCCTTGGAACAAATAATACTTTACCTGTAATTATTACCGTAAACCTTACCGAGCCGAACGAACACTCTCTTTTGCAGATGCTGCAAAAGCACATGCGTGTAATAGGTTGGACGCTAGCGGATATCCGTGGCATCAACCCTTCTTATTGCATGCATAAGATCAGGCTGGAAGAAGGGAAGTTGGGATCGATTGAGCCTCAAAGAAGGCTGAATCCCATAATGAAGAAAGTGGTCAAGAAAGAAATCTTAAAATGGTTGGACGCGGGAGTGATCAATCCTATATCCGATAGTAGCTCCGTAAGCCCAGTCCAATGCGTTCCCAAGAAAAGGGGAACAACTGTGATAGTCAATAGCAATAATGAGCTCATACCTTCAAGGACTATCACGGGCTGGCGCATCTGTATGGACTATAGGAAATTCAACGCGACAACTAAGAAAGACCACTTCCCCCTTCCTTTTATTAACCAAATGCTTGACAGACTTGCTGGCAAAGAATTTTATTGTTTCCTCGATGGATACTCTGGTTATAACTAGATTTTGATTGACCCAGAAGATCAGGAAAAGACAGCATTCACCTGTCCCTTTGAAACATTCGCATTTAGACGCATGCCCTTTGGGCTATGCAACGCACCTAGAACATTCCAAAGGTGTATGATGACAATCTTCTCTGACTTCTTGGAAAAGACCGTTGAAGTCTTCATGGACGATTTCTCAGTCTTTAGAGACTCATTCCAATCATGCCTAGATAACTTGGAGGCCATCCTCGCTCGATGCGAGGAAACAACCCTTGTGCTGAATTGGGAAAAATGTCACTTCATGGTGACTGAAGGAATTGTCTTCGGCCACAATGTATCTAAAGCTGGGTTGAAAGTTGATGAAGCCAAGATAGATGTCATAGCTAAACTTCCACCACCATCAAATGTGAAAGCTCTACAAAGTTTTCTAGGACATGTTGGCTTCTATCGAAGGTTCGTTAGAGGATTCTCTCCAATTGTGCGACCTTTAAGTACATTGCTAGAAGCGAACCGGCCCTACGATTTCAATGAAGACTGTTGCGATGCGTTTGAAACATTGAAATATGCGTTGACTACAGCTCTGGTGCTAATAGCACCGGATTGGACACAGCGTTTTATTCTTATGTGCGACACAAGTGATGTTGCAGTAAGTACCATGCTAGGGCAGAAGAAAGGAAATTTGATACATCCCATATCTTACACGTCCAAAACACTGAATGACTCTTAGGAACACTACACAACCACTGAAAAAAAAAATGTTGGCTGTAGTGTTTGGCATCGAGAAGTTTAGATCTTATTTAGTTGGTGCGTCAGCCACCATTTATACAGATCACTCAGCCATAAAGTTCCTAATAAGTAAAAAGGATGCGAAGCCAAGATTAATAAGATGGGTGCTTCTATTACAGGAATTTGACATTGACATTCAGGATAGAAAGGGAACTGAGAATCAAGTGGCTGACCACCTATCCAGACTAGAAAATCAAGAAATACAAGATCAAGAAAGTGAAATCAAAGACGCATTTCCTGATGAAATCCTATTCAGAGTTGAAGGCAAGGAACCTTGGTACGTAGACATAGTTAATTACTTAACTACCAAGCAATTCCCTAGGAACTTCAACTCTCAGCAAAAGAAACGGTTAGTACATGACAGCAAATTTTTTATTTTTGGGATGAAATATTTCTTTATAAACAAGGCCTCGATTCCATAATGTGTTGATGCGTTCCGGAGGAAGAGACACAATGCATCTTGGTTGAGTGTCATGACTCTCCTTACGGAGGCCATTTTGGTGGGCAAAGAATCACTACGAAGATCCTTCAAAGCGGATACTTCTGACCCACCCTCTTCAAAGACGCGAGGGAGTATGTTCGTAAATGTGACCCCTGCCAATGCATCGGGAATATCTCATCAAGGGACGCAATGCCCTTGAACAATATTCTTGAAGTGGAATTATTTGATGTTTGGGGCATTAATTTTATGGGACCTTTTCCCCTGTCCTGTAGCCAACAATATATCCTACTTGCAGTAGACTATGTATCAAAGTGGGTAGAAGCAGTAACTTGTGCCAGAAATGATGCGTTCATTGTTTCTAAGTTTCTTACCAGGAACATCTTCACACGCTTTGGAACGCCAAGAGCCCTGATAAGTGATGAAGGTACGCATTTCATTAATCGCATCATTTCTAAATTACTTGCCAAATATAATGTTAGGCATAAGATCGCTATCGCCTACCACCCACAAACAAACGGTCAAGCTGAATATCCAATAGGGAAATAAAATCTATCCTGAGAAAGTTGTCAACGCATCGCGGAAAGACTAGGCACAGAAGCTGGATGAAGCACTCTAGGCCTACAGGACTGCTACAAAACCCCCATAGGTATGTCTCCATACTCTCTAGTATTTGGAAAAGCTTGTCACTTACCCCTAGAGTTGGAGCACAAGGTTTTTTGGGCAGTTAAGAAGCTAAATTTGAACTTGGATGCCGTGGGCAATCAAGGCAAACTTCAGCTCAATGAGCTTGAGGAGTGGCGATTGAACGCATACGAGAACAACAAGCTCTACAAGGAGAAGATAAAACGTTGGCACGACCAACGCATTAGTAAGAAAGAGTTTGTTGTCGGCCAAAAAGTTTTATTATTCAATTCATGACTGCGTTTGTTCCCAGGGAAGTTAAAGTCAAGGTGGTCAGGATCATTCATCATTAAAACAGTCTTTCCCCATGGAGCAGTAGAATTAACACGAGAGGATGGCACAAATACGTTCAAAGTAAATGGCCAAAGAGTGAAGCCATACTTTGAAGATGGCATAGAACGTCAAAAGTCATCTCTTGTACTACGCGAAGCAGCTGAGGCCCGTGTCGAAGCATCCCTGCATTCTCATCGACATATATTCCAGGGACGCTTCCTCTTTCCTTGTTCTTTTTGCATTATGGGAATAACGAACGCGTTAGACTTAAGTCTAACGCATGGCCTAAGTCGAAAGGACGCGTCTGAAAAATGCAAAGCACTCGAGTACTTGAAAGC